>NC_092818.1:117453378-117775045 GCF_023375885.2 Dermacentor andersoni
CAATAAAAGGCGCGCTCGTTCACTTTGCATGGTCATCTGTTTACGGTGCGTCGTACTGCATAGCTGCTGGCCGAGCTGGCGGAAGCGAATAATCGATGCTTGGAATAATCCTGGAGGCCCCTCTCATGTATACTCATCAGTTACAGTTCGAATTAGGTTAGTTTTTAATGTCTTTCTCACTGTGTTCAAAAGCGCACGCAGTGCAAATTCTGTAATGCTTGAACTGTTCTCTAGTACTGCGAATTCAGTTACCCGCGACGCCTGTTAGCATCGCACTTCTTCAGCATGCGTCATACAGTTATCTCCGAGTGGTTCGGCGGTTGTATTGTTCTGTTGGTTAACACGACGTCGCGAGTTGGATCTCGGATAGCGCGATCCGATGGGTATGAAATACAAACGAGACGCTACGTAAGCACCACTAATTAATGTCCTCTGTTATACCAGGATTGAGGCAAGAAGCTTGTGAAATGGACTCCTTGGCAGTGGTTTCTTTTTGCTGTAGTATGCTTTTATTTTTACTTTCATAGCAATATTTAGAGCATGAGCGATGATTATAGACAACGAAACGTTTCCACTGAAGCAATTTTTGAGGGCAGATTCCTAGACATTAACGTCTTGTTTCTTATTTATTCAAGAACAGCTAGGCTACACATTAGCTCAGTTATATATATATATCTATATATATATATATATAAAGAGAGAGAGAGAGCGACGCTATCTCCACGTGCTGTGCATAGGAGTATTTCTTTTTCTTCAAGGGAAGCCGCACTCAGTCCAAGTGCATTCCTTGTTCCTGGCTTTTTAGAAAGTAAGGCTGTTTATCCCACTGCTCTACTGCATTTCAAGAAGGCAGTATAAGTCGAGTTCTTGGTTTCCGCAGGAACTAACTAGTATTATAATCAATACTTGCAAAGCAAACAAACTATATCATGGCTTGAACTGTAGAATGAAAGAAAAAATGTATTCATACGTATTATGCCTCTGGCTCCATTACACTGGCATTACTTCGTTGATTTTGACAGCGCGCTGCCGCCATATTGAATGATAATGAGCTGGAGAACAAGCATTAGGTTGAGTATCGGTGACCTCTCAATGCAGTCCACATGTGCAGCGTGCAAGGCAGCCGCGATGGAATATCCGCGCCGATCCTTTTGCGGCGTGGATCGCCCGCAGTTTCCTTCGTTTCTCCTACACTGTTTCTCCGCAGTGATTATCTACGTTGCCCTGCTCTTACGAAAACATTACTTTCATTCTACTTTGCGTGTTTTCTTTCCTTTCGTTTTCCTCTGTATTTTACATTGGCTGGGCTGACAGCATTTGTTGTTTATTTTTTTCCTAACGAAAGGCGCTGGTCCGCGCCTCTTGGCCTCTATTTAGGTCAACAAAGAAATGCGAGCGAACAGTTCTATACGAGCTGTCATGTCAATAATTTGGGCGCGTTAGCTTGAAAAGATCTATAAGGCTCACATTTCGCGTCCCATTGAACACAGGCTTTAGAAATTTGTACTGAAAGCGACCGAGCACAATATACGTCGACACGATTTGAAAGCATTGCTATAGAAATGAAATGGGTCATTGACTAAAGTGAAAACCAAATAACGTCTCCTAGTATGAGCGGGTCACTTGTTCACAATGGAAGGGCTGCCGAAGTCAATGATTCTAAGCAGTATTTCAAAGCCACTGCGCAACAACATTGCCGAAAGCTTTACTTGGAAACAAATGACGATTGCTGCAACTTTAAATTTACTTATGGCCTTTAAATTGTCGTCGCAATGTAGAAGAGACTTCGCTGATGCGCAGTTAAGGGCAGGACGACCAGAAAGAAAGGGAGACCATGTTGCACTGAAGTAGATGAATTCGATTGTTATAACAACGCTGCTGTATCAGCATCATTTTATGTGGAAAGCAGCTCTTGAATGCATTTCTCCTGCTCATGTTCATACTTTATGCTCCGCACGAAACATGCACACGAAGAACTAGACGTCACGAGCGCCTAAATCCTAGCTGGTAGTTTTATTGAAAGAACATTATTTCGTTACCACGATAACTTATTGGCATCCCCTTTGAAACGGGGGCGGTGACGAATAGGTACCTAGCCTGCTTGAACTAATTTGGTACGCTACACATGCTTTTCAGCCTAGGATTTGGTCTACATCCTCTTTATCTTTATTTCTCTTACTTGAAACTTCTATATGTACCTTAATTGTTTCATTACCCACGGCTGTAATGGATCTCGTCCTACCAATCACTTCTCTGTTTTTTTTCACCGATACTCTAAATGTATCTTACCTATGTCAACTGCTGACCGGTTGCTTTTATCCACTTTAAAAATCAGCGCTTCCGAATAGTTTACCTTACCTACGTGTATCACCCTGCAAACACCTTCCAATTTCATTAGGATGTGCTTAGTTCCCTCCGGATCGTTTCTGCAGCAGCCACATGCCTCGTCCTGTTGCGAATACTTGCTCCAGTACGGTTTTTTTCCCTTTAGGCTACCAGCTCCAGTCTAAAAAAGAAAGGCACTCCCATTTGTGCTATCGTACAAAATTTCCGTTTAAATTCTTTCTTGTCATTCTTGTCTATCTGCGTGGTCTTTTTTGTTTCCACCAATCCTACGCAAAGAATACCGCGAAGTCGGGAAAACCATTATATATATATATATATATATATATATATATATATATATATATATATATATATATATATATATAGTGATTTTCTCGAGTTCGCGGTGCATAAACGAGAAGAAAGGGGGTAAATTGGGGTACCCGGTATTTAATAATCATATCATAAGAAGTAAACAAACAAGGACAACACAAGGAAAATTACTTGTGCTTGCAAATTGAATTAAAGAAATGATCAATTAATGGAAATGAAAGTAGGTGATAAATACAATTTGTCGGAGGTGGGGAGCGCTCCCACGTCTTCACATCACGCGTGCGATACTCTATCAGTTGAGCTACCGCGGCGCTATTTTCCCATCCACTTTACGGGATGTTTATGTGTTACTACTAGAACAAACCGTGCGAGTGTTAGCTAGCGCCACCACTCCCAAACCTTGGCGGCGGATGTGGAACATCCTTTTTGCGGCAGGCGTCACCAGTACGTGATCTTTCTGAGGGAAGCAACTAGTCAGTAAACCCACACATGCACGGTACCTGATAGCATCAATCTTCCCGGATTTCAGACCCTGCTTATGTAATGAACGAGAAGAAAGGGGTTATCAGACGGGCCAAATTTTTATTAATCACCTCATAAGAAGCCAACACACAAACATGCCAAAAAAGACATATGGGAAATTACTTGTGCTTACGAATTGAATTAAAGAAATGATAAATTAAGGGAAATGAAAGTGAATGAAAAGGGAACTTGCCGCAAGTGGGGAATGATCCCACGTCTTCGCATTACGGATGCGATGCTCTATCAACTGAGCTACCGCGGCGCCGTTTTCCCATCCAGATGTCATGGATGTTCCACATCCGCCGCCAAGGTTTGGGAATGGTGGGGCTGGCTACCACTCCCAGGCTTGGTTGGATCTAGCAGTAACATGTAAACACCGCAGAAAGTGGACGGGAAAAGGGCGCCGAGGTAGCTTAATTGGTAGAGTGTCGCACGCTAATGCGAAGACGTGGGTTTGTTCGCCGCCTGCGGCAGGTTGTTTTTTCATCCACTTTCGTTTCCCTCAATATAGCACAAGCTTCAAAGAACTTCAATACTTCACTTTTGAAGGCAGCAGAAAGTTTACAAAGAAAACATTTTTGTAGTACTAGGCTCTAAAAGTGGTAGAGTACGTACAAAGAGAAGGTTTGTACGAAACTGTACAAAACTAATTTCGCTCCAGAATGTTCGTGCCTTAGGTAAGATCCAAGCTATGAAAATGCATTTTTAGTTAGACTTCATGCGCTTTTTCTGCACTCTGAACAATTAGGAGCATGCCATCTACTCAGGCCTTCTTCGAGTGCAAATTTTCAAAAAGAGCAGAATAGCCAATTATTAATTGCTTGTGTGCGTCGTCACATCTAATACTCTTCGATAGCAACGTGCAAAATGTGAGTGATTTGGAATATTTTGTTAAACACTAAATGTGCAAAAAAAATTGAATACAATTCAGCATGCAAATATAAATTTGCACATGGCTACACGACCTTAAAGACAAATAAAATTGCAGTTATGTTTGCTACAGCCCCTTATAGAAGTCAAGGACACGAACAACTTCAAATAATTTGTGCAATCTCCACACTTTATTGCAGTTTTCGGTTTATTAGTCCGTCCTCAAAGCTTTGAGTCTGTCATCAAATGCTCGACAACCAATGCGCGCGTTTCTCTAAATGTTCGTGTGCAGTTCTTTCGTGCAAGGTGTCTAAAGCAGATAAACTAAATGCCTTTAATCTGTTCACGACGAAGGCAATATTTCTACCAACTAGTGTACTTAGCACTTGTTTGAACTTCATGGAAAATAATAAAACGCTTTGGTGTTGTGGGTATTTCTAATATTGTCGCCTATATTGGCCACATAAAATGGAGTGAAAGTATCATTACCTTTTTCTTACGTTTAATATCGTAATGAAAATGTGTTACTGCAACACTTCTTTTTTCTTTAACCGAGTATCTTGCTTCGCACTTTTTTCGCCCTTTAATGCATGAGGTGACCAAAGGCCATTTCTGAAGAGACACTAATTAAAATTCATTATCACGAATCGTTTGTTGTACGCGTTTACTGTATAATGTATAACTAATTATTTCAGCAAAAGAAGTTACATTTTTCCTGAAACCATAGCGGTGTTTCCACTTCCTGCTTCCGGTGGCGAGTTCAGCATTGATATCGTTCGCTCGGTGAAAAAAAAAACGAAAAAAAAAAACGAAGATAGCAGGGAGAAACGAAGAAAACGAAGATCGCAGGGAGAGAGCAAGCGCCGTCTCTCGAAGCGCACCCGCGAAATTCCGGCTACCTCGCACGTGATTTCTAAGATACCAAGAAAGATAAAAGCTGGAGAGCACGAAGAGTAAGAAAGATGGATAATGTCCGACAGAGGACGCTTTAAGCCTGGCGGGGAAGGAGAAACAGCGAACAGAGCGAAAACCTTGAAAGTGGAGCAAAGCATTGGCTCACTCTTCGTAGAGAACGAAGCGAAAGCGATGCACTTAGGGTAGACACAAAGATGGGAGCCAGAACATCAGTGGGGCGTGAAATATTTGGCCAATTAATTACTAAAGAGCTGAATTAAAGCGAGTTCGAATTAACACGTGTTCGCTAAGCTTTCATGATGATAATGGGCTTTCAAATTACGAACCGTATTTTGTGTATGAATCTGATAAGCCAGTTACCGTGAACTCGGACATGACATTGCTTTGTCGGCCAGCTAGACACTCACATCTTGCGTGCCACGTCAAACTATTCCCTAGAAACCTTGTTTCTCTTTCCCCTGGCCCGCTTTTCTCCTGGTCTCCCCTAAAATCAAGCGAGGACGAGATAATGACGGCGTTCGGGGAAGAGGACGGCGTCACCGCCGCATTTCGTGGAAACGTGCAGCAAAGGCGACTCGGACACAAAGGATCAGCGGTGTCCTAATTGTTCAAAGGAGTCGTTAAAAACAGCTATGTCTGCAGCGCTGCTACGAAGGAATCGCGTTGACTGCTTGAGCCACTGAGCTTCTGGAACCGATGAGCTCCCCTTTGATGGCATCGCACCGTTTGAGCCGTTAACAAAGTGGCCGCTTTTATTAGCTGATTTCACTGTGTTTCTTATTGTTTTTGTTTCCAAAGAACTGACTGGCTTTGTAGGTGGTCACTCAACTAATTACAGCTGAGAAGCCGATTCAGAAACAAAAGCGTCAGTCGAAAACTTATAATGTGTGAGAGGTAGTGCATTGTCTTAACAGTATTGTTTTTCTTTCTTGCATTTTCGTTTAGATTACAGCTTCTCCTTCTGTGTTCTCCATCGCTTAGAATATAATGTCTCCGTATTGTTTAAACCTCACCACTATACGTTTTTGTGAAACAATATGATGTGATTACGAGAATTTCCAGTTATTAGAATAAAGCGCGCACGTTATCTTACACCTTATGCCGCAACGCTATATTAGATTTCAAGGAAAAAAGATAACTGCATTTTCTATTTCTCGATGCGTCATTTGTACGTGTGTATTTCTTTTCTTATCTGAAGCTCCCAGGTGGGATGAAAAATAACACATTTGTGTAATGACTAAGAGTCCTTCTTTGGCAAAGCTGCATTTCGTTGAAAAAGATCAGTAAGGCATTTCTGTGTTTAAAAGTGAAGAGCCTAAAATTAGCACCGAAATTTTCATGCCGAGATGTTAGAGAAGTGGCGCCCCGACATATGTATAGTAAGCAGCCTACGTTACGCCTTACGATGATTACGTCAGCGAATACGTTAGCATTCGTAGTGTACTTCACGCATTTCCCGAGTTCCAAGGATGTATCTGCGTATATTTCAAATAGGTATGTTTGTACCTAGCCGCTTTTCCGCCTACCTAGATCACTAGGTAGTTAGTCGTCGAATGAGTAGCGCCTGGGGATGCTGTGCTAAGTAAAAAAGAGGAAATGTTTTTCTGCCACTCCTCAACGAACCTCTTTCATGCTTATCTTTGCCACAGCAGATGCGGGATTGGATATGTACCACTGTTCGATCACAATAGAAGACGCCGACTTGGAGCACTAGATATGGGCCACTGTGTCTGTGCTCGTTTTCAATGAACCTCTTTGATGCCAACTTTTTTTGCCAGGTATATGCGAATAGGTGTGCGCCACTCTTCAATGAGCCTTTTTGACGCCAACTTGGTTAATTGAAGAACATGATTTTAGGCCGCTAAAGAGACACACACAAGAAACACACACAACAAAACATGCTCACCAGCTCGCACCAATATCCCAAGAAAAAGTTTTATTTGGGTAATTACATATGTGTCACTGGGATTGTGCCACTCTAGAATGACGTAAAAGATCCCTTAATTTTCTTCGATGCTGACGAGGACCGAACCCACGTCGCAAGTGTTCCTCAAGGACAGCAACGCGATGCTTTAGCAGGCTGTGACACAAATGCACTGGGTATGTGCCAGTTTTCAAACAGTGTTTTCAATGAAGAGGGGCCGAAATCGCAAATATTTTCCTTCGTAAATGTTATTTACCATTCTATGGTCGCTTCGGGAAGGATACGTCCTGCATCATGATTGGCTGCAATTTGTTCTTCACAATTCCAGCGTAAGTACAGCTTAAAAATACGGGCGTAGTACGATAAGTAACATAGCTAGTAATAAGCGCCAGACTAGATTAACAGATGAAATGTAAGTAGGACGCGCAGGAGGCGCTAGGCCAAAATTGAGTTTTCCTTCACAACAGTTACGACTAAGGCGAAAAAGAAAACGCATTAAAAATTAACATCAAGTAACTGGAGGCAAACCGGAACTTCTCGCACAAACAAAATTAATTGTGAAAAGCAGGTGAAAGCGTTCATTCTATATTCAACGATCTCTTTAGGAAATAACTCGCTGGCGGAGGTTAATAATTCCATAGAAACACAAAGTATAAAAACTTTGGCTAGGCGCCCTAAGCGGGCAGAAGTTCAATTATTTCCGCTGTGGTTACAGCGGCTGCTTAGCAGGTGCTAGTAATAAATGTTGGGGATAGGAGTTGTAAGCTTAGACATAACTCTTTTCAAATGTCTTTAAGTACAGGTTAACGCACTGGCAAACATATGCAAAGAAAAACATGCCATTTCCTCGCGTCGGCTCTACGCTTTTGGGGAATTGTTGGGGGCGCCACAGCCATCGTTGTAGTTTTTATTGCGATAGCAATTATGTGGACACTCCCGGCTCATTTCTGCCCTCGCCGTGAAGTTCCGTATAAAGTATAAAGGCGTTAAAATTGTCGCCGCGCGCCATACGCTGTGTGTCAGAGTGAAAGCTTGCGAGGGTGGACCGGCAAACGCGGCTCAATCTCGCATTGTGCGAGAGAGGAATGTGGGCCGGAAGCGCGTCCTCTGCTGTCGTGCGCGAGGCACAGGGGTGAGACGAGGGAAGAGGAAGGGAGGAGGGTAGGGGAGGTTCTACGGTGGCTGCAGCTTATGGCGTGGCCGTGAGGGCACCGTGTCTTGAAAGCGATCTGCGACGTGGCCAAAGTGCGCGCCCGCGTGGGCTTCATCTTCATAGCGATCTGCGATGTTCGGAGAGTGCGCATAGTGCCGGTAGCTCCGTATGCGCTGTGCTTTCGGCGTTTCGTTCGAGTTGAAGCGAGAGATGCGCTCAATGCGCTCGCAGCTGCTGCCGCGATTCATCACTCCAGCATTTTGACCGCGAGTGAGATGTGATCGAGTGAGATGTGTTCATGTTTACCTGTGCTCGCGTGACACGGTGTTAGGTAATTTAGTTAAAGAAAGTTGGCGGGCTAGTTGGTATAAATGCGTGATAGAATGTGTAAGTGCGACTAAACGAGGACGTAGAAAGAAACATACACACAGAGACAGCCCTGTCTCTCTGCGTCTGTTTCTTTCTATGTTATCGTTCAGTCACGTTGCACATTCTGTCACTGTTAATTTAGTAAGTAAGAAAATGTTTACAAGCTTACACGACTTATAAAACTACTATCAATACTTCGTATAGCTATCTACTAATGTGCTCTCGAAATCAGTGCTTCGTCTTTCGGGCGAAACAGCGATTTTGTTTTTTTCACAAAGCGGACAGCCTTGTTTCTTGTAGCAAGTGTTGGATTCAGAGCAGAAAATATATTCAAGAAAATAAACTGCATGGAAAGACTTATTTAAAATCGACTGTTATCCCAGTAAATTCATTCACAGTAATTCATTCACATTCACGGAAAAAGTGTCAGCGATTCCCTCATCTTAACGACCTTCTTTTCCCTCACCTCACCTTCTTTTAGCTATTGCTGTAATCCAGGCCCTTACGTAACAACCCTATGTGGGGTCTTTAAAGAAAGAAAACAAAACAAGGTTGAGCGCTTGGCTATGTTGATCTGGGGAATGGAATTCAAAAAAAAGACGAAAATCTTGAAGCGACTGTAAGCACCACAGCCGGCACTTCTAAAGAATGACATAATAAGTAAAACAGCTTTTTTGTCCCCTTCCTTAAAATAAAGGCTTTATTGATTGATTGATTCCCAAACACACATGATACAATACTATCATATTAGTTATAATATATATATATATATATATATATGGTATTATATGATAAATATCCATAGTACTGTTTTATTGACCATTATGTAAAACTAACTGCCACCATTAGTAGTCTTGTCCTACGGACAATCTCCATGGCTGTCATTTTTTAACGCGCCCAAAATGCCTGCTTATGATCTCTCAGAGACCGTACTGCGCATTAAGGTACTCATTCATGGAGCACGTTTGCTCAATCTTTGAGGCTGGCGTTTCGCAAGTGATTGCTTGGCAGAAATGCCCAAAAATAATGCTCGCAAGGCTTTCGGCTAGCTGTTTACATTTAATTTGAGCGTTCCATGCATTTCAAGGCGCATATTGCGGCTTTCTTATTGTGATGCTTTATTTTGCTTTGGATATTTATCGAGCGACGAAGTGAGGGATGGCATATATAATAGCATAAGAATATTGTAGAAGTTGTGCATTTAGAAACCGTATGCCGTGGAGCTATTTGAAATTAAAACCCTTCAATGCCAGCTAAGTAGTTGAAGAATAAGTGTTTCGTTTAATCACAATATTCTGCTCTTCGGAACTAAAGGCTTGCAACCGTGAAGATGTATCCCTGTCTCCAAATAAAGTTAAAGAAAGAAAACAGCGGAGAAGTGCTAATATAAAGGCCTGCTCTGACGCAACTGAGGCTAGCACTTTCGCTACTCGGACTATAGAAACCACAGACCTCGCGGTCTGCGGGAGAAATCTCTGTCCACGAGATTACACCAATGGAGGCTTGTCAGTAACCAGCAGGTTTTTCTTGTAAAACTTGCACATAGCACTCTCATTGCAACTAGTGTGTTCACACAGCCCAGAATAAGCTCAGGCATGACCTGTCAAACTGATTTTTGAAAGCTGCCGCGTCAAGGTACTCTCCATGCCTACACTTACCGACAATGGACAACAACAGCAAAATAGCCGCGACGGCGGTAGGAGAGAGCACGATCTATGCAAATTATCCCACTCGTGTGGCTCCAGTCATCAACGACACAAGCTTGCGCGTAGTCAGGACAAACCATCGTGCAGTGTCAATGTTGGGGCCCCGTTGTCGTGACCGTATGGTCCGGCACTCACGACGTCCTATCCGTTGTCGTACCCGTAGCCCTCGCCTGCCTGCTGGGGATGGCAAGCGAGCGCGCTCGAGTGAATGACGATGAGCTTGGCCGGAATCGCCCGGCAAGTCGGAGACCATCCCGGACAGCTGCACATTCTGCACGCGCGCATGTAAGCGCGGGCTTGCGAGGAGCAGTCGCTAGAGCCACCTCCTGCCGAAGTGAAAAGCCGAGGAACGCAGCGGCGGGCCAGGACTACGCTCGGTTCCCGACGTGCCCGCTAGGCGAGGCGAGCCCATCGACCCGCTCGAGGGAGTACCGTCGCGTTCGAGTGCGTTGCCGTCGCTTATGGTGCTGGTGTCTAACTTGTATATGGGGAACGTGCCTGCAGCTGCCAGCCACGGTTCCTGTGACCAACACGACCTTCTTTTTCTTTTTTATGTCCTCCTACATTTTTCCAAGGCGCGGATCTGTGCTCGCTAAAGGGCTGCAAAAACTAGAGCCTCTTCTTTCCGCAATTACTCCAGGATATTTTGTGCCGATATGATGTCCTACAGGCGGCCGGTGCAGCTGTTTTCGCCTCATTATGTCTCCTGTTGAAGCGAAAGCAACCTAAGAGAAACTTTGTTATTGATGCGAAATTAAAAGAAATGAAAAAAAGTGCTTGAAATACAATCTTTTCCTCGTACCTCGTTCACTCGCCCTTACACATTCTATCACAATTCACGCGTACAAAACACCGATAATATGTCAAGCTGTTAATAGCAAGGCACATTTAGTTTGATTACAGGGATTGATTGCATTACGACTTCATTTACAACCCCTGTAAACAGCTGCGTTGTTCTCAGTCAATATAAAATACAAAGAAAATTGAAACTATACGTCACGTAAAACACGTGGTTTCGACTCATTGTAAATTTTATCATAAAGGCTTTGAAGTCATCCGTCTGTCCTGCTGCTAATTTTCCTTTTTTATGTTACCTTGTAAGTGGCATAAATGCTGCTCTTCAGAGCTGAAATTGTGTTCCATACATTACATTCGTACAAGAAGGAGTCACCATAAACTAGAGGACGAAGCTTGTGGCTTGTATGAAGCGCTTGAAAGCCTCACAACAAACCACGTGGGGGAAAGAACAGAAACGAATTAAGATGAAGACATGAATGGGTGTGTTTTTGAACTGACAGGAAGTACATATAAGCATTTCGGGGTGTTGATGCTTTGTGAACCAGTAAATCCCTTGGTCTAAACAAAGATAGTTCATTTTAATTGTTTTTCTTTAAATGTCTTCGGCCAATGCACGGCTTGTCGTTCTTTTACTTAATTCCAGTGCCCTTAAAGCGATAATCGTCATCAAGCCAACTAGCACTCTTCAGGGTGTCGCTTCCCTATGAGTTTTCCTAGCACCTCATTCAAGGTTTTTTTTTTCCTAGTGTGCGTGCATGTGGGCACCAAAGAAAAATAATGTAATTCTGTTAGGAATACAGGATGGTGACGGTCAACATTTTCAATCAGGTGGCCACTAAGGCACCTTTTGAAATAGTCGACAGCTCCATATTCCATGGAATTTGTCATTCACCACAATACATCAGCATTATGAAACCATCTTCCCGTATTTCTGATTTTATTTCCTACGTTATGCAATACAGGGGGGAAATACTGGTGACTTGAAATATGGCGAGGTGGGAGGGGTTGTCCGGTTCTAGCTCCCTGTTAGCGACACATTTTTTGAACCATCACTTTAAATTTTCTTCCCCAGCCATTCTCTACGAGTAACGATACTACTTTGGCCAAGTCACCAGAACGTGCACCTCGCGCACTCGCAGACTTGCTTCCGTTCTGAACGTGCTGGCGCTATGTGGGGTGTCATTTGTCCATGCATATTCAATGATTCTCGGATGCCGATGAGGGAAAGCGAACCATGTCGTTTTTTTTAGAAACGCATTTTAAGAGATTGCGCGTTAGGGTCTATGTTCAACGCAGTTTCTGCCAAATATAATGTAATAGGCATTCGTTGTATGCACTGCTATTATATAAACCTAGCGCCAGCTTTATGCTAACAGTACACATCTTCTACCTACAAGATCCCGTTCTGAGTAATTTTCTTGCATTCTTGTATCACTGCGAAAACTGCAATTAAAGGGATGCTTATCATCATAAATTGGCCTTCTATTTCCCTTCAATGAACCAATAATTTCAAGGGTGAGGAGTGCTTTCTCTTTCATTGACTGAATTTTAAGCACTGTTACAAGCACAGAGACATTCCTTTTGCATTGTTGACATTTATTTTGGCCGTCCTAGCACTTCATCTGCCTTATGGATAGTGGTTTTCCAAAATAAAGTCAACGTCACTTGGTAGGCTGTGCACATTCTATACAGCTGAGCTTACGTAAGCAAAAGGATATTGTTTAGAGAGTCGCCTTAAAGAACAATTATACTATAAATTCATTTTTCAACAAGGAGGAAGAATGGGGTAAGTGTAGTCTTGCTAGGCGTAACTACTCATGCACAGCATAACAAACACACGACTATGACAGCTGAAATATGGATATCTAGCGAAACAGCGAATTCATAGTAATAGGGCACTTTTCCTTGGCAGGACAAGGCTGTGCTCTTTACACGCCTTTGCACACCCGCTGCAGTGGCTTAGCGTCTATGGTCTCGATTTGCTAAGCACGAGGTCGCGGGATCGAATCCCGGCCACGGCGGCTGCATTTTGATGGAGACGAAATGGAAAAAACGGCCATTTCTGTGCATTGAGGCCACGTTAAAGATCTGTAGGTGGTCATCATTAATCTGAAGTCCCCCACTACGGCATGCCTCATAATCAAATCATGGTTTTGGCATCTAAGACCCCTAAGTCCAATCCAAAGCTTTCGCACGTCTCTTTTCATGCTCGTTCAATGAACATTGTGTATGTGAACATAATATGACCAATTCTCGAATTTACATTTTTCATCAGCCAAGACGAAGATCCAAAATACCGTAGAGCATGCATAACAGTTAGCGTTAACGAGACAACGACGATGACTCTGACGACTCTAACCAGGATTGAATTACGGGTGCGAAGACGTGTAGGGGTCTTGCTTTCAATATACAAATTTGTTCTAAGCCTGGGGAATTGGTGATTGTTTCCTACGACTAACCGCACATTTTTCCCTGTGTATAAACCTTAAGTTAGCGAAGCACCACTGACGTTTACGATGCAGCGCATAAAGCTTCAGATGCTCCCGATGGCTTTTCTTTGATGTTTGTTGACATTGTTTCGGGCAGGAGCTACAGTGAGATAAGGAATTTTCTAGTTTCCTGTTTCAGGCAAGCACTTCAATGAGATAAAGGATTTGATAGAGCCAAGGTCCGCCCTGCGCATTGCCCAAGGAGATGGCTTTCACATTTGATCGTACTTTCTTAGCGCGAGCTCCATACCACAATTTTTGTTACTCTACTGCACAATAGGACACCGCCTATCGCGCAGCATGCGGCGTTCTGTGTTACGTGGCCTTGTATCTTTCTTCTCTCTCCTCCTCTCACCATAGTTGCGTAAAACATACAATTGAAATTCACATGTAGGCAAAGAAAAGGCAGCTACTGGATTGGAAATGCGCGCATAAGCTTACTTTTGGTATTCAGGGTATATGCATCTTGCTTTAGCACAGCAGAAGCTACTCGTGTCTTCATGACGCCCAATTATGTTTTGCAATCAATTCCGCAGAGGGTGATGAAAACAAAATAATTTCATGGAATAATCTTTCGAATGTCTTAGTTCTCTATTATTGCGATATAGGCAGCTATTTAATTGCATCATATTATTTCGTATTGTTGGAGAAAGCGCGGTTCTTGGCAAAAAGTTCTGTAGGTGAAGATGGCTTGAAGGGCTCAAACTCAATCAATCAAAGGATGCCACATATTCCACATTTAAAGGTGAAAAGTCGATGCGTGCAAATTGGGACATCGCTACTTGCCATTATTGGCACGAAGACACATGGAGGGTTGGCTCTTTCGTTGGGCACTCAAGGGATAGCTCCGACATATCGAAGCAGAAAAAGCATTCTCGAAGTGGTGACTGTTGCGTCTAAAAATGACAAGTACATTCTCGTTGTGCTTCCCACGAAGCCGCCACTACGCGCCCTCCTAGACGACGATGGGGCCCGGCGATGGCTATTGAAGAAACAAACAAAGACGTTCTCTTCGTGGTGGCGGCCATCACGACATTCTGTGGAAGCAGCAAAGATCGTCAAAGCAAGGCTCCTCGAATCGCAACAAGCTGACCGTCGAGAAGAGCCAAATAATTGATGCAAGGAGCCAACGTCGGCAGCTGTAGTCGGCACAGCGTGGACCCCTGATTCCCGACTGCCTCATCATTGCATCGTATGCGAAGACCTTTGCGCAACATCATGGGCGGAGCCCAGCAACTTGGTGCGAAATCATGGTTGGAGTGTTGCGAGCATTTCGGCTCTTCTGATTGAGCGGGACAGAGTAATCGTGGGGGAACCTACTGGGAACTTATTCTGGGCTCTGAAAAGTGTGTGTTCAGAAATATGGTGCGATCGGACATGTAAAGTGTTACCACTTTACAAGTTTGCTCCTATATCCGTGCAGCCAGGTGTGAGTTGTAAGTATGCAAAATAAACCAATGCGTTTCTTTCAGCCTCACGACCTCACCTCATCACCAACAAGCAACTCTCGGCGATAGAGACGGACGACGACGTGAGCCCGTTTAATCAGCTACTAGTGACGCTCCGGTATAGCGCAGGCCAGCTACTACGGCTTAGGCGCTACGCTGGTGTAGGCAAGTGACCCTCTGTGTTACGCCTGAGTCCGAACTACGAACCTCGGTAGCGGATCACAACATGACGTAGCGATGTTTCTCGGTGACTAATGTTGACCTTTCTAAAGCACAATTTACGCACCCCAGCTTTTCCGACAAAGTTCGCGCGACAACGTTGGCCTAAGCTTTATTTGGTTCACTGCCAACCCCCATGGTCGCAAACCTCGGGGCCTGGTTACTTTTTCTTAGAGATAAAGAAAGGTAGCTAGCGAATACTATGTGTATGTTACATTGCGTTACGAAAAGAGGAGCAATCATAAGTTTCTGCAGAAACTTGGAACAGATGGCAGTAAAGGGCTGCATCCAGTAGTGTGTATATAAGGATAACAAATGGTCTTCCTGAATAAATGGTGACGTTAACAATGATATCGAAATAAACACGTCAAAGTTAATGTAAACCATAAGGTAAACAACGCGAAAATTAAGAAATAAAATTGAACCATTGCATTTAATTCTATAGCAAAGACAAGTCCAACCATGATATCAGTGAAACTGAAATAAATAAGCAGAAATGAAACTTTCATGTGCTCCAAAATGTAATGGCATTTTGTTTTCCGTTTCTTGTAATCCGAAAATGTCTTCAGAGAGTCTAGTGGTGAAAGAGAATAACAAGAGATAAAGATAGTAAAGACAAAGGTATATTCGACAAAAGTGCGTGAGAGAAAAGCAGGGAACATCCTGCAATCGCAGAAGAGAGATGGTCGTTGCCTCGCGGGGTCGTAACGGTAGGCGATACGTGCTTCTGCATTATGCGAGAATGGGATTCCGTTCGCGTGGATCCCGCTCGCGTTTGTTTGAAGAAGCGCTTCCTTGAGGGCTACTCTGCTAAGATTTCTTTTCGTGTGTTTCTTGGGCTCAAACACATTCAACTTGATATCGCATTCTCTGCGTTTTGGATCACAAGGAAGGTTTATTGCACTTCGGGGATGACTGAACCAGAAGAAAAACAACGCAGAAATGAGTGTAAGGGCGCGAGGCAAACAAAACAGAGCAAGACAGTGTTGCTGCCCCTTCCTGCTCTCCGCAAGGAATGCTCGCCGACCTTTGTTGCTACCGAATGGCTTCCTTAATTTTTCAACTGCATCGCCGATGTAACGTGAAAAAAAAAAACAAAGAGAGGCTATGTTCTACGGAAACGCGAATGATGTTAAGACGGCTGCTAGCCAATGCAATAATACATTTGTCCGGACACCGAAGTTTCCACCCGCAGGCTGATAAAAATGATGTGTACTTATGAAAGGCCACAGTGACTATATTGGTGGAAGTAAAGTAAATGCCGACCGAACTAAAGTAATTGCCGCATGTGCAGTGACTGCAGCTCCGTGTCTGTTTCTACACGCTCGAGTGTTTTGTCTGTGTCGGCGCCTTGATATCACCGTTGTCGATATTGAAACGCCAGTTCACGCAGTGTTCATGGTCCGATTACGTGCAGTGGCCGTAGCAAATGGAATTCTCAACATGTAGCTGCGCTTTATTTTGCTTGTATTTTACGTCCGTAATTTTGCTTCCGAAGCAGCAGAGGACGAGAGAGAGATAGAGACATAACGCATCCGCTAAGATGGCTGTTTTGTTGTTATCTGCAAAATGCGGCTAATCATTATTAAGGTAAGCCTAAACAAAAGCTATGTGACAAATCAGTTTTGCCTTTTATTTCAGCTTTATAAGCACAGTGATTTCAGCCTACATCACATTAAGTGACAGAAATGAAAAGTATAATCGAAAATTTACAACTTATTGACTTATTATACTTCAGCGACCTCCACTTACAGCTTTGAGGCGCGGCCATCCGTTCATAGCATTGGCGCGACCAGCAATATGTGGTCCACGCTTCCTTATAATAATCCTTCACTTAAAAAAAAAAAAAAAAAACCCAGTAGATAATTTTATTTCTTCCGCAACAAACTTCCCTTCTCAATGAACCTGTCCATGTAGCCAGGTAATGTTACTGCGATTATTGCCCTTTAACGGCTTCTGGACTCTCCACAAAAAAATTCTGCAAATAGAAATTACGTTGCCCCTAAAAATTTACGCCAGACTGTGATCTGTTGTTTGCTAATGTAATACTGTCTCACTGAACTGTTATGCTTTCTTACTCAATAACCGTATCTAAATAGTGCAATTAAAAGTAGCGTACTGACCGCCGCGGCAGCTTCGTCAACGTTATTAGGTCTTGTTGAAAGTGGTCTCTTAAGCAGCGTAGGCCTCGTGGAAACTTGTGCGTATAGAACTCTAAGGACCTTCCCTGATGTGTCCGAAATGTTCGTGTACAGCCGCTCCCAAATTGGATATTTCGCAGGACGTGATTCTATTCCGTAAACAAGGCAGGTCGCGCACTGCATCAGAATTTTTTTCGCACAAGCATGGACGCAGTGATCAGGATGAGCGCGACACTTTCCTTTATTTCTTTTACGAGATAGCAAAGAACACTCTGTAATTGAATATCTCACTAGGTAGGTAGTACACTGAAGAACTCAGACAGCGCCATGATAGTGAGAAATGCAGTTGCAAAATAGTATTGTGTGTATAGACGACTCTAGAAACAATAATATAATCGCGATGTCGCATGCATGCGAGTAGCCTACGGCTTCCAGTGTAGATTTTACTGCAGTTTACGGGCTCAAGCCCAAGAAAAACGCTGCATCTGCCTGCTGTTGTCCCTAAGTGGGAGTGTGGGGCGCATCAGAGCTTTTTGTAATTTTTTGAAGTTCCTTTTAATGAAAATTCCTAAGACTTGTAGGTGCTTAGTAAAGCCGCTTCTCATTCCTACACAGGCCCATACCGAGTGCTTCGTGCCGTGACTCCCGTCACCTAGGAGACCGCCCCTGATGCCCCATCTGCTTCCCAGTCTAGTGATATTGTTTACGTTACACGACTGAAGCAGTATCATCCTCCCAGTGATGACATTTAGACGCTCCGGGACGTCGCTTCTGCCGGCGGGGGATTCTGCTACACGCGTGTGACATTTCATTGCTTGAACGAGGCGCGTAAGCGCCATCACTCGAGAAAAGAGGAGGAAGAACGAACTGGCTTGCGCTGTGAATCTAAGCGGTAAGCGCTGCAACCGCTGTTGTAAATATAAGCTGTAAATAGTTGTTCGTCTTACTGACTTGTCCTTCGCATAACAATATTTACTAAGGTTTATCTACAAATAATAAGGATTCTTGTAATTGTAACCTTTTATGTTAATCTAGTTTAGTGCTTAGATGAAGGAACATCTAAAGGTACCTAATGCAGTTATAGCGTTGAAGCTTTTCTCACATAATACTCTTAAGAGTCTTCACTGAACTAGCATAATAATATTCACATCATAATTCGCTTGAAAATAAGATTTTGAACATTGACATTCACATATATGGGAAATTTGGTGAGTAACATTCTTTTATTAAAAAAACAACGATAATCAGCCCTTCCACTCTGTGAAGAAGTATGATCAGCAAAGCTGTGGTCTGTTTGCCCTCAATCGCCGCATTTACGTATATATAAGTATTATTGTTATTATTATGATTATTGAAGGAAACCGACAAAGAATACATTTCTTCCTTGTAGAGTGATTTATTTTTATTATTTTATGAAGTAGTGACGTGTGCGAGTTCCGCCGTATGGCAGACAGGAATTCCCCAATATTGGCAACTTCACTCTGAACTACGTTTTATGAAATGTCGGTGAAACTCGGCGTAATGATAGTCATATTAGCGTCTAATTGTCACATAATTTGTTTCGGAATAGTTTGGATAAAACAAATTACGGCCGTTTTCTGTAACAATACTCCCTGCGTAGGCGGCCATGTATTGACAGCAGACGGGAATTCTGTACCGTTTACAACTTCACTGTTAAGGAAATATGAAAAATAAATGAAACTGGGCGTAACGATAGAGTCGTTTTAGAGGCCAATTTCAGTATAACTTTTCCGAGATACCTGCATTAGATTGAGAGCTACAGAGCATTCGCGAGAAACTGGAGACGAAAATTCTTTCGTGTCGACGAGACGCGCAGACGGCGAGGCAAACGGCGAGATGTATCAGTGACGGGGCCTGGGAGCATTAATGATCTATATTTAACAAAGGTAATGGGCATTTACCTGCGCATTGCATACTTTGCTTCGCAGGCATTTGCTACTGCGTGAGATTAAGATAACTGGCAGGAGCGGTTATACGTCATCAAGATAACTTTTGGAGGCGTATCACATAAAGGAGAGGGGCACGAGTTGCATTAGTGGTACGTCCGTTTTTCTGATTGACAACGAGATGCAGCTGTTAAAAACGTCACTGTAATTGCTCTAGACAACACTGATGTACACATGGGCATTTGTTGATTCTCTCTGCTCTGCTATAAGAATAAAAACAGTTGAAATTCATTGCTCTACCTATCGTATTGTCGGGTGCTGGTGACGTTGAAGAACACAGTAGCAATACTGTGACAGACAAAACTAACTTTTATTGGGAGAACCTGTGCCCGCAAAAACAGGCTACACTTGTAGCACAACAATATCGGCGAAGACGGTCGACGATCGTCGAAAATCTGATGAGCGGGTCAAGCGCGTCGGCTTTTATGCATCAGTCGTCGAATGTTTTAGAGTAATCACTGGGACCCGCACGCATTTCACAAAGTTCTGTGCCATTCGCTTAGCGCATACATGCAATTAGATTACACAAGGATCGGTGACAGACAGCAGATGGAATCTTCGATAACATTCCAGAAACCTCCTATACATGCAGGCGCGCCCTGCGCTGCGTGATAACATTTGTTAAGCGGTGAAACGTGGTCACCCGAGAAAGATAAACATGTACGCGTGTCAGTATCTTACTTGCCCTCCTAAGTCTTTATTTTCCCGTTATTGCAACAATGTACTCGCAAGTATAAATGAATCGAAGCAGACACCTGTCGGACGCCACAGGCGTTCTGTGCGTACGCTCTCTTTTGCGCAAGGGTCACATATCAGCACAACGTGCAAATCGCCTCTTTGTTTCTGTACAATGTTTAAAAAATCCAAACGCGAACAATTTCAATCCAACTACAACGACTTCTTTAGTTTGCAGCTTCACCTGTATTTGTATCAGAGGCGTAACTTATAATTCATAAGATACGTTTGGGACACCTCCATCGTTAAAAACCGGTTACAGAGCGATTTCATGTCACACTTTTATGTTTTTACGCGTACAAGGCTTGCGTTCCTGCTTTTAGTTGCTCGTGTTTTAGTTTTCGCGCTGTAAATTTCTGTCGCTCTATAGTGACAGCATGCTTAGTGATAGCGACAATGCGAAGCAATTCTGGTGTACCTGCGTGTCGGCAAAGTCACAAGGGTACCTAACTAATCTTAGTGAAACTAATGAAAAGGCAAAACTTAATAATTAACTACACACATTTATTAAATAATAAACAATTAGGCTAACTAAACAAGCTAACTATTCATCTAAGCTCACTAATACCTAACCTAATGTTAGTAAATAATAAATTTCCTAACAAAGCTAACTGAATTATCCAACTATTAACCAGTTAAGCAAATTAATTGCGAAACTCGCTAATAACTTATCTGACTTACCTGAACTAATTACATATGTCTAATGAACTAACTAGACTAACCAAACTTACTAACATGTTATCTAACATAACAAATTAGAGTGAAAAAAAGCTGAATGAACTTACTACAGTAAAGTAACCAAGTTAATGAATAACTAAAGCAACAAAATTTGTCACTACATACACTAATAGCCTACCCAACTATAGTAACTAAGCAAATGTAATTAACTTACTAAGTACCTAATCCACTAATAACTTACTGAACTAGCTAACCAACTATAAATAGCTTGTGCAAATAATTAACTAGACTAAGAGCAAATAGAGACAGCCGACCGAAGCAGTCTGCGAGAGAAAGTCTACTAGTGGGGAGGGGGCGCCACGTCAGTTATACAACGGCGCAGCGTATAATTTAGGAACAAACGCATCACAAGGTAAATTATTCCGCCATACGTTGCCGTTGCGTGTTCACTCTGCAAACAGGTTGATATAAATGAGGGAGAGGCGCCTTTCGTCGTGAAAAATTTGCATGATCGCGCAGCCCGGCCATCTGTTTCGATAGGTCATTCCCCTCCTACTCACGCCAGCACCTCTGGTACCGCCTTCTCTCCCTATGTGAAACTTTCGGGCTAGATTCGTAACTTGAAGGCACATATCGAAAAACGCTGGTAATACTATATACCCAAATGTTCGCAGGCTGTCCCAATATCATTGCTGCAGTACTAAATATAACGCCAGCTCCTATGCGATACCCGCGTGCTTTTGTACACGTCTCACGATTCATATTTAAATGTACCATTCTCTGCCTCCGTACAAGGCGCAAACTGAGCTAAATAATGCGTTCATTTGACACTGCCTTTATGCATGCATGCAGCCACATTATTTTTCTTGCCATCCCTTTCTTTTATTGTTCCCACACGTTGGAACTTCCTCTCCTGTGAGTGGCATTGCTAAAGCACTCATACTCGCCCACCACAGCAAACCTGAAAGTTTCCGCCATGATTGATTATCGGCTGCCAGCGAAGTTATTTGTTCCTGTGTCTGGAAAAACATTGGGACAAGGTTCGCTGTATCTCAAGTTCCCAATTTCAATTCCTGCACGGGCGTGTTCCTTTCTGCTTTCTCCTAACATGGGGGCTGATATTGAAGGCCTCCCATACAAACAGCGTTTCTGTGTCCGTCGTGCCACCACCTCTCATCTTTTTACTCATAAGGGCAGAGAGAGGTTCGTGCAGCAAAAAGGCTTTTGTCTGGTCTGGGCCGTTGCAATTGTTGATGGCGTCTTTTGGCAACATCGTATCTGACGAGCTCTCTCGGCACGCAATCCTGCGCTCTCAGTTCATTCTCTTGCTGCCCGCTGGGCACAAAATTAGCTTCTCGTGTATCGGCAACTCGTTTTGATCATTGCATCAATCGCTGTTGGACCATAGTGCACTGCGCGTCGATCGGCGGGGTCGCCTCATCAAGGAAACTGATGGAATCGCGGTTTCTGTGGTTTCTGCCTCGATACACATTGATAAGTGCTTCGAAGCTGTAATTTTTATTCCATCGTTTTTTTCTGTTTCTTTTCCAGCAACAGCGAGCTTTCAACCGTTATTGAGGCAGCAGAGGACAGGAAGGCTGCAGAAGGAACGACTGAAGAGCGGTTGACGCTGCAATTGCAAAAGAAATAACTGTGTTGCGAAGTACAATGAAGCAAAGAGATTTGGAAGAAATAAGACGCTTCTGTATCGAGATCACGGATGCACAGCGGAAGTTTTCTCATGAAGCGGTGCTCACCGACAAAAGGATAAATAGTATTAGACAGAAATCACATTCCGTAACATACTCTTCTAAAGGAAGCTGCTTCTAAAGAGGAGCACTTAAACATTCACGGGTGAAGTTTTATTCCACGAGCATTTTGTGAAAAATGTGACGAAAACGTAGACAGGTGCATGGAGTATTTGGGAGTCTATATGCAGCATTTATATGATAACATTAAATAAGTTCATCGTCAAAAAGAAGAAATAAACCGAGTAATACACAAGCATATAACTTCCAAAAAATATCTTGGCGATATTGAGTTTATTACAGCGAAGCTGTTAAGGGCTAGTTGCCCCAGGATTGTGTCCGTGTGTAGACACAAAACTTATCATACGTGGACCAATCCCGAAGATAATGCGATGCCGGGCCGACCTGCAACGAAGGTCGCACAGGCGTTAAGCACTCCCCATACGTGGACCGATCCCGAAGACAGTGCAATACCGGGCCAACTCGCGGCGGAGGTGCATTTCACCTTAATTAAAGGGCCTACATACACAGCTTCGCTGGTCATCCTTCACAGAGTGGAAGGGCACTGAGTTTTTTCTTTCTTCCTTTTGTATTTACTTTTTTTACTTATTTCTAATTGCGTTCAACTAGTTCACTTACAACAAAAATAAGGAACAATTAGCTTGCTCTTTTAAACAAGAAAAAAACATTCTAAATTACATTTGATGATTGAATAACACATTGCTAGAGGAAAATAATAAAAGCAGCCATGTGCACCTGTAATTTTGGGTCAGGTTCAATTACGCGATCGTACATCTTCCCAGAACATCGTAAGAAATGGACTATTCTCTACATGAGGTCCTCTTTTTGAGGAACCGAATTAGACTTCTAAATGATGGCTACGTACTCGACCCCTTCCGTGAAACGATGCACGATTTTAGCGGTAACGAGGTAATCTTAAGCTTTATCACATGGAGGCTGTCCTCTGCTAAGCCTCACGACACAATGCGCATTTCTGGTTCCCTTAGCCTCACGCCTGTGTGAAAATTGCCACTCGGTGAGAATGGGAGCTTTGTTTATTCAGAATGCAAATTCAAAGTATGAATATTCTTACCTTGCATTTACAACGCCCGAATGATTGCTCCCTGGTGCAACACAAATAAATATCGCGGTTTATGTGACGTCGATAATAATTTTTTATGCAACGAGGAGCAACGGTTATTTGGCCGCATTTGATTTGGCTGCAGCATGAAAAAAATTAAAGAGAACCGATGAGAAAAAGAAACTAATTTCTATAGCTAGTCTGATTGGGACTACTACTATTAGCAAGGTGCGAATGTTTCAAGTGTGATTACAAGGTGCCTGTTAGGTGGGGATGACTTCCCTTTGTAGATAAACACCTCTTTCTAAGCGCCGAGGTGCAGCAGCGCCCGAGCACCATGGCGGGGGTGACCTTGTGCCTATTTTACGGATAGGTGTCCGGCAACCGCTCTAGACTGCCTCCCAGAGCCTAGGCCAATGCTCTGCGCCAAGGCCATCTGTGTTTGGACAAGGGATGGCCAGAGACCACGCCTAGGAATATCTATAGGGCCTTGGCGAATGTATGTATAGGGCCCCCGCCAAGTACCTGAGCACCAGGCCGGAGTACAACTGTATCCATTAGAATAACCGATGGATTTTCGGTGGCGCCGTAATTCGCAACCAGTACTGCCCGCATGCGAGCGTGGTTGATCGGCTTTAGCCTGTACTTGTGTTCTCTGCCGTTCATTGGAGTTTTGTGTAAAGTAATCCGTCTTTTTTGGGAAACTACGTCGTGCATAAGAAATGAAGAAAGAATGTTTCAGCCTCTAAGAATTGTAGATTCATTTATAGAAAAGAATTGAGTAGCACATATATGGCCGGCGAAAAGCAAGAAGTTGTAGCGCTTTAAAGGCAGTCATCTTTATGATTCAGGAATAAGATAATGGAATGCGCATAAAGTGCAATTCATAGAGGTTAGTGAAAACAATATGATCCGCCAATGTACGAGATGTGATGCCATCGGAGTGGGTGCTGTGGAGACTTCACCTTGAGAACTAAACACGCTTAATTAATTTTATGTTAGCCTCAGTGCGGCAAAGAGTGCTCTTATATTTCAACATAGCAGTTATGCGGTAAGCTGGTCAAATCTGCTGACACGTAGACAAGTTCCACTAATACAAAAGCAAGCAAAAAGGCCATAAGGAGTATTTCAAGTGCAACGTATTGTTAACCCTTTGGTGACAATTTGGTCCATGGCATCGCGAGCCACAGTCTCTACGAGCAGCAGCACCACGACAGCCAACAGGAGCAATAAACGAAGACGGCATTTCACAGTCTCTGATGACAGTAATCGAGGAGTTGAGAGAGATCTCGATGATTTTCTTTTTGCTGAGAAACCGCAGTAAAGCAATAGGTTGGGAATATGCATGATTGAATTTTAAGCTATAAGTGCGTTAGGCTTACGCATAATCTAAATGTGAAGACGGAAAATATACGTGACCTTAGATATTTTATAATTTTCTCCCTTCTTTCTCATGCTGTCTCCTCTTGGTTTCCAAAAATAAAGAAGATAAATTCACTACGTAGAAGTCGAGAACGTCACCCTTGGCACTTCGACGAAGAGCCACGAGAACAGCTCCACGAAGTACAAATCGTGAAATTTCTGAGAGGAGGAGAGCCTGTTGTGCTCCTCTTGGTTTACAAAAAAAAATGAGAAGGTCACTTGACAACTTAAAAGTCCTAAACGTGAACCTTGGCACTTCGACGAAAAGCCCGGCAAGTACAATCGGCAATCGGCGAACCCCGGCAAGTACAATCGTGAAATTCCTGATAGAAGGAGAGCCTGAATATAAAGACATATAGAACACCACACGTAGAATGAAATGCAGCAAACAATTACCATAACGTTACTACATCTGCCAATTAACAAAGCTTTCCTTCGGCAATGCCAGAGACGACGTTGACGGCGGAAACAAGTGAGCGTTTTTGCTGTTTTCTTCTTTTTTTCTTTTTTTTTGTGTTAAAGTTTTCTTCACGAACCCTCCAAAACCCACTGTGGCTGCTCGGCGTTGCTATGATTCTTGCCGAATGGCTCACGCGCCGAACAGCACCACTATTTTTATTACCCTCACATGTGTCGTGAGGCTGGCATTGTTTACCAATATACATGATCAAGAACAGAATTACTTTATTAAGTCAATTTTTCTATGCTTACTTTCCTAGGGTTTGGAATATGGTGCATCAGCTTGGTCGATTTATAGCAGAGTGGAATGCAGTTTGCGATTGCACTACTTCGAGCATCGGACCGCTCTAGCCGGTGCGCTGAGTACAAATACAGTGTCTAGCAAAGGGGGCGAATACCAGAGAGAGTACATTGCATGGTCACGTGGGTCATGTGATGGGGGTATCTGTGTATTGCTGTCTTCACTGGCAGGAAAGTAATCACCATACGGTGCAAAACTCTGTACAAAATATAATCATTGGTGCAACATTCATTTACCCGCTTGAAGGAAGCTTCTCAGATTACAAGATGTGGTTTAGACCTGCGTAATTAATTTGACTAAGTTTAGCAGCCTTCGCGTACTTTCTTCTTGTTTCTCCTCGTTGCCTTCTTATGAAGGTGCTGGTTGTTTAGCCCAATTTTCCTGCGCTCTTCTCTCAGCTGGCCGCCACTTTCAGCTTTCAAGCCTTCGTCGCCAACTTGCGTGCTTAATTGAACGTGACTGCCACAGCCTATAAGAAGAAATAATTTATAGACATGCTTTCGCTCTTAAATTTTTGCCTCTATACCGCCATTCTGGCGCTACTACTAGTTTAGCAACGACGGAATTTGACTCGGGATCCCGCTCGGTGAAAGCGGCTCGACCTCAATCTTTGGTTCAGATCACAGCTTCGCTTGCACCGATTGCAATTGTTCTCGCGGTTGTCTCTGTTACAAACAGATTGCCGTTGTTTCCATTCTTTCATGTCTCTCTTTGTTTCGTTTTATTGCGATAACAATTATATTGACACGCCAAGCCACGTTTCGCCGTCGTAGTCGCCGTTGGCGTCGGCATCGTTGGGGTGGGCCGTATGAAGGCTATCGTATGCTACAATACATGCCCTAATAATGAAGCGCCAAATTTGTTTTGGCCAAGTTTTGTGGTCTTGATTGAATTCTTCGACCCAGGTTTTTATAACTGCAGCCGACAAACAACGATTATAAAAAGGCTCACAAACTAGATGTGATGGAACTTCACTGACGCCGGCGCCAGTGTTCTTTACGAGGAGCGCAGAGCAGCTTGCGCGTTACCGTTGGAGGCCGCATACACTGCCTGATAAATCTCTCAAGGGTGCCAGAAATGTTGGCGCTTCAAATATTTATGCTGACATAAATGGGCACGTTAAAATTCACTGAATAGGCGTGTCATCGTTGCCCGATCGAATGCAACAGCAATAATAAAGACCTTGGCGGTGCATTCCCACCTTCGTTGCACGGCCGACTTTGTAGCGCTGTCCCGCCGATGGCGCATACGGATTGCACGAGGCGGATGACAGTTTGCGCGGTGCGTATAACTGCAACAACGATGAAGCGAAGTGGGTGCAGCATCAGCGCTGTTGTCATTGCCCCCGGTGGCGAAGCAGGGGCTGCGTTATGCCGTCTGCTGCAGGGATGAACGCACGCACAATATAAGTACGAGCACACTAGCGTTCCTGCTCAACTGCTGTGTGTATGCTATGGTCCGAAAACTACATGTCAATCTAGCGTTAAGTGAAATTTCAATGGGTACTTATGAGTACAGACGGTTTCCCATGGGTCTCTTTTCGAGCAGTGCTGAGGTGGAACACCTGCAAAACGTACCTGGCGGCGCTCATTACGCCAGCGTTCCCGGACGCCTGGTCGCCAGTGTTCGGTTCTTTCTGCCCATTGTCTCCCCCACGTATGTTCAAAACTCCTTGGTTAGAAGCAACCATAGTTAGAACACTGTCCGAAAAGTTGAAACGCAACACTAAACCTTCGTACCAATTTCAGTGCTTCGCTTTTGTTGCGTAACTGCCAATATTTTTTGTACAACGGCATCAAAATACCATACAGCCATCACTTGACCATATCCACGAGTTCATTTCGAAGTTCTTTGTTGACACAACCTCACAAAAGCAAGAATCATCGTTCTCTATATTTTTCTTGTCATTTACCCACTTCCCAGGCTCTCTTTGCGCACACTAGTACAGAAACAGGATTGTATGCGTACCGTTCAATCAGCCATGCAATTCTCGCTTAGGTATAGCTAACAATAGGTAGATAGGTATTGCGAGCACTTATAGGTGTATGTTACCGGACCTCCAAATTCTACTAATTCATTTATTAATTACTTAGGCAGCACCATAGAATCCGTGACGAAGCTTCACCCGTTCGACGCTATCTATCTGTTAGGCGACTTCAATTTTCCTCTGATCGACTGGGTTAACTTATCTTCATCCTGTAATACTTCGACAGAATTACTCAATTTAACCTTAGATTTTAACCTGTTTCAGGTTGTTACGCAGCCTACACGGGGTAATAATATCTTAGATTTAATCTTTTCTCAACAGCACCTAAGACAGTTCATCACATTGTGTCCATTATAGGTTTTAGCGATCATTCCTTACTGCATGTAACTGTCAACGTACCCTCATCGTTTGCAGGTTTCGCTACTAAAAAAATACGCGATGATAACAAAGCCAATTACAACGCTAATTATTGGGAATTATATATGTTCTTTGCCCACATGGTGTTACCTTCATTTCACAGTCGATCGATGGAGGAGAATTGGATATTCTTCAGGAATAAGGTTTCTGCCTTGGTTAACCAGTACGCCCCTCTCATTAAGATAACCAATGATAAATCTAACCCATGGTTCACCAGATCCCCACACCTACTGAGAAACAGGAAAAAGCACCATTACAAAAGTGCTAAGCGCTTGCGCACGCAAGCAGCTTGGGACACGTACAAGTAAAGCTTGAAAATTTACGGTTCTGCCCTGTCTTCAGCTAAAGATAAATACTTTTCTCATGACCTACCATCTCATTTAAAATCTAATCCCAGCGAGTTATGGCACATTATAAGCCCAGATCAGGAGCACACTGACATTTCTTTACACAACAATAACACTCCCATTCCAGATAATCAGTGTGCTTCTACTTTAAATACTTATTTTTCGTCGATATTAACCACAGAAGATCAGGCTGATCTGCCAGATGCATCGGAGCTGAACTACCAATACATGTCACCAATTGAAATAACAGTGGAAGGTGTCGCATGCCTTATAAATAACCTAAAGCTAATCACATCCTGTGGCGTTGACGACATTAATTCTAAAATTCTAAAAAACACCGTCATAGCCTCTAGTAAAATTCTGTCTCACATCTTCAGGCAATCTTTAGAGACTGAACTGCTGCCTTCAGATTGGAAGCTAGCAAAGGTCATACCCATGTTTAAGTCAGGTAATAAACACTTACCGGAAAACTACCGTCCAATATCATTAACTTCTATATGCTGTAGAATGCTAGAACATGTAATTGCATCAAATGTCTACAGTCACCTAGGAGCCAACAAATTTTTCTCTTCTAACCAACACGGCTTTCGGAGGAACATCTGCTGTGAAACGCAATTACTATAAATAACAACTGATTTGCATGCTAACACGGAAGAGGATCTCCAAACTGATTGTGCTTTTCTAGACTTCTCAAAAGCGTTTGACCTCGTAGCACATTGCCGTTTGATTTTGAAATTTTCAGCTCTTAAATTATATTCTCTTACATTAACATGGATTCGAAATTTCCTTCCTATTCGTCAGCAATTCACAGCAGTTAATAATTTTTTCTCTCCTCTTTCTCACATTACTTCAGGTGTACCACAAGGCAGCGTTCTTGGGCCATTACTATTTCTAATATATATTAATGATTTACCCAATATTATTTCCTCACTTGTGCGCATTTTTGCAGACAACTGCATTCTTTATCGTTTCACCAAATGTGCCGATGATCATGCAATCCTCCAAAAATGTCTTGAACCTATTTCTCTTTGGTGTAAGACTTGGCTAATGAAGCTTAACGTTTCTAAATGTAAAATCATCTCCTTTAGCCGCAAGCATACTAAATCTACGTTATCTTTTCACATAAATAACATAACTATATTGCGTAATACTCAATATAAATATATTGGTGTTAATCTAACTTCGACGCTTTTTTGGTCAACGCACACTGCATACATATGCGCCAATGCTTCAAGATCATTAGGGTAAATAAGACGCATGTTGCATAATTCTACTAAAGACATTCGTAAACTAGCTTATCTAACATTTGTTCGACCTCAGCTTGAATACGCCGCATCCATCTGGTCTCCCCATCAGAAATACTTGATCGAACAACTCCAATTTATCCGGAATATGGCTGCACGTTTTATTTCACGTTATGACTATAACAAAAGCATAACACAAATTAAACTCCACCTCTCACTACAGCCCTTGCATGATCGTCGTGATATATCCCTGCTATCATTATTTCATAAATATGTCCACAACACAGCACCATCAGTCCTGCCTCTTGAAACTCTACATTACAGGTCACACCGGCTGTACAATCACTTCACTTTCATGCGCAACTACGGAAAGACTAATTCATTTAACTACCCCGCTCTTCCAAGAGCCATTCGCCTTTCGAATAGTCTTCTTAACGCCATCGCTGATGAGAGTGACCAGAAAAAATTACAGCATCTTCTAGCAACTCATTTTTCAAACTCTACATAACCTTACGTGATATTTTTTCTTGAGTTTCCCGTTATTATTGTGCAACTTCCACCTTAAATACTGTTTTATTTTAGCCAAATATTGTCCCGCTCGCTCTGTAATTCTATTGGTTATATTTTACTTTGTGAGAAGTTCATGTTCACTAACCTCTCGCGTTCAAAAGCATTCGCTTTGTCTTTTGTACAATTTTTAACACCACAATAATGCATGTTAGCGCATTCCTTACTGTATTGTTTGTATATGTATACACATATGTATTCTAATTATTGTGTAATCTTTGAGTGTACTCTCCCCCCTTACACAACGTCTCTAGTGGCCTGTAAGGAATCTTTAAATAAATAAATAAATAAATAAATAAATAAATAAATAAATAAATAAATAAATGACAATGAAGAAAGCATGCTAAGGTATAAATTTAAAGATAGCTGCGCAAGTGCGTGCTCAATTCGACACTATTTAGTCATGACGGACCAGGGGCATGCTCCACCTGAAGCGCTGTTGCCAGTGATTGTAAGAAAGGTCCTCTTGCTGTGCAGATTCGAAGGGGATAGGCAAGAAAATGCTGCCGAACACCGCTGTTAAGCAGTCTTCCTTGTAGAGCAACCACTGCTGCTTAAACAAAAAGAAAAAAGAAAGACAGCTCAACGAATTCCGTCTAAAGAGACCTCGGCCACCGATTGGCATAAAATGAATATATGTATTTTTCTGGTTGGATTATCGCCTGTTTTCCTTCCTTGGGACGCAAAGGCCTCTATGCGCTTTTATGTTTATTTTAGTCGGAGGCACAAATGCTACTCACGCCTTGGGCTATGTTTTCTCGTCGGTCCTGGTGCCCCATTTGTCGTACGTAGGTGGGAACGTCAGCGTGATTAGGCTCTTACCATTGGCGCATTTTTGAGAGGTCCTTCAATCGTAGCGGTAAAGTGCCGTCTTCATTGCACTCTATAGTCCTATCTAAGAAATATTTGCTTCTCACAGGACTAGCTCCAGGAGTATTGATTGGGCAGCGGCTTGTCAAACTGCCGGGTGCCCTTTATGTTCGGAGACAAGTGAACGGCAAAAGCGATCCACTCGCATTGTTTATCGCCAGTGCACTTCTCCGGAAGTCGTTTATTTGCGCAAGATTAAGATCAAGCGACGTTATCTTAAGGAACACTCCATCCCCATGACTCAATTTGCCGTCCTTACTGTCTTCATTCACCCAAGTTTTTGTCGTCAGTCCTCCGTTTTTTGTTGTGAGGCCCATTGTGTCTTCTGTTTCTTTTTTCATCTCCCTTGCTCTTCCGGCAGTACATCAATAACCTAGCTGCCTCACGAGACACTTTTGATGCCGGCAAAGGTAGCAATAGAGCCACATGGAGTAATATGGGTATGTGTTGGTTGGAATGTAGATGTGGGTGTCTTTGAGGGGGAAGGAACACAGGGGAGGGTTGTGGATGTACGACATGTCCTCTTCGCTATTCGTTGACGTAAGACAGACACGCAGAAATCTGGCGGTCTGCTCTAGCTCAAGGATTATTCTCTCGGAGTATTTCAACGGGAACGTGAGGCACAAATTCGACATGCACATCCAACAGCTTTGCGCCACAGGGTTATTAAATTGCAAAAAAGTCACACATTTTCCTGCCTACTTGACACTATAGATCTCTAACGATGGTCGCAGGTGCGAAGAATACATAAGGCATTCTCTCAGGTGGTGGTACAGCACGACGCCCGTTAGCTTTCCCGAACTAGAAGCGACAATGTGGGATGCCTAGGTGTTCGCCAGAACAGCCTAACTTCCAGGTCAGCTTTTCAATGTATTTTGTCCATTTCGTTAGACATTTCGAGAGCAAAGCAAGACGGCAAGTCTCCTGCGCGCTCATATATATATATATATATATATATATATATATATATATATATATATATATATATATATATATATAATAAAACGAGGATAAAGCGGTCCTCTTTGACTCGAGCGCTTGCACGGCGGGCGCTAGATGAATATAACCAGGCGATAGATGGATGGATGGATGGATGGAGGGATAGATAGATAGATAGATAGATAGATAGATAGATAGATAGATAGATAGATAGATAGATAGATAGATAGATAGATAGATAGATAGATAACCAGCACTTCAAAGAGGGAGGCTGATAGAACGGTTTATTTTGAAAACGAGCGAACGTGCAGACGAAGATTAAAAGGAATGATTATGACTATGTACATTTGAAACTATGGAGTCGACGCTTGGCGCTCTCTGTCAATCACGTTCGGGGGTATAATCACTTTTTGAGTTTTCTCATGGCTCGGCAGCGGAAGCGTCTTTCGGCAACAATCGTGGTCGCTCAGTGAGAATCGCAACAGCCTGTCACTATTTATATATACGTAGTTTTTGATCTAGAAGAACACTGGTATACAAATGCACCTCATGAAGATATGTAGGTATTTAAGAGCCTGGAGTTTGGTCCGTACATACCTTGCTCTTGCGGCATGACGTTGAAATAGTAGAAGGAAGTTTCGATGGCTATCGACCGCATGATTCCTTTTTTCTTTGTCTTTCAGCTTTGCATACACATATGAGGAAGGACATCATAACATCATAGCTGCGTTGTGTGTAGATGGGTACAGTTGTGAATTAGCGGCTCTCCTGTTAGCTTCCTTGTACTTGTATTGGCTTCCGTGACCATCCGCATAATTACACCCTTAGTCACGTTTGCGTAATCTACAGCCTACGGTGTGTGCATTACCACACATCGGTTACAGGTAACCGCACCGAGGAGGGGAGCAATTTGTCAGCAGAACTTTTCGTTGAGAATCGAAAACAGAATTATTTGTTCGCCCTGAAGTGAACTCTAGAAAGAAAAAGTTTGTTTCGCCGACTGTGATACAATTTTCGGCATAGGCGTTGGTACTTCCCCTTCAGAACACAAAAATATATTTTGACCACGTTTCGTCCGTAAACATTGTCATCCTATATTAATGACCGACTGTATTGTAATGGTAAATATGTATAGTAGCTGCAGAAATTTCTTCAACAAAGTATACTGGGCCTTTTGGCAACTCAGTACCGTCTGACTTACAAACATGTTTTGTATGAAATCTCACGTATATTTCTTATAAAAAAATATCATATATTACGTACATTCTTGTTATTCTCTAAGCGCTATCATGGCAAAGAAATTATTTCACGCTGCAACAAAACTAACTCTACTGCAACGATGCTGCAACAATGGTACTTCAAGCTTATATAAGATAATCATTTTATTTTATTCTCTTTTCACTTTCGTCTCTTCAACTCGCATGGAGCCTTTGTTAATCTAGCTTTTCTTCTCGACTTAAATGCTTCCTGAAATGTTATTAGACAAGTTTGCTCATGACCATAAAGTTTATCTGAACTTCTTGGTTGCGCATAAGAAGAAATGTTCTCAGCAGAAAGCACTGACGGGGACAGAAACAAAAAAGACGACGCGCGACACACACACATGTGGGTCACGTGTCTTCTTCTCTTCTGCGTACGCCAGTGCTTTCTGCAGGAAAACATTTTTGCTATCACATCACCAGCGCACCGCTCAGTTCTCCCTGGATCTTCCGGTGCAGCGTACTTTAAATGGGAAAATAATGCTACATGGTTGGCGTACCCTTTTCAATGCAGACTGCAAAAGCAACAATGTATAAACAAAATGAACGAAGGCTTAAGCGCGCATACATGTGAAGCATTTTCAGAAAATGAGTTTCTCCCGTTTTGACCTATATCCGAATTCGAGGCGTGAAAAGGGACACCATGCCGCTCGTTCAATTTCAGGAACGTGCAAACGAAATAACTCGCGTTCATATTTCTGGCAGAAAGTTGCGATGAGCTAGGCGAGACCAGCAGCGGCTGTTCCCGCGCCAGGCTTGCAAGAAACAAAATCCTTTAAGCTCAGCTATACAAGATACGTGATTGCCCTTTTATTTACTCGAGCGTACTGGAATTCCGAAGCTAGACTTGTCTTTCGGCAATAAAAAGGCACAAAATGGCAATTCCTAACCACGACAGTTGCACACCTTGAAGTATGAAAACATGAAAAAGTTCTATCGTTTCGTTCTCCGACATCAAATAGGGAAATTGCGTTTTTCTGATTCTGTAGAGTTTTAACGCGCAGATCTGTGAAAAGAGATACATCATAATAAAGTAAGCAGAATTTTGATGTTGAGACGTTTCCAATTCCATCAGAGGATATACAGATTTTTGCTTAGACTTTCCCTTAGTTTCAGCTGTTCCAAGTTTTCCGTTCGGCCAACATGGTGTCGTGACTTTCAGAGCTGCTTTCCGCACAGCCAGAACCAGCAGGGCCGACCGTTTTATAAACGTTTATATAATTTATTAAACCTAAGAGAGCACTATTTGCGTTGAAAGGGACCGAAGCTGCTTCTCCAGGGCAACGTCGACCGTCTACACTCACGTCTGCATTCTTTTGCGAACCAATGGCGTTCACAATGAAAAGCCGCTTGAAAAGTGCAAAACCCAGTTTCATTAAGACTGATGTGTAATCTCTGCCCCACCCAAACATCAATTGAAAAGCACTATGCTTACACTGAACCACGTCGGCCTAGCATACTTTCTCGTACAGTACTCGAATTGCTCCGTAAGCAGTAATGCGACCCCTCGCAGACGATGTTTCCACGGTGCTGCGGGTACATGACTCACCTCAGCCGTCATCTGTCTGACCGATTGCCAAGGACGGCTGCACGTGACTTAGGCGGTGGCACATACGGCTCGCGAAACAATCTCGAACTGCGATAGCGATGACGTTGCTCAAGGTACGCGGCCGCAGAAGAACCTTCCCGCGTTCCTCAGAGAGAATAGATTTACAAGATAGTGTTTTTAGCAGTCATCGGCAGGCACCTGCTGTCCAAGCACTGAAATTACAGATTTTATTATTTCTCACTGCGAGCTAACTGCTCTCAGCTGGAACCTAAACTTCTTAATGCTGTTGCCTTCCTGACACACGGAAAAGGGACACACAAAAAGGACACCCCCGACCAATCGGAAGACGACTCCCCAGAGAACAGGGGCACGCCCTCCGCCTACAACGAGATTACTAAACACTACTAACTCATCCGTAGAACCTACTTCGTTCCTCATCCGCGCTTTAATAGAGCTGAAGCACTAACGCTCCGTCTACTACAAACGAATACATATCCCAATCCGTTGCTCTTTCACACAGCACAACGATAGTTACTATTGTTACCCTCCATATTGTAATTCATGATCTCAAGAGCGCCAGCTCAATCAGCGAGAGCATTGCTTTAAATCGGTATTCTACATGGAGGGGAATGTATCGACAACATTTTGATATTTTATAAAACATGACCTCCATCGACCATTAAAAATGATATAAGTTTATGCTAATCGTTGAGTTCTTAGTTGCATGTGATGTCGTTTCTTACCTACATTTGAGAATAATCGCAAACAATTGACTTATATTGCACTGAAGGAGCCTGTTACGCACAAAAGACAACGAAAACCATAGGTAGATTTAATGAATGAATTGGAACGAATCAACGGTATGCAGGAGCGCTGGTCGGAATGATTAAATACAACACTCGTGCTTCAATAAATTTTAGTTCGCTGACTAGTCAAGCACAAAGAATAGAAAAACAATATCTTGCGAGGTTACTAATAACATTCTTCTAAATACTACTTATCCTAGAGGCCCTTTTAAAAAAAGAAAGTTATTAGCACAAGCCACTCGAGTTCAGTGTTTAAGTGACAAATGATAGCAGAGTACCTGAAAGGCCACTGACACAACGCTTCAGGGATTCCCTCTTCTAAAGGAATTTTCGTCGGTTTACTTACAACTTTGGCGCCAATTTCGTCCTCTGGTTCGACAGCTGACAACAGCGGGACGACAACGCTGTTGTCTTCGATGTTTACGGTCGATGAGATTCCATCGGCTAGCAATGTCTTTGGCAAACGATTATCGAATCTGACGATTTAGCCAGTCTAACGTAATGCCACGCACAAAGCTATTAGGCGTTCTTTCGTTAGTCTTTCAATGTTCATCCTACCGTCTTTTCCTTTGTCCCTGCTTGCCGCGCATGCGCCTCACTGGTTTTGCCGACGCCTAAATTTAGTCTCTGCTGACCGGGGCATATTGGCCTTCCGGACACGGTGCGGGCGCTTGAATTTTATGGAGCCCGTCACCACGCTTTCGCATTCATGATTGCCACGTTGGCTTCGATGATATGCTGTATACATTCCGTAGTAGTGAAATCGCACGGGGTCGTTGACGACTGACGAGTTTTCTGCTGAAACCAACTGTATAGCGTGCTGTAGATTAGATTTATTCATTTTTTGCTAAGAAGATTTTTGAAAAAGTTTCTTTTCTTTTTTCTTTATTCCACAGAGTGGGCAAGATCTCGGCGATAGCCTAAATTTGAGCGTGTCAAAAAATGAAATTTTTACCTTAAATATGCGTGTACTACTGCGATTTGCACATGACCCTATAAAGAATGAACAGAAGTTTCCTGACATGTTACAAGGTAGCCTAATGCATAGCGGTAACAAAAAGAAGGCGTTAGGACAGGGACAGATGCATTCGCGCTATATACACGATTTCAACTGAATAAAACACTACCTAGCTGAATCTGTCACTCTTCTGAATTTTCTAAGCTGATTATTTAATAAAATAGATTTTTACTGGCAACCGCACTCACCATTAGTATACTGCACATCCTTAACTCTTCATACTTAGAGAATGCAAGCACACTTGAAAAAGGAAAAAAATAACGAGATGCATACAAAGACAAAGCGACAGAAAGCCGCTCTCATGAGCCCTAAAAATATCAAGCTCCCGTTATGACGAACGCTTTGGTGCGAGAAGTGTTTAAAATAGAGGCCTTGATTTGTTGGGGCCGCAATTTAGTTATCTTTTACCACAGTAGACACCCCACTGTCGCGGCTAGGAGAGCTAAAACGGAGGTCCAGTATGAAAACGGCAGCAGCGCTATTTATGGTAAGGGGAGCCAATAGTTATGCTAGTTGTTTGTAATAAAGTACGAAACTGTCAAGGTAGCTTTACTGCAGCCTTAAGTCAGTTCGCGTCCCAGATTTCAATGTAGGCAACTGCCAAGTGCCATTACAAGTGCGAGAAAAAGGCAGCGCAGTGTGTTCATATCAGTGAAAAAGAAACGACAAAAGACACGAGGTGGAGGACAGCGCGTTCCAAATACCAAGCATTGTAGTAATAGTGAGCCAAGCTCGCTGCGGCAAGCAGTCGGCGCAGTCCTCTGTTTTCCCTAGGCAAATATGACGTTGGCCGGGGTCTAGCTTCTCTGTTAATAGGCGTTCAACAGTTGTAGAAACCTACGAACGGGCAAGAAGGCTGCCATTTGAGGCCTTCTTGGCACTCGCAAACACATGCGCATGGCTTAGCGCAGGGCGAGGAACCAGCTTTATAGGTGCCTTGAAGCTGCCGAGAATGAACTGTCTCACTTCTGTTTACAGTAATTCGAACAAGGGCACAATGCAGCAGTAGATTGACTGTCGTATTTTACTTGAATAGTGAGACAACGACATGTAATTTCTCGGTGTGTATGTGAGCAGCTTATCACTCGTCTTTGCAGTGCTACCCCTGATAAAAGCCGCCAAACAAAACACTGGCACAAAAGTAGTGATGGCGATATCTTTTCTGTCTGCCTTAAAAGGACACCCTGAATACTTCTCCCCATAGAGTGATCTGACTTCAACTACGCTGTAGGGTAAGTATCATTGAATCTGATGCAGTTGGCTTTGAGGATAAGCTGTCTTCTGATATATGACATTCTATAGAGTACCCTATATTGAAAAAGAAAGTCACCCATGTAGAATGTTACAGCGTTTATGAGAGCTGGAAAATGGCGTCACCAGAAAGGGAACATAGATTAGGCCATAAACCATAGACCATAAGGGTCCAGGACTTAGATCACGCCTTAAGACACAGAACGCCGCTGTCACAAGAGATACTATTCAATACGCCCATCATTTGCATATAAAGGCCTACTTTTTTGCCGTCCCTAGTTTTTTTTTAAATAGGCAATGAACTCTCTGACGAGATGGGAGCAGGCTCAAGCAAGAAAAATAAAGTTTCTGCCTCTTGGGATTTGTTTCAATGTGTGATCAGTACCTGCAGGGCCGCGGTTCTGTCGCAACACCTTTTTTGGTGTTTTTCCTTTTCGCGTTTCGGGCCCTTCGTCCTTCCCCAGAGCGACGCTCCGCCAGCGTTATTAACGGAATCAGCCGGTTGGTAATCGCGGATGGTATGAGTGGCATAGAATAGAGCGAAAGGCATTGCTTTAGAATCGCAGCGAAGATTACTAGATACTGGTCAAAATGTCTGGTTTCCTTGTAACAAGAGTCAGCAGTTTCCTTATGCCCTCATGTTTTTAGTATACATCCTTCTGACATCGCTTCAAGTTGAAACCATTTTTAGTGAACGTTGGTAAGCATTTCGTTTTTCTACAACTGACGTTAACACTCCGATTTATGATTTGCCCTCTTTTCGCAACGTTCCGTAACACCGATGGCCACGGCGGCAGCCGTTGGGGTCAAGTCGTCATCGTTATCGTGTTGACATCAGCCACAGCTTCAGCTTCCCCCTCGCCAGTGAGCAAAGAAGGAGAAAACTGCACACAATAATCTCAAGAGTCGGCTCACGGGCCTGCGCACGACTTGCCCACCGCGCTACCACCGATCGATCGGAAGACGACTCCCCAGAGAACAGTGAATGCCCTCCACCTACAACAAGATTACTAAACAGTACTACCTCAGCTGTAGAACCTACTTCGTCCCTCATCTGCGGCTCAATAGAGCTCAAGCACTAACTACAAACGAATACATATCCCAATCCATCGCTCTCGCATACAATCTATCCGGATACTTACGCCGATGGTATTTGCTGTCATTGCGGAGAAATATTCATGTTAGAACACATGCTCTGGCAGTGTGCCCGCTCACGCTCAATCACCGATAACCGCTCGGCCAGATGGAAGGCTGTTCTCCGCAAGCCCTCTTCTGGCTGACCTACTCTGGGCTGTCCAGCAGGCCCACGATACGGCTGAGAGGCTTGGCTCTCCTGTTCCCACGTGGGAGCGGCCCGCTTCGCGATGGCTCACGATCTGCAGGACGGCAAAAATGTTTTACCATACTATACCATACCGCTACTACATACGAGTGCTACACACAATTGAAGCAATCGCATGCATCTCTACCACCGAGGATGTCACGCGACAACTAATTTCTCGTTTCTGTGTTTCATATTGCGCGTCCTTGTTTTTTCTTTTTCTTTCTTTTATTGTGACTCAAATGCTTTAGCTTGTTCTTCAACATAGTTGTGTCGTGCCAACACATATGGGCTATTTTGGGTGAGCAATAACTAGAGACACTGGGATCTATTGTTTCAAATACATGCGCCGTTCATAACCATCCGTGGTGCGAGTGTTGTGAACTATTCTGATTGCATCGGTTTCCACTCGACAAAGGGCTGCGGCGTCTGTGGATTGCCAAGGGGAAATGGAAAAATGTTCCCTCAATCTGATCGCTTGACAGGGGAACTGAAACATAAGAGTGCTCGTGGACGGTCAACCCAATGCAACCTCGAAACATTTAAGCACAAATCATTTGAATGTATGCGCCGTTCTCAGGTTTTTCAAATATACTACGCAATATCTTCGTTGGGCTTCTTGTATGAGACTGATGGCGTGGCTCAACACAGAAAGGCGTGTTGTTAGCAAACCAACATGATAGATTAGCTTTGTGCTTCACCACCATCTCTTTGATCCGCAAGACAGTAATATCCATTAGAAATCCCATAAAAGAAATGAGACGGCTACTTGTGAGGACAATTACCGCAAAATTGGGGGAGTGCGTCGTATAGCACATGCCAGTCAAGCCTGAAAACAAAAACGGTTTTACTCGCCATGAGACCTTTACAGTTAGGTGTTATTACTAACTGTGGCTCTTTTATTCGTAATTAATAACCACGTATAACTAATTAGGTAGTCACGTGGTGTGTCTAAATATAAGTTTGAACTATCTTAAATGTAAAGAGCAGCAGTAATTCTGTAGCAGAACAGCACATCCACGTTGGTATGATCGTCACGTATGTTTCCTCGTTGCTACGCTAAGTAGGAAATGTCACCATAAGCGACATACTTAGGTGTATTTCGAAGCAACCATTAAGGGGCCTATTTGTCCTCGTTGAAACACAAGTGAGAACATGTTCCTATCTTTTTTTTTAGTTAGAAACTTTGTAAAGTGATCATCAAATAGAAAAGGTTAGGATGGTACAATGGTGCTTGTATGATGCACTACATAAGGATGTAGCGGGACTCAAAGCAGGAACACGTTTTCCTAATAGCTCGCACACTGAGCAGCAACGTATCTCTTGAAGGAGAGCTATTGCTGTACGCAGCAAGAACGAATCTTTCTTCAACTCGAAGCTTATTTGAGACAAGTTTCACTACATGTCAAGCAAATAGCTTGCAACAACTTAAGATAAATGCTTGCCTTCCTTATTTTTGGCACGTTTGCCCTATATGGCTAACTTTCTCGCTTACTTGCAGCTTTCATGAGAGCTATATAATGTCTTCACACGACGGGAGAAAAAGCAGGCTCATTGGTCACAACAGAATGAACCATTCTTCGAACGCAGGTACGAAAGTGAAAGGCAGGATCATTACCGTAATGAACGCATGTGGGACGCTTTGGAAATTGCGACAGACAGTTGCCGCCACTCCGTGATTGTGATCACGTCCTAATTGAGAGTCGGAGCTTAGCCGTAAATCGTGACTCTCATTGTCAAGAGTAGAGCTTAGCGCCGCTGATCATTATGCTTGCACTTGGCCAGGCCCGTAGCCTTCGGGAAAGCCGAAAATATCCAAGCGATGCAACTTAAGCGACAGTGCCTGCAGAGATGTGTCAGTTGTGTACAAAAGAGTGTCGGGCAATGTGCATAAGAAATTTTTTTTGCCAGAAATATTCGACAATATCAAGCGGTTTCACGCTATATACTGGCGTGCTTATGTAGGTTATCGCCAGCGTTCAGCAGCTCATCCGAACGATAAATAAATAAATAAATACATAAAGTGAGCTAATTAGTGCCGGACGTAGTGCAAGGAGTAGCACTGAGTGCTCCCTGAGTTCTGTTAATCACGGAAACAAAATGACTGCGTTCTCGCAGCACCACAGCAATTCTTGATAAAAAATATTACTTCCTGGGAGTATGAAGAAGAGAATGTGCGATATTATCCAGCTTTTTTCATTGTTGGATTGCCTACCGCTGCTATAATCATTTTTGGTTTGTGACATTTGCTCCTGCTAAGCGCGCATGATGTATCTAGACTGTAAGCAGTGTGTTTAGCTAGGAGTGGCTGACCGTATTGGAATCCTCACTAGGCAACTTGGCAGGCAGTAACTTGGCAGGTAGTAAGGTTGCGAGGTGTGAGGGGGGTAGGTTATGTGACCTCTTCGCTACAAGGTCGAGGCTGTCGTGTAACGGTAAACAAATATTAGGTATATCGACTCTGTGCAACCACAAAAGCCTGTCGACACGAACACGTTGCGCTGTGTTTACGGCGAGTGGCACTTCTCAGCAGACGCTTTTCTCTACGGATATCGTACCATGTCCGGCAAAATCGATTAAAATCATAATCTCTGCCTCCGACCTAAGTAAGGACATGCTCTTGCTCATGGACTACTTCGTTGTGATGGCTCATTAGCTTTACTATTACATGATACCAACTGCATTACTCACTCGCTTATAATTTGCTCCTTTCCTTGTCGTTGTCGCCCTTAGAGTGTGTTCCTTGGCGATGAATGTCCCTGAACATTCTTTCCTCTTTTTATTCCCCGAAAATGATAGTGCTTTTCATGGAGCCCTTACACCCACAACGGCAGGATCAATTAAAATGCGCAAGATAAGATAAGAATCTCTTTCCTTGGTTGATGTGCTCGAATTGCATAAAGCGTATGTTTTGTATAATCCAGGGTGTGCCTCAGTGAAAGAAATGCAGGAGAGAAATTGGGCGCTTTTTGCGCCTGACATTGCAGTGTCCGAAGAACAGTGTTTTTGACCAAAAAGCAGTGGAGAAGATAACAGTTGATAGTGAGAGAACATATGTGCTTGATATTAAGAGAAGTGAAATAAAGGCTCAGAGCTTGATAAATTGGAAACATAGCATAAATAAAATCTGAATTTAAAATTATTCAGCTTGCTGTCTCGCTCGAAAATAGATATGCTTCAGGAAGCTTAATATTCTAAAGATAACACCGAGATAAACAGGACAGGCTGTCATATATTCAGCGAAGTTTACTGAAAGCATCAATATTAAGGGCTTTGAGTGATACTTTATATTTTTTCATGAATTTGTTCCATACTCTCTATTTGTTCAAATTTCTCTATGACTTTTGTGTGTGTTTCCAGTCAAACGTTGCTTTTCAATTCCAAAGTACAACATAAATACAAAAAAAAATTTGTTTATGTTAATAACCACCTTGCAGGTGGTTACGAAATAAAAACTCCACTGGGTGGTTTCCACCCATATCGAATATATAGGCTACGATCTCTGAAGTCATGCGGGGCCAAATTTTACGACTTCGTCCAAATAAAAGTTGTAGGTAAGAAAACGTTTTATTAAATGAAAACCGGTACTCGAAGCAAAGAGAACTGTAGTCTGCTGTGACGAACTTTGTCGGAACCAGGTGCAATTCAGGAGGCACTACATCTAATTTGTTCAAGTATAGTGCCCCAGAACACTATCTTGCAAATATTAATTGGCACTATAAACAACTGAGTTGCTTGCGAGAAAAGCATTGAACGAACAACTCGTGATCGAAAGTCATTGCAAGCGTGCACAATATGCTTACACTTTTAAGTGTGCACAACTGTATGGGTGACTGTGTGCGCAACAAATGTGCGCGACTGTGGCATTGTGGACAGTGATTTGGTGGGTATAGAATTAAAACACGCACACTCAGAGAAATCCGAAACGCACATTCAGCACAGAAGTAAAACTAGCGATTCAGAAAATGTCGCCCCAACGCTACCTCCTCCTGCCACCTTAAGAGCCTCCAAGATTCACTATAGACTTGATATGTGGATTTGATATGTAGACTTGATATAAACGTTCGATATTTGATGAAAATGAAAAATGCCGGATCAGGACGAACTTTTCGTCAACTGCGAAGCGTCATTTCTGAGAAACCCGTATGGGTTTCGTTTGTAGCTTCGTGCTAATTTCGGATGGATGATAACTTTTCCGATCCGTGATACTTCCTTCATCTTGCGGGATTCCGCAGCACTAATTTGCCACCTTCAAATTTATTATGAGCAAAAATAGGTGCATGTCATTTGACGTAATTGCATAAGTTGAGGCACACAGTGCTTTTCGCTCGGCAGCATCTGCCCAATATAGGCCATAAAAATACGATTATCAATTATTCATGTGGGACTGCGGAGTTAATGTTGCATGTGCCCTGAGTGGGAATCACAGGGCGAAATACTTTACTAAACATTTGTTCTCCAGCAGGATCGGTCGCTTTCATAGCACAAGACTCTGAGAGCACGGAGAGAACTTTCTTGGTCGACAGCTTTCATTGAGGGCACTCAGTGAGCTATAGAATCGTTTTCTATGTCCCACTTCTGACCGAAATGAGCTGGTTTACTGAACTCTCGTGCTTATCATTTTTATTGCTTCACATTTTTTTCTGCCCTCCCCCCTTAAGTCAATATGCTTGGCAGCTTGTGCCAATGAGCACATAGTGGTTGTCATGCGGAAGCCCAGTTTGGGCCTTTTATGTGTGCTCCTTCCGAACCTAAACTAGGACTGTGTTCTAGTTTTGGCTCTCAGGGGAAACAAAACCATCCTGCCATCCGACTCTGGCGATATTTGGCCCGTTCTGTCCACAAACACGTTGAGTCCAATACTATATTGTAATACCCGCCAATCGCGGCTAAATGAAAAGAGCTTTTACATATCCAAGATCGTCTGGGCTGTACTTCTCCGCGACAAGGTAACCTCTCTACCTACAGGATTATCAGGCTGAGCTATGTCGGTTGCCCGGCTGCCGTAGCCACAAGTTCGTATCCTCCTATGACAAAAAGGTTATTTTTATTTTATTTTTTTAATTTGAGGGTGGTAAGCTCCAATTCCCTTCCTCCAGTACACTACAACCCCAAGCTTGGTGTGGCGCCTGACACCGGCAAAAAATGCCGAGAGCCAATGGGGCTATACTAATCCAGGTACAACCCAATCAGGAAGAGCCACTAAGGTGCAACAAAAGACACTCCATCACCAGAACAGGAATTGGCCTCCCTGATTCAGTACTCGGCCACTCCCTCTCAAATGACTCATTCGATCAACCAATGGCCCTCAGTCCCCAGCAACTGCTGTGCACCTGACCAAGGCGGCAGACAGACCTGTAACACAGCAGAGGGCGCTAAGAATTTCTGAACCTGGACAGGCCACCAGTGGAAACTGACTCTGGCAACCTTTTTAACACCCGAACTATCTCGAGTAAGGCCAGCTTAGCAGGTCTCTTTGAGGAACAATCTGGCATTGTTTGGGATATTATCGGCCTTAGTGAGATAAGAAGAACTGACTACAGTTCTACTTAGACTACTATAGAAGTGCTGACTACAGGCCATGTCCTCTGCTATAGAAGTCTCCCATATGAGAAGAATATAGGGTGGGATTCCTAATCCATAAGAACATTGTAGGCAACATTGAAGAACTTTACAGCATCAATCAGAGGGTACCAGTAGTCGAAGTAAAACCTAATAAGAGGTACAGAATAAAGGTCGTACAAGCCTACGTTCCAACCTCTACTCATTATTAGGATAAAATAGATCGGTGTTATAAAGGTGTTGAATTAGCGATGAGAAAAGCTCAAACTCAGTTTACTGTAGCAATAGACGACTTCAATGTAAAAGTGGCGAAAAAGCCGGCTGGTGAACAAATAACTGGCAACTACGGCGTAGATACTAGGTAGGCTAGAAGAGCAATCCTTGTAGAATTCACGGAAAGGAAAAAGCTGCGAATAATGAACACCTTCTTCATGAAGTGTAGCAGCAGAAAGTGGACCTGGAAAAGCCCTAATGGGGATAAAAGAAATGAAATGGATTTCATACTTTCTGCCAATCCAAGCACATTGCAGGATAATGAAGTGTGAGGTAGTGTAAAGTGCAGTGATCACAGGCTAGTGAGGTCTAGGACTCGTCTCAATATCAAAAAGAGAAAGAGTAAAATTGGTCAGGAAGAAAGAGGCCAACCTAGACGCAGTAAGAGTAAAAATCGACCAATTCAGGCTCACCGACCAAAATGGGCGCCATACGTAATCAGTGAGAAGGAAACTTAGCATAGGACAAACTAAGATGTATGCACTGAAAAATATGCAAGCTAATACATCAGCAATCTCAAAGATATAGTAAAAGCAGCGGAATAGTTCTATACTGACTTGAACAGTATCAAGAGGAGCCATCATATCTCTACTGGAAGTGGCAATGAACAGCGTACAGAAAGTCTTCCTATAGCTATCGATGAGGTCAGAAGAGCCTTGCGAGACATGAAACGGGGAAGAGCCGCAGGAAAACACGGAATACCAGTCGGTTTATTCCAAGATGGAGGAGACCTAATGCTTAGAAAACTGCGACTCTCTATACAAACTGTCTATTGATTTCAAGGGTCTCGGAGAACTGGAAGAATGTCAGCGTTATACTAATCCAGAAAAGGAAGACGTTAGAGAGCTGAAAAATTATAGGCCCATTACCTTATTGCCAGTAGTATGTAAATTACTCACCAAGATAATTTACCATAGAATAACAGGAACACGACTTCAGACAACCAAGGAAACAGGCTGGCTTCAGGAAGGGATAGTCTACAATGGATCTCATACATGTCATTAATCAGGTAATCGAGAAATCCGCCGAGTACAATCAGGCTCTCTATAAGGCTTCCATAGATTACGAAAATGTATTTGATTTAGTAGAGATACCAGTAGTCATAGAGGCGTGACGTAATCATAGAACGCGGGCCGCTTACGTAAATATCTTGGAAAATATCTACAGAGATCCACAGCTACTAATTCTCCGTGAGAAAAGTAGGAAGACACCTATAATGAAAGAACTCAAACAAGGAGACACCATCTCTCCAATGCTATTCACTGTGTGCTTGGAAGAAGTATTCAAGGTATTAAACTGGAAACACTTAGGGGTGAGGATCAATGGAGAATATCTAACCAACCTTCGGTTTGCAGATGACATTGTCCTGTTCAGCAACACTGGGGACGAGTTACAATATATGATTGAGGACCTTAACCGAGAGTGTAAGAGTGGGGTAGAAGATTAATATGCAGAAGAATAAAGATAATGATGGATAGCCGGGTAGGGAAACAAGCGTTCAGGATCGCCAGTCAGCCTCTACAGTCTGTGAAGGAGTATGTTTACTTGGTCAATTGCTCACGGGGAACCCTAATCATTAGAAAGAAATTTACAGAAGAAGAAAAATGAGTTGAAGCGCATACCACAGGCACTGTCAGCTCCCGACTGGAAGATTACCATTATCGTTGCAAAGAAAGATGTTCAATCACTGCATTTTAGCGCTGCTGACATATGGGGCAGAACCTTGGAGACTGACAAAGAAACTTGAGGACAAGTTAAGGACTGCGCAAAGATCGATGGAACGAAAAACGTTAGGCGTAACATTAAGAGACAGAAAGAGGGCAGTGTGGATCAGAGAACAAACGGGGATATCTGATATTCTAATTGACATTAACAGAAAAAATGGAGCTGGGTTGGGCCGACCGAGTCAAGAATGGAGGTCCCGGGAAACCAGGACAGCCGACAAGGGCAAGGTCTAGGAGTACTAATGGTAGGACACAACCTGAACGTGAGTCAAATCCCCGAATATTGTCATTAGAATCCGAAAATCGAAAATTGAGGCAAGAACTGTCTGAGCTCAGAAAGCTTTGAAATCTTTTAAAGGAGGGTCTGAAGCACCCCGTAGTCGGATGGAGACAACGGCTCCAAAACCATTGGCCGGCAAACCCAAACGTCAAGACCCCCCCCCCATGTTCCCATTAACAAAAACGGATGAGGAAGATTTAGAAACCACGGAGGCAGAGGAGATGGGAGAGGGTGAGGCACTCGCCAAAACCAAAAGTCAGAATAACCGCAATGTTAGCAACAGTAGACAGGACCCAGGCGAAAATCAAGAAGCTCATCGCTAATCTAGATGCTATAGTGGGTCAACTAGAAAGACCCAAAGTTAAGGCAAAGGTAAACGCAGCGGCTGTATCGGCAGTCCACGGAGGCACAAACGGTAGCCCGAGCGCAGACTCTAGGGGTTCGGGTAGTCAACCAATGGTATCATAATGGCTGCAAACGACAGCAATAACATTAAAATCTGGCAGCGGAATTGTGCGAGTTTCTGAAGGCGCAAGGCTCTCCTGCAGCAGCTCATTAGATCGGCCAAAGTTAAGCCGCACGCTATTCTCTTACAAGAAACACTAGCTAAGGAGGATATCTCTCTATCGGGTTACAGCTCCGTAACATTGATCATTCCAGGGGGTCGGGGAATAGCGACTTTGGTTAGAAAAGGTACTTCCTCTTAAACTCACGAGCTTCCCAAGTACAAGGTTGGTATAGAAGCACAAATAATGGAACTCATCCTGAAGAACGAAAAAGGAGCTAACGGTTTATAGCTAGGGTTTATAGCTCTCTGGCACACAGGAAAAGGCATTTGAAGACCCTCTTGGGCTGCATTTCCAATAAGGCAGATACAGAACCACTCGTAGTGGCTGGGGGCTTCAACGCTCCCAATAAAGAATGGGGCTATGGTCATATGAGCGTCGAGGGTACTAATTTAACAACCTCGGCCAGTGAGTTAAATTTTGCTCTTATTACAGATGCTAACTTCCTCACGAGAACTGGTACCTCCACTACCAGAGATACAAGCCCGGATCTAACATTCTTTCGGGGAATTGAAGGCTCGTGAGACAATCCGAAGGAGAATTTATGAAGTAATCACTACGTAATTGAAGTCATCCTAAAGACGCAACCACCACCACTAATGAAATATGAGTACGTGGACTTTCATCTCTTTCGTTAGTTGCGTAAGGAAACCAGCAAAGATGGCGAATCTTATGAGTAGCTTTTAGATCAACTAAAGGCAACTATTAAGAAAGCTACTAAACCAGTCTCAACAGAAATCCAAGTCCCAAAAGTGGACTCCAAGGTAGCTCACACGCTGGAGGCGAATAATTCCCTTCTAACCAGGTGTAAGAGTCAGAGACCTAATAGAAGACTTGGAGCCAAGATCGCCCAAGTTAATCGTGATATCGAAACCTACGTGGCTCAACTCTCACGTCAACAATATTACAAAGCTTGCTCAGAAACAGACGTCAGATAGCACAGTGGAGGTAAATGGAATCTATTGAAGAGCCTCCTTAATCATAAGCTCTCTAGAGCTACTACAAACCTCACCATAAACATACTCGTCAATAAGGATGCGACTATAGGGCGGACAGCAAGAGAGGTCGCAAACGACCTCGCACACATGTGCCTGCCACTTAAAGATGAATATGAGAAGGAAGAACAAATAAGCGAACCTTACTCCGGGATATCGCAACTGCACTTGAACAGTGACTTCACTGCAGCTGAGATAAGGCACGTACCCTTTAATTTAAATGGCAGATCTGCCCCGGGTCCGGATGGCATCACAAATAAGCTTTTGCGAAACCTAGACGATGATGCGATAGACATAATCACGCTCAAAATTAACAACCATTGGAGATCCGGCACGGTCCCACCGCCATGGAAGGAGGCCAAGGTGACGTTTATACCGAAACCCGGCAAACGACTAACAAAGAAGAACATCAGGCCCATATCATTTACATCCTGTATTGGCAACGTAGCCAAACGTGCTATTCTTAACAGGATAGTAGAACACATAGAAAACCAAGAGCTTTTCAGGCACAATCTCATAAGTTTTCGGAAGGCATTATCCCCACAGGACGCCATGCTCATGATCAAACGTGCTATTATTGACTACCCTAGCAGGGACGTAAAGGGCCTCCTGGATCTGGATCTTATCAAAGCATTTGATACGGTGGCACATAAACATATCCTACATGAAATCTCAACCTTGAACCTGGGAAACAATTTTTACATTTGTGTGAGGTCCTTTCTAGCTAATCGGACAGTTCGGGCCAAACTCGCCATAGTCACAGGTTGTCCATACAGCTTAGGCAACAGCTGCACACCACAAGGTTCGGTATTGTACCCACTCTTCTTTAATATTGCCGTGCGCAGGCTGTCGGAGGAATTGTTCAAAATCCTGAGCTTGGGGTACATCGTATCGGCTGACGATATCACAGTATGGGTCTCCAGGGGGTCACTCCCAGCACTAGAGCACACACTACAGGCAGCCGTAGACACCACAGAATGCTTCCTTAGGGGCACCGGACTCAGGCTATCAGCTAGTAAATCTGAGCTGCTGCTCTTTCGACAGGGAAGACAGGGTGTTAGGAAACTTGCGCCTTTAAAAACTCTGCCAATTAAAATCACAGGCGACACAGGACGACTATTATCCAGAGTAGACACGATTAACATTTTGGGTCTTCTGATTGACACAAGGAGCTGTAATGCTACGGCCCTAAACTGTCGCACAGGGCAGGTGAACAGTACTTTAAGGCTCCTGGGCAGGGTCTCAAATTGAAATGCAGGCCTCAAGGAGGACAATCTCATCAGAGCATATCAAGCATTCTGCATCAGTCATGTCATGTACATTGCATCATACCTGAACTGGGGGAAAGGAGAGAAGGCTAAGCTAAACACACTTATACGCTCCCGCCTCAAAAGGGCTCTGGGACTCCCGCATGGAACGAGTACCGAACTCCTCAACACGTTAGGACTTCATAACACTATAGATGAGCTCATTGAGGTGCATTCGATGTCACAAATTGCATGAGTCTCCAACACTAAGCCACGGTGCAAAATTCTAGATGAATTCGGAATACTGCCTCGAGGAGGAGGCGTCTCTTAGTTCAAAGTACCCAACGAGGTGGAGACACAATTACTTGTGGGCCCCATATCTAGAAATATTCATCCTATCCACAACAAGGGTAGAAGGGACGCCCGGGTCAAATGCATTCTGGGTAAACTGCACCACCAACAAAGCTCAGGTCTTTTTGCCGATGCAACTAATTATGGATAGGGCAACCGTTACGCTATTGCCGTGGTCGATGAGAACGGTAAATTAATAAGCGCGGCGTCACTAAGAACGAGCTCAATTCATGCCGCTGAAGAAGCAAGCATAGCACTTGTAATTACAATGAGAAGAAGCTCCACTATTTTCTCCGATTCCCGTACAGCTATTAGGAACTGCTCAGCCGACTTTGTCTCAATGGAAGCGCACAAGTTACTTATACAGAATATTAATACTCATAATTACGAGCACCTGGATAGCTCACAGCTAGTGTGGTTTCCGGCTAATCAGGGCCACTCGTCAGCCCCAATGGCTGCAATCCTAGCGAGCAAGCTCACTCTGCTGTTCGAGATCTCAGATGCCACAGGTCAGATCTGGAACTGCTCCCAGATGACTGCGGCTCCTACAAAGACCCACTTAGTACTTTTCACGAGATGACCTCACACTGTAGGGACGGCAGGATGTTTTCTCTTACGCCCCATCAGAAGATCAACCGTACTCAGGCATTCACAATAATGAATGATTCAAACTGAATCTTATCCCAAACCTTTTGTGCTTAACTAAATTGACCTGGATTTCCCCGCGGGATGCAAAAGTTGTGGATACACTCCGTGTCTATTTGATCACATGTTCTGGCTATGCCCAAACCAAAGGGCTTCAGATCTCAACAGTGAGGAGGACTGGAGTCGGCGCCTATCCAGCGAAGTCCTCCAAGATCAACTCCTGACCGTCCGGAGAGCTCACAACATCGGGAAAGCCTTTGGCCTACCGGTGCCTACGTGAGCGGTGCCACCAACTTAGCCTGGGGGCATTTCACTCGGGCCATAGTTTGTCCGGACCAAAATAAAGTTCTTGCCATGCGATGCCATGGGTAGGTCATGTAATGCGTAGGTTATTAGATAGCCGGTGGACCATTCGGGTTACTGAATAGGTGCCAAGAGCAGGAAAGCGCAGTCGAGGACGGTAGAAGACTAGGTGGGGCGATTAAATTAGGAAATTCGTTGGTGCTAGTTCGAATCGGTTGTCGCAGGTTAGGGGTAATTGAAGATCGGATGGAGAAGCCTTCGTTCTGCAGTGGACACAAAATAGGCTGGTGATGATGATGATGTCCACAGGTGACCAAGATTGGGAACGAGTTTTGAAAAAATACAATGTCCAGGAAGACCTACTGCATTGCACTGGATAATAAAGGCGTTCTAGAAAACATATCGAAACAACACGGACAGGATCTGAGCTTTTTGCCCTCTGTAGCGCAGCTAATTGCAATAATCCGCGTGCAGTGAGGCTGAAGGTGCCGAGAAAGACTGGATTGAAGCGGGACATGCCCCACAACTATAACCATTTGGTTGACGTTGAGCACCAGTACGCGCAACATCTGCTCGTAGCGGTGCTATATCTTTTCCTTTTCTTTTTTTCTGCACCTGGCAGCAATATTTCTTGTTTCATTAAGAAGAACAAGGAAAATTACCTTAAATATCGGTCATAGTTCTCAGAAAGAAGTTCTGATAGACAATAAGCATATTACGATCACAGCGTTCGCAGAAGCAACAACATAACAATGAAACTGCTGTTGGGGCAGTGCGATAACTTTGACGAAACATAGTAGTGACGAAACTGTCCATGCAGCACTTGAAGAACGGAAGTGCCTTTCGAATTTGTTCGCGAAAGGCGAGCAGCATGGCAACTCCACCTTCTTGGCCATACCGTAAAGCTAAAAACACTATATTCACCCGAGCTCACTAACATCTGCATGGTCGAATTTCACCAATACATGCAACTGCAGCTTTTGCAACGATTGCCTTCCCTCGACCCCTCTATGCAACTGCGGCTGTTACCAGGGCTTCTGCGAAATGAGGAAACGATGCTGTGCCGCTTACGCTTGGGCGTCGCATTCACCAATGCATATACGTTTTTGATTGGAATCACTGATAGCGTCCACTGTAATGCCTGCGGTGTTGAGGAAACTATAGAACATCTACTGTGCTACTGCCCATCTTTTCAAAACGAAAGACATGACCTCTGCACAGCTCTCAATCAGCTAGATAGAACACCGTTCACCTTCAAGAAGATCTTGGGACCATGGCCTCGCATATCGCAGCTACAAAAGGCCACAAAAGCTCTGCTGCGATATTTGAAAGATACTGGATTGAGTCAGCGTCTGTGAACCGGACTGAGTGACCGAACGATATACCCAGTAGACTTTCTCTTCTTCTTTTAATCTTTCCGTCCCCTTTTCCCTTTCCCCAGTGTAGGGTAGCCAACCGGGCTCAGTCCTGGTTAACCTCCCTACCTTTCCTTTATCATTTGCTCTCTCTCTGCATTGTCTTGCTTGACGTAAAACAATGTTACTGTGTTACTTGCGAATAGGCATCCCTTTAACAAATTCTTACTTGTTCCCACTTAGAAATACGAACAATGCTCACTGCAACAGACGTACATCAGTATGAGCAGTGAATAACAGTGAATAATATATTTGCAGTAGAGTATTCCTTAGAGAAAATTCCAGCGAAACCTGAAGGTGAACATATTATTAGCGAAGGTGAGTGGCCAGTGACAAACTGCACTTACGAAAGAAAGGCTTTAGGAATTACACCCTTTTTCTGGGACTTCTACAAAACAGAATGGTCGCGGCCTTTGGTTTTGGCTGTGATGTTTGCGCTTTTTCCCCCTTTCTTTATGTAATGTGGTCTTTTTGGTGCCGATAAAGTGTTTCGGGAGATTACCACTACATCATTAAAAAAAATTCCTAGGTCTGCTCAGAATCGGGAAAATGGATAAACCCTTCTGGCAAATTTGCCCATGCACATTTGTGCAGGAAAAATATTTGTGACTGTCTGACATCCAAAGCAAACAATTGTTTGGTTAAAACAAAAACAAAAATGGCATGCCTTACCGATGCGTGAAGGGTCTTTTCATGCACCACGTTATTTAACAGGATCATCATTTTTGCTGACATGTCATGCATCACTGCGTCGGAAAAATTTCCTGCTAATCCTTTATTTTTATTTTTTTACTGTGAGACAACTTGCCTCTTTGTCGGAACATGCGAAAGGGAAGATACCACATTCGGTTTCACACAATGCACACTCGCTTTACAAATAATTTTTGACATTTAGAACATTGCTTGTGTTTTTCACGAAAAACTGTTTTTTTTTTTTTACTGTGACCACTATTTCAAATGATAAGGTGATTTGTTTCAATTTTTGTAGCCACGATTCTTACCATACTATAATTCAGTGTGTGCATCATTCTGAGCTCGCTTCAACAATAAGCTGTCAAAATGCACCATCTTCTCCAAAATGAAACAGTCAAAAGGCTATGACGGCACGCAAACCGAGCATGCAGCTTTGGATCGAAATAAGGATCCTGGCATTGTCTAGCATGGTGCAACATGGACCCGTCAAAGCTGTCGCGTGAAAATGAAAAATGAAAGTCTTTAGGTATACCAAAATTTAGAGAGACTACTTTAAGTGCGGAACATCTCGGAGTTACCAGGATACTCACACAAATATGAACCTATGCTTCAAATGTGCTTGCCTTATTATTCGAAACAAAGAAATTGAGCGATAGCGTAAATGAATGCAATTTTCTTTTTAGTTCGTGAGCTCGAGTATAAAGTTAGTTTAAGTTCACAACGTTGGGACTGCAACAAGCCTCATTACAGCCAAATTGGAGCCTATTAAGCAACGATTGACCCATTAAATCTTTATCATATTGAAGCATTTGCATCACATCCCACCAGCGTTCCTTCAACAACTTATTATTGAATACTGAAAAAAGTACCACTATGCGAAATAATGTAGGCGCAGGAATCAAGCACTAACAGACGCACCTGCGCTACCGGAGAGCGTATGATAATATACATCAAAGTTTTCATTGTGTAGTATGTAGGGCTGTAGGCACGTAACCCCCCACAAATAAAGGAAGTACTACGGCAGAAGAAATATTCCATCTAGAGCAAGAAGGAACCAACAGATGACTAATAAGAAAACCTTGCTCTTGTCTCCTTTGATCGCATTCCAATAATATACATGGTGCAACGATTATGGGAAGGCAAGGTTTTGCCAACCGGTACTTTTTGCAGTTCTCATGGACACTGACCGCTACGGGAATTATGGAAGCGCTTTCCCAACGGGCGATTTCTCCTCAAATGACAAAACATTGCGCTTCTCAATTTTACGGGAAGAAATGCGGATCCAAGGAACTCTACATTTTTGTTTGTCAAAACTAAGCGAAGAAACAGACAATGCAAGAAGAGCGGAGAAAATCAATTGCTATGTTTAGTTGAAATTTGAAACTCATAAGGTAAATGATATGAAATCATACGTAAATATTTCTTCCTGCTTGTGGATGGCAGGCTCACAAGGAAGGAAGCAAAAAGTGGAGAAGGAAAGGCGGGGAGGGTAACTATTTTATCTTAACCGGTTTGCTACCCTACACATGGGAGCGGGATAGGGGATAAAAGATGGGGTGAAGAGTAGAGAGAGCACATAACACGACACACACATCGTTAGTTACAGTCTGTCACTCTTGCGCGGCACGTGACATCACAATCACAGTCACTCTCCTTCATAAACCGTTGTGCCTTCGTCGCCTTCAGCTGCGATGTCTTCTGTCGGCGATATGTGAAAATGGTTGCAACTGACAATGGTCTGTTGTCAAGGTGCGCTAGAACGGACGCCAGGGACTGTCTCTGAACACTATATTCAGGACAGTCACACAGAATGTGTTCCAGCGTCTCCTCGCAAAGACAGCCATTGCAGAGAGCGTTGTCGGCCATTCCAATGCAAAATGAGTAAGATTTCGTGAAGGCCACCCCTAGCCATAAGCGATAAAGCATGGTGGCCTCACTTCGGCGGAGTCCAGTTGGCATACAGAGATGCATCAAAGAGGGCAGGTCGTATTGACTATTCCTCCGGTTGGTCTGGCTGCTTGGTGTGCACCATAGAGAGAGCGTGATCTGCCGTGCAAGCACTCGAAGTCTGCTGCCTGCGTCGGACCCTGAAAGTGGTATGGCCTCTTCCTGTGTGCATTCAAGAGCTGCCCGAGCTGCTTTATCGGCGTCTTCATTTCCTATGACGCCGCAGTGACTTGGTAGCCACAGAAACATCACGTGATGTCCTTTCTCATGTGCTGTATGGAACAGGCATCTAATATCGAACACGAGCTGTTCGAATGGCCCGCGACGCAGAGCTGATAGCACAGATTGTAGGGCTGCCTTTGAGTCACTGAAGATTGACCATTGTCGAGGTGGTTCCCGATTGACGAAACAAAGTGCAGCGCGAAAAGCAGCTAGTTACGCAGATGTCGATGTCGTTGGGTGGTTAGATCGATGTCGTTTGGTTGGGTCGTTGAGTGGCCCACACCTTCCGCATTACGCTTGCGGTGCTTTACAAATGGAGCTACGGCGGTGGCCACCGATTCTTCCATTTTTAAATGCGAAGCATTTCTTTGCGAACCTTTGCTAATTTGAAATTATCTATCTAGCCTCCTACGTCTTGGCGCTTTCATGCTCTTTTAGTTAACTTGGTACGTACCACAATTGGCATAGTATGACAAGAGTGTATGACAAACATATTGATAGGTCAAAAGATGAATGTAATGACATGCGTGTCATGTAGGTCATGAAACAGCCGCGTACGTCCTGGTGTCTACCAAAATTGGCGTAGTATGACAAGGGTGTATGAGGAACATAAATGATAGGTAATAACATGAATGTCATGACATGCGCGTCGTGAAGGTCATTAAAGAGCCGCATACGTCCTGGTATGTGCCAAAATTGGGACAGTATGTCAAGAGTGTACGACGCGGATAAATGATAGGTGATGTCATGTAGGTCATGAAGCAGCCGCCTACGTCTTGGTGCTCTAATGGTCGTTTCTTTAACATGGTAGGCTCCCCGCACACTGCTTCGCATAACATCGGTTCCCACAGGGCGTGCGATCTGCTGGCTTTCCTTTTTTTTTTGGGGGGGGGGGGGGAGGAGTGTTTCTGTATTTCCACAAGGTTAGCCCTGAAAGTTTTAGCCAGCACCACTGGCGGCCAAGGACGTGGATGTGGAGCACGTTTTGACCGCAGGCGTAAGATTAAAAAAATGGCGGAAATCTCGCTTTAGTTGAATCAGACAATTCTTCAGTTCTGGCATATACAGTGGCCAGACCTGAAGTCGATGAAGGCGTCACTGAAGTTCCTACACACTCGGCTAATCTAGTAGAAAGAATCTGATACTTACGATATTTCCGGCTGCGTTTTCCGCGTCCTCATTCCAGTTCTTGCGCGCGTTTGCTTTTTTTACTATATTTGCTTATATTTATACCTCCCCCTCCTCTCTGCCATTGTAGGGCAGCAAACCAGAAGCCTCTCTCCTGCAGTGGGGGTCATAGTGCTGGAAGACACGGACATTGCTATATCTAACCAACTAGGCGAGACAACCATATTTCTAAAGGCTCCCTCCAATCCACTCCTAGTCTTCGCATATCATTTCTCTCACCTTGTAAAGCATACATAAGAATGAAATAAATATGGAGAAGTGGCCGTGTCGGAATGCGAAAATAAATACTTTGGAATGCGGCGTTCAACCTTAGATATGAGCATATATCACATAAAATGTACAGTATTGAATGACCGAAACAAACAAGCGAACACAAAAATTCTATGAACTGAGGAGCAGGCACAATGATTTTGCTAGATAGATGAATTTCCCGGGGATTGCTGGGAAACAGCACAAACAAAAAAAAGAATCTTTTGCGCGGATCGAGTAAAACTACGAAGACACGACCGAGGTAGGGTGAAAGGTAGCGTTGCTACGAGAATAACCTATGGCCAGAGAACCAACCATAAACAATAAAAGAAGACGATTTGGGATAAGGCGAAAAAGAAATATGAGAAATGATGGCCATGGGCAACGGCGACAACCTGAAATTTTTGCCGTGGCTGGGAACTCGAAAAGTGTCCGGTGGCGCATTTCGTTTTGAGCCAGGATGGAGGTATACGCCGATATGCGTCTGCAGGATGGGAACTCGCAAAAGATAAAAAGTTACAGAAAGATTAAAAAAAAAGCATGAAAAAGGAGACAACGTAGGTGAAAGCGAGTGAAGCAAAAGCAAGAAATACAGAAATGAATGGTGACTGTTCCGCCTTTTTCTATGGCATACGGTCGCACAGGGACCCAGTCTCAATTTTTCTTCACCTTCCCCCTCCGAAATTTCTCTTTCTCTCTCTCTATCTGTCTCCCTCAAATTTATTTCTTGATCATTTTTTATTCGGCCCTGTCCGTTTGTGGCTTCACCACATCTACACCCACCTTGTGATTTACTTCTACATATCTGACTTTTCTTTTGTTTTGTACGAATCCTGAACGTGCCATCGTGATAAGATAAACGACGGTGAATATTCGCGAGAGGGCGAAGTCCGAACACGATCCCGAGATCGCTTCGGCTAACTCTCGCCACCATTGCTATTGTACATGCCTCTCTTGCTCTTTGGTTGCTCTGGTAGTTCAAGTCAGCGGCTTGACCGCAAAAGATTGGTTCTGGCTGCTATCAGAGCTACCCGTACGGGCGCCCCTACCCCCCCCCCCCCCCCCCTCCTTGTGCGATGGGCGGGTAAGTGTGAGAAAGCTAGCCACTGAGGGAGGGCGGCGCGATGGAGAAGCACAATCTACAATCGCCTTCCCAAACGCTTCGCGTGCAGTACGTATACAGCCATTTCAAGAGGACCGTTTGGCTTCGTCTAAGCTATAGAAGCGGCCCTTTCCGTCTGCCGCTGACAGAGAAAAAAAAAGGAAGGGGGGCTTCCGCAGCGTCACAGTTTCCTACGGTCTGCCTGCTGTGTGTGTGTGTTTTTTTTTTTTTGATAATGTATTTTCTGGCTATCGTAAGTGAGCCGAATTTCACAGTGCATCTTCTTTTCGCAACGTGCACAACGTATACACTAGTAATTAACGTTTCAAAGCATATTAAGCAAGTCAATTTAACATACTGAATATATTGAATTTAACAACTCGCCTATTACAACCGCACAGAGAACGCGACGAGAGGAGTAATAAACTGAAGCAGGGTATGAAACCGGGCTATGTTGTGTCCCACCTTGTTTAAACAGGGCAACATGATACGAAGGACGGAAGAAAAATATCTGGTCCCACCTTTTTTCTTTTCTTTCCCTCGTCTTTTGTCTCGATTTGCTCAGTTTGAACAAGAGGAGGAAGATAGAAAACATTTTCGGCGTGAAGAATAAGGCATGGACTGCACGGCTCGAAAATGTAGTTCAGTTCTGAGAACAAGATACATAATGTAGCTACACGCCACAAAACAGGTGAATCCTAGACCTGCTCTGTCTAATACGCCTGGCTAACAGCTTAGCGCCCCTATAACATCTTATTTGCATGTCAGTTAAACCAGAACATTACACTACATAGGAAAAACGAGGCAAACGAATAAGTAGGACAGTGGACACAGTTTGATCTTCAAAGTGATCCAATCTTGCAATTATTAAAGGCGGAACGGTGAAGGAGAGTTGAAGCATTGCAGAACAAAAGCAGCTCTGCAAACGAGGCCAATTTCAAAGGAGATAAATATATCCGTGTATATTCAAAAATTGTTTCATTTTTCTCCTTTCGCAGCCTACGCAGATTAAATATTATACTAGAATGTAATCCTTAAATACGACTAATACCATTGTCTACAGTACTCTGTACCTTCTAGTTCAGCGAATATTCAGGATTCATATTTTTCACGTTGGTCATCTTTGAACAGATCTTCGGGCATTTAATATTTTAACGGAACGTAACTTTACTTTCAACACTAGTTGACACCTCCTTTGATAAAATATTTGCTGCACTTTATGCAACAAATGGATCTCGATGTTGTAACCTATGATCATACATCACGCAAGACCACGCAAAATAAGGAAAAGTGTCTCTTGAGAAAATGCTTATCCGCTGAATGACATTTGTTACTTCTCTCCCTCAGAACTAGTGTAACTTATATATTGCCTGGTTACTATCACCATTTCCCCCACATTTTAGCCGAAAGATATACCTCATATACTGCGTTCTTTGCGTGAACTTTGTTCTTTGTGTTCCCACCCTGTAACGGCCCGGCAGGGCTCACAGTATTGGAAATAAATAAAATATAACCAAGCGTTTTCATCCCCTTCAGGAGCTAGTTCGTGCTGAAAATATAACGAACTGTTTATTCAATCGAAGATAGTGCCAGTCTATGAATTGAAGTCAGAAATGCGAAGAAAGCTGCTCTAAATGTGGCACTTGGTCATTGTTGCTGTCACAAAGGAGCAAAGAAAATATCTCCGAGAGGCCTTATCTATACAGCAGTGGTTTCTCTTTGTGTGGAATACTTTATTTTAAAATAAACTATCGTACCTAGGCCCCTGCCATTCTTATTTAGTTATTTATTTGTTTGCTTATTTATTTATTTATTTATTTATTTGTTTATTTATTTATTTAATTACATATACCTCAAAGGGTCCAGGATTGGAGTAATAAGTGAGAGGAGAGACCATGAATGTACAAAAGAGAGATGAGCACACTGTTACTCAGTAGCATGGCAAAAAAGAATAACAAGCAAGTATCTCGCAAACAGTACTATATCGGAAAGAATAGAAAAGGAAAACGGGGCACAACATCATGCAATACTTAAGAAAATAAAACTCGAATAAAACATACCGAGGTAGTCTGTTGTTCATAAACGCATGTTAATTGATGTCTGAATTGATGTCATGGTCACTAATACAAACAACGACATCAGGTAAATTGTTCCATAGTTCAATGGCGTGTGGCAAGGCGGATGAGTTGAAGGCGAGAGTGCGGCCATAAAGGCATGTCAAGCTGTAAGGATTATGCAAACGAGGCGACATGCAACTTCGTTTGGGGAGGGGGAATGTGGTTGCATGTTCGCTGGAAGACATGATGTTTTGCAGAAGAACGTTTCAACAGCAATCGCGCTAATTACTTAAGATCTGCTAACCTGTAATGATGAAACTAATTACTTATTAACAATTACTTTAATAATTTTTGAAAGAAAAACTTGGTGCATTGTAAATATGTGTAGGAAGGGGTAACGTTTGCAGCCGCATATGACATGACATAGAAAAGAAAGAGAACGGCATAGCCAATATGACGTTATCTTGTTCCAGACTCTCCTACGTGCTGTATCTGTGTGCATACTTTGGCTTAAAAAGCTAAGGCCGAAACTTAGCACCGCTTTTTAAGTATGTTGATTGTGACGTCTTGACAACTGCACGTGCGTGCGTCGCGTGCGTGCCCTTGCACACTCTCATTTATAAAAGTGACCTTTCTGTAGCTCGAACAAGGAGCCCAAGAAGGCGCAAGGAAACTTATTTATTCTATTTAATTTAAATGTTGAATTCATAATGCAAATGGAACTGAAAGTGGACGAACAATGAAATTACCACCGGTAGTAACTGAACCCACGCCTTCCTTAAAGGTGTGGGTTCCTGGTATCCTTTACAAATTTACACATTTGCACCTGGTATATTTTACAGATATGCGATTTCTTTCACACTGTGACGGCGCTTGCTTATGATCAACGCACCAAGTTTTCTGTTGGATACCTCCAAAGTGGGTGAAGTCCGCCTATAAAGAAATGCGTGAGCGGTGGTTGGATCGAAACTCCGTTTGCCAGCACAGCAGCCCAGTGCTCTAACCATTAGGCAAACGTCATACGCATGCTTCTGTCGTGCCAAAGCCGTTCTTTCCAACGTCTGGCGGACGTATCACGTGCCATTTACTCGCATCCTTCCCTTGTTACAGTTAGCGCTTTCACGCGCTCTGTAAGACAGCACTGCCTCTAGGATCGGTCCATATTTTCGTCAGCGGAACGTACCATCTCCAAATCGTGTGAAAAGAGTGAAGTATCACATTATGAAGACGGTGGTATCACTAGTATATATCTGACCCTGTTACACTGTAAAACCTGTGCAAGCGTGAAGACAGTGTTGAACTAATTAACCTATGTGCAGGTGCTCGAAAATAAAGTACATAAAGTTTTGATAGGCAATCACAAATTGACGAAAGGATAAAATAATATTTTGTCTTTATCTCTCTCAATTTCGTTTATTTTGTCAGTAAACAGGGTTCATACTTTTTCCAGAGTCCTTTAACCTGCTTTTACGTACAATATTACGGTTTTTTTATTGGTATCAATCCAAGCTACAATGTGGTAGCGTGCTGCTTTTTCATAAATTCGGGAACTATTGTAAACATTGAACATTTACCTACAGGATTAGATTTAAGCAAGCAAAAGCATGAGGCATAAAGTTACACGCTCAGCGGAGAACATTTGGGATATATATTAATGTGTATTGAAAGTAATGAGATGCACAGTGTAATAGCGCAAGAAATGCCGTTGTTGTTCTACCACTGCTTCTCATTTGAAGCCTCAATTTTCGTGTGAACCTCTCCATTTTTTTTCGCGAGATAATGAAGCAACATCTGCCCACTCACTAGAAAGATGATGTGGCGATTCATCAAACATATCGAGTTTAATGTAGGCATCAATCGTTTTTAAGAGTCCTCTACTACACCGCACTCAGCATCCTTCCTACGGTTAATAAACAGTCTTCAAAATTATTTGATGCAAGCTTTACTGAAAGATACTTTTTTACATCAATGGCAGCCAGTTGCATGAATAATAGAATATTCAGCGTAGCAGCTGAAATAACAAACATACAAGTAGAAAGTTAGTGTCGATAACTTTAACTTTGCTTACGTAGCGGTAGAATGCGCAGGTTTTTTGTTCTGCTTTTCTAAAGCGAAACTTTCTTTGCTTACCACTCGCTATTACATTTCTATGAAAAAAAAAAGCTTATATTATATAGTTGTCGAATCTTAATATAATTAGCCGAACTGACGTAATTTCCCTGCTTGTGCGAACAGTAATGAAGCAACAGTTCATCTGACCAACCACGTGTCTATGCTGCTTGATACACAATCCCTGCCTTGCAATTAAATAGTTTTTTAAAGGTGAACACACAATAACATCACCAATCACCTGGCAATGTAACTAATGACATTCTCTAAAATGTGGTTAAAATGCAAGAAAACTCGCAGATAGGTAAAGTAATATTGCAGAAACTCGGAGCTCTTCTAGAACTTCAATGAGAAATTTTAATATGTGCCCTGTTGTCCGTAAAAACAAAACTCACCCATATATTATTCACGAGCACTGTTCTTGCTTTTCTGCTGTTCCGGAATCTCATAAAAAATGTCTGGCAATATTCAATCCTGGGTTTAGGAGAGCGTCTACTGTGCGTAGTAACACTAATACCGTGTCGGATGTGTTGTCCGAGCGCAGTTATCCTCAACGTACTGAAAAGCCGCACCAATGTAAATATAAACTCTGCTCAGTTCAAAGCCCTCGACGCGTGTATGTTACATTTTCTCGCTTCTTGTATTTAACGCAAGATACACTGTGACCTCATTCCTACCGCACGCAAGGGTGCACCCACTTAACAATTCGCCTGCCCGGTATGAATAATTCAGAAGGCTTCCACGAGAACGATAAAGGTTTTAGCGTGAATCACGCCATACATTTCTATTCTCGATGCATCGCACAGCGTGCATGCATCGATGCGAAAGCAAGCAGCTGCGCTTTGACCTAGCTGGTTTTCAAGTGTAATGTGGACATGGGCCAGTAAAAATATCCGTATACGAAAGTGCAGGCTTGCCCAGGTACACTGCTTGCAATATACAGGCCTCTTGCGAGCAGTGAGTGTTTTGGTACTGTGTTGTGTGTTCATTGCTAGAGAGACGTTTCTTTCTTGAACAATCCAGGCTGCGAACACACATTATATTTACCTTAGCGGTATGTGATAACGAGATTTCGCAGACGTTGCGAAGCTCGGTGAGCCGGGTTACAGGCCCCGATAAAAGTAGGAAAAAGCAAAAACCTTCCTGGGCTCATTTACAGAAGGAAATGATTGATCTTATACCATATTCAGCCAGGTTTTGAGTTCAATATCTTTCGAATGTCAGTCATGAGTGATTCCTCTCTGGTAATCAGAAGAAACGTGAACTTGTGCCTGATGTAGTAGTCAAACTCGTATAAATTTACCTTGGGACAGGTGCTCTGTTAACTAATTAATTGACGTATTCACATGACGCCATGTATTAGACTTCTGTGCAGAGCCTCGACAGCTATGCTGGAAGTTAGCTGAAGATAGCGGAACTAGGATTAGGTGATATTACCACGGAGATTTTTCACTGCTATGCTTGTTGTACATAACGATCGGCTCCATTGACGACAGTTGATTTCATGTGTAAACAAATCTGAAGCAGTATATGCATAACGCATACCAGCTCGTACAGAGCACCATGCATCCAGAAAATAAAAAGAAAGTGTTTCAACTGTGCAGACAAAGTCAAAGCATCTACATAACACGTGGTTGACTCACAACTCTCATGAGTATATTGCTCAGAATGTGGATAATCCGAAAAGTTCACAACCACAGATATATAGCCTGTTGTATATCCATAACTCTTTACCAAATGCGATGTTATTGGAGATGTAGACATGAGCAGCCGCGTTGGTGGTGTCATATTGCAGCGTGACCGGAGCTAAGTCAGAAAGCACACATTGCTATTATTTATGTGACCAAGCATATTATACTCATATGCTGGTGCAAATAGTGACATTGTTTGCTAAAAAAGTTATGTCATGGATTTATTTTATATTGATGAGAACGCCGATGCGTGACTAATGTTTCTAACTGTTCAGCGGATGCCGAACGACGGATGTTTCTGACTGGAGCTTGTTTCCTGCTTACAACACATCTAATGCATTCTGGTTGGGCGAAACGTCACAAGATTACACTGCTAAGCGTTTCTACGACCGTCGACGTCTCAGCTAACGTGGTATACCGTGTAGTAACGTACTAATATAAAAAAATTTTCAATAAAAATCAAATCGTTGTCGCTATTCAATTCGTATTCGTTTCAATTATTTACTATTCGCAGTCATCGAATATTCGGTTTGTTCGAATGTAAGAGATCAGAAAACTTAGTGGAGTCTCGAGCGATAGGGATCGATGTAAGTGCGGACTGTTGTGACTGATTTCGCAGCTAGAAAGGCATAGTTATTGCGTATAGTATTGCGCACGAACAACTTCTTGGGCCCTATAACGTAAAACTATTCCAATATGTTTTATTCCAATCTCCTGACGTCAAAATTGCGTAACCACCAACGCAAGTATCGGGCAGTGGCCCGCAGGGTTGTCTGAAAAGGCCAATCAAACGCTCTCCTCGTTTATAGGAGGTCACTTTTGCTTGCTTTAAAAACGAATAACATTGCCTACAGTGAGCGGCTTGTCTTATCTAATTGACTGACAAGAGGCAAGGAGCACACTCAAGTGGAGAGGGATTCGATGGGGCGGAGCCAGTGCACTGAAAATTGATAACCCGATCAAGAGTGTGGTGCCCGCGTCTGCGATTGGCCCGCTTTGTCTTACTTGGCTTGAGGTCGCTGGTCGAAAATCACGGCGGCGTGCAACGGAAGGTTAAGAATGCCGTTACAACGTATCCTCAGCAAAGAAGAGTCGGCAGAGCGAGGTCGCAAACGTGCCAAAAGTGCTTGAAAACATTACATGGCCACGGAAAAAGGTTTACTGAGCGCAAATAAAGCCATGCTCTCCGACAAGTGCAAGTAGCAGGTGCATCAGCGAACGACGGCAATCATCTTTTATTCCTTTCGGAACGGAGCACCCTGCAGCTATTCAGAAAAAAAATTCAGTTTTGTTCGGTGTATAATTGCATCATTAACGCGTACACGTCACTTTGACGCGGAGAGTTTTAGCGGTTTTGTGACGTCGCGTTGCCGGCAGGGGAAGTGGAAGCAGCCCGAAAACTTTTGACCAATAGCTGAAGGTTAATGGCAATAAGGCGTCCAATTAGAAACAAATCATTTTTTTGTTCTGTTCAATGATGTACAATCAGTGTGTACTCATCATATCAGATGGGGAGCTGTCGCAATTTTCGTGACGTCGCGTAACAGACAGGCGAAGTGGTGGTGGTTCAAAAAAGTTTTTGACCAATCGTGTATGGCTGTTTGCAGACTTTGAATAGAAAAGTTTGGAATATCTTTACGTTATATCACCCCTGCTCAGTAGATGGCTGTCATTCAAGAATTCCCTCCTCTATGACTGCCTAAAATATATGGACTATATGGACAGCGTGCCCCTGGTCAATTTCGATAACACTGTTTCATTACTGTTATTCTCAAAGTGTGCCAGATAACTGAGACCAGTTGTTCCTTATTTACAAATTTCTTAATGGAACAGACCTTAGATTGCGAACAGCATTAATAAAGCCTCATTCTTCTACCAAAGGGACCCACCATAAACTTCATGTTGCCAAGAAGCAAAAAGATATTTGGTGTTCGAACGGCTTTCCTCTTGAATATTAACATTCAATTTAATTGAGAAGTTCCAGTATTCGAACACCCCTAATTACGTGCAGTGCAATAAGTACACAGGCACGCTAAACCTGCCTACTGAAAGCAGGCGTTATCACTGCTATTCAGGGGATGAACATTTCCGCCACATATGCAAAGGAGCTTTACAAGAAACAGGGTGATCCGTTGGGAGCCATTTCTTTAGCTTTAAAACCCGTGGCATTGATGGGAGCTTTATTAAAATTGCTAATGCTGTACGCACGAGTTTCCGCCTAAAGACACTTTCAAAGTTGGGCAAAGTTATGTTTATTTGCTTGTTCCATACGTTTAACCACTATATCAGCATTCAGAGCTGTAACAAGGAGACGTAGATAATTTTACATCTTCGAAAATGGCGTCATTACCGAGAATATTTAATGACTAAGGCGCTGGAAGAAGCGGTCGTTCCGTGTCATTAATATTGTAACGTTGTCGTTAGCGAAAAAAAAAAATGTCGATGTGCACTATGCTGTCCTTCTCACAGCGGCGGCTAGGTAATTAACTGCTGGTGCCGTTTTTGTGAATTTTCGGTGCTTTTTAATCAGAGTAAGGTATGAGACTGGGATAAGTGGCTTTCCATCTTATTAACCAGCGAGAAACCAGGCAAGCAACGCAAGTAGAAAAAACGGAACGTAGACGAACGCTGTTAGCGCGAAGCACGTTTCTTTTCTCTCATGTTTATTTATGATGGCGGACGCGTATGTAGATCTGTCTTCTCGGCTTGGCACTCATACGTGCGGTAAGTAATATACGCTGTAAATGTTGCACCAAATTACCAATTACACTTCAACTAATTAGAAAGCTACCGAACCGTAACGGTGCATTTTCATTCAATAACGTTGTCGTCTTAAACGTGAAAATTATCGCGGCTTTTAAGGTGCGCTTTCGGCTCAGATGGCAGCCTCATTAATCATCATGCTTATTAGAAAAACAGGTAAACTTTCCTTATTAGTGGGTGTCGCATGCTACAGTTCAACGATAAAACGTGCATTCCAATTAGAGACGCTCGTTGTGTAGTGCTCCGTGTATTTCCAAGTATAGCACTTTGGCAAGCAGCTCGCAGTTTTTAAAGCAGTGAGGTTGTAGCTAAGAATCGGTGTTTTGATTTATGCGAAACTTAAACGATGTCGAGCTAGAGTGGGTCTTCTTATAAGAATCTTTAGAAAAAGTGTAATACGAACTGGTATAACAAAATTGAATGTGTAATTTTAGTAAATGAACAATTTGAAATTGGTATGGCCATTTGGCGGACGTTGAAAGGCATAAAATTACACCGTCATGGCGCCGCGAATACAATGTTTCTGGACTGTCCACGCATGTGAAATGCCAAGGACCTAGTTCATAGCTTCTATGTGCGTGTGCGTAGTCCCGTATAAAGGTAGGGCACTCGTACATTTTCCTTAGCATCTCTGCACCTTGACATAATCTGCTGCGCCATTTAAAATTATGTCTGTCGTCGGCCTCAGTGATACCTCCTGTCTATGCATCCAAGACCGTTCCGTGGAGAACATCTGGTTATGTCAGCGTTGAGGAGCATCCGCATGATTTAAAAGCTGCTGTGCACGAATGTAAATTCCGTATACTTGGAAACCGGATCGCCTCTCCGCCTTTTGGTAACAGAATGCCGCCGATCAAAGTCAGGTGAATGGAAATGAAAAATAATGATAAAGGCATGCACCGCAAGTATCAGCAGGAAAGAAAACGAGAAAACACGCGTAACAGCGACTGCCACCATAATATACTAAAAAAAATTAAATAAATGAGAATGGCTGGCACACGATTAGCGAAGCTAATGTGCTAGCCTCCTATTTTCTATAATCGTACAGTAAGTTACCTGCTTCTTTAGCATTACTGATTGGTTCTTTGTATGCTCAAGTGTTCTTTTTATTGCTGAACTTGTTTAGCATTCCGTTACTCTTGTAGACATCAGGACTTAAAACATTATTTCCTCATAGAACGTTCTTATTGGTAAAGCCCCTCCTCGACTAGCGAAACAAAGGCGACAACGATGCTTGTAGGCCCTGCTGGAAAGGCTGCGTTTTGCGGACTCTGAGCAAGCTGTTTGTCCACACCGTAATGAGCACCTTTGTCCCGGTACTGAATTATTTCGGTTCTGTTAAATTCAATGCCACTTAAAGGTTGCACAGATTCAACCTCCTATTCCTGCCACACATTGTTGCCTTTCACGAAACATGCCCTCTAGCCGCTGCAGTGTTTACCCTCTCCGGTAATAGGTTTTTCAACGCGATGGTGGCTTCAACAGATCAGGATGGAGCGTTATCATCACCACACGCAGCCTGCTATTATTGAATTGCGACCCGAAGTTTAAAAATGTTCTGGTTTTATGTCAGAGAGACAGCGAGTGCTGTTTGAATGTCGCAAGCTTCTGTATAGAAGTGGATGCGGTTTCTAATTTAACAGTTTCTACGCCTCCCTTCACTGTCGGATACTTAGACGCGAACCTAGATAAATTAGCAAGATGGAAAATTGTGAAATGGGCGAGTTCTTTAAGATTCGTTTCGAACTTTATAAGCATCGTGAACCAATATATACTCACGGGACGGTAACCTGTACGTAAAGTGAAATTTCAAGGGCTAGCTGTGGGGAGTGCCAGGAGTTTTCGCTGCCAATCCCGAGCTCGCCAAATCACTTGTGGATCTGAAATGACGAACATGCCATTACGATATCTGTGCGACGGCGACTGCCAGACGATGACGGCACGACGAATACCAAAGCACCAGCCAAACCCGCCACCTGCTATTATGTAGTTGCAGCCGTACGACTTGGGCTCGCCACATCGGGCACATGGCGGCGTTGGTCGGCGATCAGCTCCATTGGTTCGGCAGAATCTTTTCAGGACGAGCCATTCAGCGTATTATGTTGCGTTGCTTCCGGCGTCGTGTCATCGCGTCTGCCTCTGGCGGAAAATTCGGGAGGTGGAACGAAGCGTTCCTAGCAGTCTCGTTACATAATTAGGCTTACAATCAATGTCGATGTGACATTTGAACAAATAAGCGCTCGTGTAATGTCCTTCAAGGGGTGCACGGTAGCGCGATTGAAAGACAGAACGAAAGAGGACACACAGTGACACACACACTGCTTCGTGTGCCCCTGTGTGTATTCTTTGGTCCTGTTTTTTAATCGCGCTACCATAGACCCCTTGAAGATGCATTACCAACAAGCCCACATTGCAACCCTTATAATGTCCTGTCTACCCTATTCAGTAGCTTCAGAACGTTTGCCTTTCTTTGGGATTAAATTTTATATAAGTTCTGTAGAACACCGATCAGAAATATCAGTAGAAAACCGAATGCTGGACGGAAATATACCACTATGTGTTTGTTTACAAAAGCATCTTCTTCTGCAAGAATGAGAAATAAACAATTGAACATTCGGAATGTCTTAAGCTTACTTCGAAAGCAAACAGCGCCATGAACGGGTCAAAACAGTCGCGGACTAAATAAGAGCAGAAAAGAAATAGTCCCGTTCCTAGCGCCCTTATGTTTCGAAGTCATACACCAACTAGTCAACAAACACACGTTATTTCAGTTTAGTTCATGCAGTTTGGGTTAGGGGAAAAGGAGCGATAGAAACGAAGGGAAATATAGGAACTAAAAAAGAGGAGTTAAAATAAACATCTTTAAAAAGAACTGCAAAACAACCGGTGCGAAATCGCAGCCCAGTTCAGCCTTGTATTTGTTAATTCTTACTATTTCTAATTCAGCAATGTATGCATGGTTTTATCAGTCTTCTCCCGCTTTGGCACTGGTTTATAGTATTCTCAAATGGCCACGATACACAATGGCTACGATCCGCCTGGACCTTTGCCAGGAACACATCTGCAACAGAGCCAGAAGTTCGAGGGACGGGAGACTTACCAAGATTGTACCTTCTAACATTCCTCTTGCTTTATAATTTTTTTTCTTTGTATTCGTGGGGTTGATTTTCAATAGACAAAGCTCGGCAATGGTCTCTTCACGGAACCGACAAAGACTGTTGCCGGATTTCGTCGGGTGGATAGATCTTGTGTTGGCTCCCTTCTGTGCCTCCAATTGGGTGCAAAAGTACAGCGGCTGATTTTATGGAACTAGCATCAATGGCTCGTCCGACAGAGGTTAATCATCTGCATTATTCTACACAAGCTACCTGGTAGACCACATACGGGAATAATCGAGACATGCACGATTTAGGGTACGCTAGGAGGTGGAATTCTAGAGCACATACAGAGGCAAGTAGGAAAAGAATACCTCGTAGACTCGTGTTAGGATCACGCTTTTTATTTGCAATATTGATAGCTGTGGCCCTTACACGGGAGCGGGCATTCTATTGGTGCAATTATTTCGACTGCGAGTGATCTCCATGATACCTTAGTACCAAATGAGCGATAACTGTCGTTTTAACTATGAATTTACTTATACATGTATGCATGTCATGAGTACAGTGTGTGCCTAGTCATCAGCAATGTCACTACCACCACTGCTCAGGCTTGGTTTGGCAGCACACTCGTGCATGCGTGTAGGAGGCATACCCTGTGCCTTTCGTGGCGTTAGGTATGCCTGGGAATTTAAGGCTATTCGCAACTATGTCCGAAGATACAGCTCACAACGCGCTCAAAATGAAAGGAAAATACAATAAACTACAATGACGCCTATTATACGTTTTTTTTTTTCATATCTCGGGCGCTCAAATTGGGGGTGTGTCTCTGATGTCGATGATGGATGGGGGACCTAATGTAATTTAAAGTGAACCCCTTTCTGTGACACTCAGGCACCCTTTACGCCAAACAGTATCGGTACTGACATAATGTGCAACGTGATCTCCTTTGAATGTTTCCATTTAGCGATGCTGGAAAACATATGTCACTGCATCTTTAAACGAAAAAATTCGAACTATTTAAGAGATGACGGATTCACTCAATGCAAAGTAAAAAGAAAAAAATGGTGGATGTATATTTAAGAGGAACTGGTCATCTAACGCACAAGTGAAACGTGCATATTAAAATGCAGGGGCAACTTTCTTGCACATTCACAAATACCGACGAGCACATTATTTTATTAATTACATTTCTGCTCGAAGAGCGAGGCAATGAGAGTGATAGCTAGCACGCGACGCCTGTGCTGCTCCGCAGCGTCAACAGCCCCCAGGAAGATGAAAGGTGTCGTAGGTACATTCGACCACGACAGTGAGCGCATATGTGGCGAAATTTCTTCAGTTTGGTGGCTGTTAGTGATGATGCGTCACCGACACCACCTGCGCATTTTTACCAAAGCCCTGGTGATACGGAAGCTACGGCGCTTCTACGCAGGCGGAATTTCTGGATGACGCGGTCAGATATCACTACCGCAGCCGTACAAGCACCTAGCTGGCCTCCTACGTCGAGCCGATAAAAGGCGAAATGAGAAAAAAAAATACAGATTACTGCTGAAAAACAAAGCAAAAGAAGTCTTGTCTTTTGGTGCGAGGTGTATGCAAGGTAAATGTTATGTTAACTTTGAAGATAATTCCGTCTCAAAACAACGAGTTGGAGTTAATTATTTTTTTTGCGTATTTATAATTTTTTGCCGTACGTACAGTGCGGTACACTGTTAAAAGGAATAAGCGAACACAGAGCACGTCCGGACTTTCCCCTCTAAAAAGTGTACATTTGAATCAGATAGCTTGTGGTTAGTCTCTGTGGCACTTTTCTACAAACACGTGCAGTGTACTGACATCACTTCAGTCATTTGCAGCATAGACCGTGCCAAAGTCATAGCCGCGCATTTTAGTTTTGCCTTAAACAATGAACTGCATTGTAGACTAGCCAGAATTTCACCGAATCTCGGCAGGGAACACTTTCTTCTTCAAAAACGGGCAAGTAAATTTACTCTTGAAACCGTATTGAAACATTTTTAGGTGAGAAATGTCGTATGATCTGCTGTACTTAAGCATAGCATTTCTTCCGTCATTTCGAAACAACCGTTTAATTCTCATATTTAAGAACGCGTCTCTGAAACGATTACTGCGCGCCATCAGCTTGGCTGCAAAAGCTCGGTAGCGGGATGATACCATGGAATTCCAACTAGCCCGTAGTCAGACCTTGCTTCAGCGGGATGAGGACTGCGTTTTTCCCAGCTGGCTCTGCCTTCCGGCACAAGAACGAGCGCTTTGTGAACGCGCGCTAGCATTTCTGCTGTACAGGCGCGGGTAAGTAGTAAGAATATGCTGGTCTGAACAGACAATGAACATGATGTTACACAGGTATATTTTACTTCCAAACACTGAGAGAACCAGAACTATGCCATTTATGCTGCCCCGCGTAAGCCGCATGTCGTCGAAGCCATAGAGTGACGAAGCTGCCACAAGCCAATTGATAAGACAATGTTGATCGTAATTGTGGCAACGGCCACTATGGTTTGGGCGTACCGGTGCAATAAAAATTCAGTTCCAGACGAATCGCATCACTGCTAATCACAAAATTGTTTTTCTAAGCAAGAAATTTATTAATAAGGTACCATTGTCTCTTTTATGCGTTCCGTTTTTGAAGAGCTATGCATACACTAACACCTGTTTAGTCCCCGCTAAAAAGTTACGGCATCCCACTTTGTGGAAACATACCTCTTACTGGAAAGGAGATACTCCACTACCGCGTGTCATCCTGCTTGAGCGCCTTTCCTGTAGATGTCCCGTTGAAGCCACTTAGAGTGCCCTTGTGCCATGGCTATTACACGAGTGTATCACTTACTCGGATGTATGTGGTAGTTAGAAAATATTCATACCGTGCTGATCCAGTGCTTGTCATTGCGAAAGACGAAGTGTTACGGTATTAACTACTGCAGTAGCAGTGGCAAAGACAGAAATACCGCCGGTGATGCCATAGTGGCCAGTATAATATGCAACCCTGTGTAATAAATATGCAGCGCGCTCTGGTTGTTCCAGGCAACTTGTGCTCCCGTGCAGCGCTGCATGGAACTACCGACCTCACACGCCAGTGTAGTCGGTCGACGAGGAAAGCAGCGAGGCATACATCTTAATCGATCCTCACTTGTGACGTCGATATGTCAAAGACGTCGAAAGCGACAGAACTGGTAGCAGCTCGCCAAGCGCCTAAGCAGGCTCAAGAAAGAGATGCGGAAACGTATATAGCCAACAAAAATTGAGGAGCTGAAACTTCTCTGGGGTACCCAAGGAAAGAAGGGAGAGCGTCAGTCACGGATGTCTCTGGCAGGACAAAAGGCGAAGCCTAAAAAAAGTTAAAAACGAAAATACTCGAAAGAAAATCAAAGCCCAGGATAGGGCAAGACGGCATAGCCAAAAGAGGCTGCCCACAAAAAGATAGATCAAGCCTACTGAGACACCGCAATGTCGGCGGGGATCTTGAAGTTGCAGCTTTGACAAATGGAGGGACACCGCTTTGCCTTATATAAATCCCGTCACTGAATACAGCGGCGGCACGCGTGAATGGGCGGTGGGCTTTGTGATTCGCTTTCTTAGTCATTCACTGTCTTTCTATGCTTGCCAATTCACAATCATGCGCAGCCATCTGTCGCAGTATCCGCAGTGCACAGGTGACCTGTTTGTCCCGACATCCGTCAGAGTTGTCCTGCAGTGTTTGCTGCAGTGGCGAAGTGGAAAGATCATTCGGTTTTTATCTTGTTTTTGTTTTTATGCGAATACGCCCGACCTCCGCTTAACGCAGTGCTTCCTCTAGGCGCGCCACTTCCTGACACATTTCAAATCGTATGAACAAGACAGCGCCGTCCCTTATTTGCTATTTCCGTGACTTCTTGGAGGTGAAGCAAGAATCGAACCACAACGTCGCTTTCTTCTTCATGTTGACGAAGACGACAAGGTGGAATTTTTTACTTACTTTTTTGTTTATACTTACTGCAACCTTAAGAGGGTTATCGCAGGAACGGGGTACAAAATTAAGGGTGCCACATACACAGCAAAAGGGGGTACACAAGTCAAGGGTACTGGGCACACACCAAAGCACGAGTGAACAAAATATGAAAAAGAAAAGAAAAAATGGCTGTGGCTTAGCTAAGGTTAAGCCCAGGATGCGAAGCATACTAGCCTTTATTTTAGTTGTTGAACTACTGTTTAGCCTGGTGAACTGCTGTTGCTTGGCTATATTTGGTTCGGCTAGTAGAAGAAACAACTCATGCATTACTCTGCTTCGCCTTCAAGAGTGGAACGCGACAGCGTTCCCGTCGACCCGCCAAGGGGTGTAAGACAATGGGCTACGGCGCAGCGACTACGCGCCCCGCATTGGACGCGGTGAGCGTCGAGCAACGCAGCTTTCGGCGCGGCAACGAAATGTGCGCCTGAGCAAGCGACGCACGCCTGAGCCTTAGAAACAGCTAGTTTCTAAGGCAACACCGCATTCACTAGAGGCGCTTTTGTACCGCTTCGAAGCATCGTACTCGTGGCTCAGTGGTAGCGTCTCCGTCACACACTCCGGAGACCCTGGTTCGATTCCCACCCAGCCCATCTTGCAAGAGTTGAGCCAAAGCCACCTAGAAAAAGCGCAGCTGCATATATACCGCCGCGACGCCGCGAGCGACGGCGCGAGTTGGAGCCCCGTTTCTCCTCTGTCGTGACGTCACGGTGTCACGTGGTATTGAAGGCGACACCGCCGCGCCTGAGAAGCTGGGTTGAGCTCTAGTAATATGCTTCGCATAAAAGATCTCAATACATGCATATAAACATGGTGTATAATACATGGTCCTAGGAAGCATGGGCATGAACCAGTGATTGCCTTAACAATATTGTCAGGTGTCAGTTTCCGCATGTTAGGGGGAAGCTCGTTTCACAATTCAATGGATCGGGCAAAAAGACTATATTTCAATTTTTGTGTGCGGGCATACAGGGCTGTTATATGGTGGAAACTCCGGGTGTTTGACGCTTCAGCAAACAATGTATTCCAGGGATGAGCAACGTTTAGAGTTAACAGTGGTGTAAAACAGTTTAAGACTCTCTACATTACACCGCTCTACTAACGAAGAGAGCGTCAAGCAGAGAAGGTTAAAAGAGAGGGAGAAGTCCTTGTCGTAACGCCGGTGTATAAATCGAATGGCCTTTTTTTGAGGGATTCGAGTTTTTTTATGTCGGATTTCAGGTATGGATTCCAAATGGTACACATGTAAATGAAGATGGGCCGCACTAGGGTTCTATAAGTGAGCAATTTTGTTTCTTTGGGGGCTCAGCGCAGAGAAGGCTTTACGTAACCTAGACGTGCTAGAGCTTTAGAACAAGTTGCGTCAATATATTTGCGCCAGGATAAATAGTGTGTGAATAGAATGCCAAAATACTTATATTCAGAAACGTTTTCTAGAGGAATACCATTGAAACAATAAGGAAGGCGCAGTTGTGTATTACGTGTGGAGAAGGACAGAGAGACAGTTTTGCGAAAACTGATGTTCATTTGCCACTCGTTACACCAGGCACAAAAGTTGGCAAATGCTCTATTCAGGATGGCGTGATCTTCATGACTGGTATTTGTGTGATAGATAACGCATTCATCGGCGTAAAGACGTCTTTTAGTTGGTAGCACTTTCTTAGGTAGGCCAGTTGTGGAAGAAATGCAGCTTCTTGACACTGCAATCAAACTTTTCGTTGTATGATCCCTTATTACCCCACCCCATTTTCTTTTTACGCATTTCTACGCACTGTAATGCAGCATATCTTTTTTTTTCATCCGCATATATTTAATTAAACTTGACGCGAATAAAAAAATTGGCGCATCTTCTAACATTGCCAAATGAATTGTGTTTTATTTAGTGGGAAACTAGAGACTTCCTTTCGTTATAATATATGTGCAGTGTTGTTGGCTGTACATTATGAGTTTCCTTTTTTACTGAGAACCCAAAACAGGAAGAATGTGATATTCCGTAGAAGAAGAAAAAGATTCAAGTTGAAAGAGGGCCAGTAAGGGAAGAAAGAACAGAAGACGGTGGTCAATATGAGCGGTCGTAAATGTATGAGTGTACATCACAGTTTCTATATATGTTGTCAAAAAGGCACGCTGTTAGCCCAATTATTATTTGGTGCGTTTAATGCGTTTAGAAGCTGTGCAATTACATTCGCGTTAGTACGTTTATAATGCGTGGCGTATCGTTCATCACATTTATGGTAACATTATGACCACAGCTTAGATTATCGTGTACCTTACAATAACATTTGCGAACCGTTCCTTTTCAAAAGGTTAGTTTATTAATCAGTAATAAACGGTGCACATTTACGCGCACTGCCTCGTAGTGCATCCACCTTGGCGTGTGCATTATTGGTTTCCTACGTGGAAACAACAAACTGCTGATGACTCTGAATGTGTTGAAGAGAATCTGAACCTCTTTTAACGCCAGGTTTTCGCATTAAGGAGCACCGGAACTATATTTTAATCATTAATTCAGGAAATATTTTCACATTTCTCGCAGTTTCCTATTCTGCAATCCGCGTCTGCGCAGATTCGTAAAAACAGCGCTGAAGTAGGTTGGCATCATTTCATTTTTGACGTATACCGCTATACTTGGACACAATCTCGGTTCACGCTTCCTGTTCACATAAAGTCGCCATCACAAAAGAGTTCTAAAAAAGCAGGAAATAGTATTCTGCTACAAGAGCATAAAAAGAAGAGAAAATCCACCTAGTGTCAATTAAGTTCGCCCGTTTCAAGGAGCTCGAGGACTCGGAGAGACCGATAAGAGGTTACTTTTCAGGTAGCATAGCAACAACTGAAGTTCTCCCAAGAGCACTTCGCTTCAAGAACTACTTATATATGCAGTTGCGAAGAGAGTCAGGCGTCGGCGAGCTGACAGCGAATGACAAAGCAGGGGCAGCATTTTTTAAGGTTTTTGTATGTAAGTGCTTGATGCCATTGTCTGGCCGCCTGCGTTAATGTCCTGTATCCGAATTGCTTGGAATTTACTCTTAGGAAAAATTCTAGTGTAAAAACTTATCATGTATACGGACCCAGTTTCCTTTCATAGCTTAAAACGCGACTGGAACAAACAAGGCAGCAGGCCTTTCACAAAATCATTGTGGTCTCATCAACGTCCCTGTAGCGATTCACGAAATTAGTGGCTTCACAGCATCCTCTAGACAGCCCGTTGCAATGATAAAGTGGTTAAGACACTAAATGGTGCGTTGACAGTGTCATTGGGGGAATGTGATGGGAGAGGGAGGAAAGGGTGGGGAGGTTAGAAGGCCTCACATACAAGCGACAATTGGGGGAAATAGTGAATGCTGTGGTAGGCAGTGTTCTGCTTGGCCAATATAGTCAGCGTTTTCAGAATAATCATCTATGGCACCACACTCGCAGTGTGGCACTGCCTGTAGGAAAATGAAGGCAATTTCCTCTCAACCGGAAGGAAGCAGCTCTTTCCTCCATTTCCGACAGAGCGATTTCTTACTGTTAATTGCATATCTTTGACAACTGCGTAGTGCAATACTATCTTTCATTACCTTCGTACTGCGGTGAGCGAAGGCGAATGAGAGTAGAAAGTTCACGGGACAGTGATAATGAAGAGTACTCGTATATCCGCCTGACTAGGTGAGCCACAAGAGAGGCTCAGACGTTATAGCTACATTCTCTATAGGGCACTCGACTGCAGACAGTTCTGAGTGACACCAATTTCACTGCGGCATGAACGCTTGCACAATGAGCACCACCGTGAAGGCATTTACGGTAACTGCGATTGAATATGAAAGACAAGTGAATGAAAACCACAGCATTCTCCCTATATTAGGTTACGCTGTGCAGGGATTCTTACCCCGTTCCATTAGAAAAAGAAAAAGCTAAGGACTTCTTGGTTTTTTGAACCAATGTAGTTTATCACAGAAATCGCGGCCACTGACTAGCCATTAAACAGTCAAAGTATTCACAAATAGGTTTGCAAGTATATGGCATTGAAATGTATCTTACCCGTAGAAGAAGAGTACTTTTAAGGAGCATTAGCAAAAAAGAAATCTTTATTTAGGCCAAAAAAGTATGTAGGTTGTCAAAGCTAAAGTTAGCCAAGCCATTCAACTGAAGAAAAAAGGGTGGCGACTGAAAGACCATGGCGCCAAATACGATTTTAAGGCCTATGGTGTTCGGACTTCAGAGGTAAGATCACCAAACACCATAGGTCTTAAAATCTTGTTTTGCATCATGTTTTTAAAATTTCTATTTCCGTCCAAGAGCTTAGCTAGCGTTAGCTTGGACACACGGTAGAGTAATTTTTGTTCACTGAACAAGGCTCAAGAACAGTATCGCAAAAAGAGAACGTGATATTTACTAAGCATTCGCTAACAGTACTCATGCACAGAGTAACTTTTAGTCACGAGAAGCTCCTACATGTACTATGCGTTAAGACTCGTCGTCAAGCATTTTTAAAGCGATTTCACGCGTTTCAGCGGTGATGCGCAAGCAATGGGATGTATGTTGGCGGCGAGAATCAACGCCAATGTAAGCCAATAGTGAAAATGTCTGAGCAAAGGGATTATGCATGCATTCAATGCCTGCGTGTTTAAGCGTTTGGCAGTATTAGAGTGACGAGTAAAACGCCGGAGTGGGCCTTTACGCCGTTTATTCTTATGCGGTAGTATTACGAGCGTCAACGTGGAAAAAGCAGTATGTGAAGTGCGGTACGCCTCTAACGCGGTATATATATATATATATATATATATATATATATATATATTTAATGGATCGACTACTGCTACAGAGTCAGCGACTATAACAAGTGGAACGGTCATAAAAAGTTGGTTACGCATTTTGCCTCACCCACCTTGCGAAAAGATGAGTGCTCAACCACAAACATGAAATCGTCGATTGGGCTGCATTTATGCGGAAGATCCGGCAGATCTTCGTCACTATTGCTGGCTGATCTGATGGCGCCAAGAAGGGGCCCGCCGACTCCTGCCAACACGAAGGCGAATAGTATACTTGGTACATTGGAGACATCTTGGCGTTCTCCCGACGCACCACTAGCAACATGACGGAAGAAAAACGCATTCGACACGTTCTGAAGAAAATCGGCCCCATCGCGTTGAACACCACGGTGGTTCAAAATCCCACGTCGGTTACTGACATCACCACTACCTGCTGGTGGCTTGACATGCTTCACTCCCTTCGGACACCGCATCTCTATGACATTGCCCATCTCTCCGGTGAGGCTGATTTGCCTGTTCACCTCACCGACGCACCTTCCTACGTAAGGAGCTGTACAGTCGTGATGCGACGCTCCCTTTTGTTGCCTGTCACCAGTACGCACCCTCTGGGCCCCATCAAATGACAAGGGAAGAAGCATCATACCTGTCACTAGCACTACATGCACTCCTTACATCATTCCGTTGTCTCCCCACATCCGCTGACCTCGCCTCGCAGGCCCCTCTTGTAATGCCGGCTTCAACGCCTGTTCCTGCCTTCAACCAAGCTGCTATGATTGGACCGTTGATGTCAGTACGTAGCATACGAAGGTTTTTCAACCACGTGCCTGCGTGACTACGTTCACGTGTTACGTGACGCATCGTGGAAAAAAGGATGCTCTATCCGCCCACCATGGCCCTGAGTAGCACTGGCTGACATTCCCAGGGCGATATCTAATAAACATAAGTACCTAAGTTAGCGGATGAATTGATAGCCGTCGCCGTAGCGCAACTGGCGGAGGTTGCGGACTCGGCAACCACCGCCAGCAAGTTATGTTGTCATCGACTTTCACTCCCCTTTTCATTATTAATGTTTACATTAATTTCAGCCACAGCTAATTTCCCCTATGATTTTGTTGGTTTCATAGTCAGGGCTTTATATGCTAAGGATTATATACGATAGCGAATCAGAAAGTCTTAGCCCCTGTTTTTTATTAGCCAAAATGAGGTACATTCAAGTAACTACAGATATACGTACTAGTCTACGTACCCTACACTATTTTTCCACATAGTGCGCACACCTGTTCAGACATTTGTCTCATCGCAGTACTGAGTTTGAGATGTTCCCATCGTCATTTGTCATCAGTCAGCGACACACGCGGCCTCCCCGAAACATTCATTGCCATGCTGGTCTTCACGGCCTTTTGCGAACCCACAAGACCACCATCTCAACCTCCTCAAAGCGAGACACTTTCCCCCATACGTGGGCTGCATTTCCCTGTGGGTTTTGATGCGCGTTCGTGCCTTGCTGTATCGAAAACGAATCACAATCCGTTGCGCGTGTGCCGTGGACGTGTGAAGCACAACCGCCATCTTCAACAACTGACAGCAGCGCCGTGCAGCGGAGCTACCTGCAGATAAGATCAGGCCTGTCCAAGATAGTTGTACCGCTGGGAATGGATATGCTGACTTCGTAGTTAAGGCCGCAATTTCGCTAAAAAAATAGAAACAAACACTTTATGATTCGCCTTCGTATATTAAATCCCGGCCATGGCGGCCACATCTGCATAAGGGTGATATTTAAGAAAGCCCGTGCACCGTGTATTAGGCGGACTTTCAAGAACCCTAGGTGGCGAAATTATTGAAGTCCTCACTACGGCACACCTCATAATCAAATTGCAGTGTTGGCACGTAAAACCTCAGGATTTAATTTAAAGTCAAGAACACTATTATGTTGCCTGCGGGGAAACAGATACATTGTCATCTACTACTGGACTGTCCCTCCTTCAGTACACAGTGGTCTGAGCATTGAAGATTGCCAATCACTCGGCTTATCATGTGCTGGAATGGGTGACATTATATTTCTCGTTGGTGGTGCATCCAAAGGTGATGAAGCCGAGAGCCGATCAATTATTCTTGAAGGCAACAAACCTAATCCACAATTATAGCCTAGCATGTTGCTCCAATTTCTACTCTGAGTTGTGGACCGTTTGCCAGACCATTGGCCATGTGCCACCCGATTAGTGTGTGACTCCTATGCTTGTTTTATTCCTTCCTCCTCCTTCCAGGTGCTATTTATTCTTGTTTTCTCTCCCTCCTAATATTCTGATCTTCTTCCCTCCCTATATTTTTCTGCTTACTTTTTCTGTTGGAGTACTGGCACGAGTTCTTTCCCTCCTGGTGGCAGTTGCCGGCTTGCGCTCTTGCTCTCCTGTATGATTGTTCTTATGTATGGAGACCAAATAAATAAATAAATAAATAAATAAATAAATAAATAAATAAATAAGGCATTGGCCGTACATTGCAAGCCCTCCCCAAGCCGTTTGAAGGACGTATACACGCGCTCTGGCCTTGTCTCCAACTATACCAATTCGAGCGCAATATCACCGGAGCGCGGGACAAGTACGTGCGGCACGAGGAAACAGAGGGGAAACAGATGAACGATGGTGTGCTAGCCGAAAGCACTGTTTTCCCATATGCTCCACTGAAGTCGAAAACACAGGCACACAACGAGGTGAACGAGCATCTAATTAGCCACTCTCATACTTCCGAAACTCTACAACCCCTCCACCTCGACCGCACGCATTCACACCTCTGGTTGCCCCTGATTTGAACGAACAATGACCGCTTGTGGCCCGGACAGCAATGCCTCCCCGCGATAATCCACTGGCCCTCTGTGGGACAAAAGGGCGCCGAGTGAATTGCCTCAGGAGTGACGAGCGCCGCTTTTCAGGAACGCGCGAAATCAGCGAGACATGTGTGCAAGGGCGGCCGACCGGAAACTGCGTTGCCTGTAGTGATTCCCAGCAAAACTCCGCACTGCAGGACAGTTGAATCGGGGACAGCGGAAGCCGCTCTATGGTGCCTTATATGTGAAAGCCCTCGGGAAGGCTTCGGGTATTTGAAGACTTGTACAATGTCATCTGACTCGTGCATTAGCTTGAATCTGGTGAAATTCCAGCACGTGCGATGCAATTGACGTTTTTGGGGCGAGATTAGGCTACCAACTCGCAGGAATCGACACGTGCGCGCCCTTCAAGTAAATTTGAAAAGACAGGTAGAGGCACAGCAGCTTGCGCTATCGAACTTTGCAGCCACGATCAACCATGTTTTGACACACACTTTTGTTTGCACTGTTTTGTTTGCAGCTGGCTAGTTGTAACCGATTATTAGTATCGGAAAGCTTCTGACTGAAGTGGCTTTTAGAGCAACGCGTAGTTGGCACATTTCACGCACGCATCTAATTGTTCCCTTTCTTTCTGCCTGGGTAACTTCTACCATGCTATAGGGTTGCTGACCGCGCGTTTTCCTTTTCAAGCAATACGTTCCCGTCGGTTTACAGCGCTAACTGTTACTAGGTTTTCCCTAGCTTAGATTTGTCCAGAGTAACTATCATCTCTGCAGTCCGTTGCTTGCCCGTTACGTAAACACACTGTGCCCACGGCGCAACTGCTCAACAGCTGTTTCAATGCCTTTAACAGCTCAATATCTTGCAAGACTTCCCAGTCAATAGCAATTCATCGTGTCTGATTCCGTGGAGTCATAAGACTGTACCCAATGATGGTTTGCTGCAAATGTCCTTCAGAAACCAACGCCCACAGTCCAGGTAAAACGGTGCTCATTACCTCTGCACTGTCGTTAGCTTCATAGTCTTTTCACTTCGTATGGCTGTACAGAAACCAGGTCACTTCTAAAAAATGGAAGCAACTTTTTTTATAGGAAATAGGCATAACTGCTACGCGAGATCTTACCCAGCTGCTTTTCTAGGGAGTTCGGTGAGCCCTACGTGCCAGATTAAATGTCGGAGTGCGCTCATTATTAAGTCAAATTGGGTAATCAACGCTTTTACTAGTTGCTTTAAAGCGTGGGCTACAACGGCAGTCCTGCAACACTTCGTAGAAAAAGCTGTTTCGTTCGTTTTCTTCTATATTAGGCCTTATTCTATAGGCCTATGCACTATAGTCGGCTGTGAAGCACATAAGGAAATCAAAACGCCAAACAGAAGTTATATATACAGACTTCCTAAAAGTCATGAAGGCCTTGATGTCACTCTGTAAGCACAAAAATCCAGTACTTATTGAGCTCTATTCCGTCCTGTGTAAGGCGTATATATCTAACCAGCATGTCATCATATGCTGGGTGCCTGGCCATCGCGGACGATATATCTACGTCAATTGCATCGCAAGCTATTATTCCTACAACTGCTGTACTTGCCGCAGATCTGAGGCCTTTCTTACGAAGGAAACTGCGAAGCCACTGGCAACTCTTGTGGGACGCGGAAACGAATAATAAGCTGCAAGTGATAAAGTCGCTGTTAGGTTTCTGGCCCTCCACAACGAAATCACAGTGAAGAGATGTCCTATTCTGTCGTCTAGGAATAGGATACACATTTAGTACTCATAATATTCTACTTACTGGAAATGAACCTCCAAATTGTGGTAGATGTGGTGAGAGGCTGACTGTCCTCCCCGTTCTCGTGGAGGGTCGGCAAGCCGAAGCTGAGAGAAAGAGACATTTTCCCCTAGCGTAACGGCAGCACATCCCTTTTCATCCTGTAATGTATCTCGGTCCAGAAACGCTTTTTGATACCAACACAGTCCTAGGTTTCCTGAAAGATGTCTTACATGTTATTAGCCCCGTACATTCGTAGCGCTTCCTTTCTGCAGAGAATGCCACTGCGATAGTAGTGTTCTGTAGCACATGCCTTCAGGCCGTGGCAATTGAAGGGCTCTGGTGAGGCAGTAGTGCTGTAGCCAATTGTTTATTCTGGCATAGTTTGTACATAGTAAAATTTTTTGCAATCCACTTTAAGGCTTATAGTAAACGTCATTAGTCATCGCCATAGACTTATTACACGATGATTTTACGCACTTTTCAGTAACTATATTTAGGGCCCCTTACAGCCACGTCACATCAACTTCAAAGAACTCATTACTCAACTTCAAAGTCACTAACCCTGGCATGATGGTCTTTGGCCATACCTGACCGTTGCGCCACTAAGCACCACACACTAATTAATTAATTAATTAATTCAATCCTTCCTAAGTAATTTTTTGCGCAATACCAAAACTAAGCTAGAAAGTTAGATTTGGCTTAGTTAAAGGGTAAAAATGTATCTACATGGTTTCTGCTACTGCATTTCGTTTACCTACGGCCTACAATTCTTCAGTTATTTAACGTTTCCTTTCTTTTCCAATAATATTACATTTGGATCCTTCCTCGACTTCGGTGCAGTTGAAGCAAATGAAAAAGTACAAAATACAATATTTTTACAATAAAATCGGCTTTAATTCCGCCTTCTGTTCATTTTTTTTTCTGTGGACGCCTTGCAAAGCCTTGTTGAACTCATCTCTAGTTACAAAATAAATAAATTAAATTCTTAGTTTTTACAAGTCAAAACCACTATATCATTATGGGGCACGCCTCAGTGGGTGACTCCGGGTTAATTTAGACCACATGGTGTATGAACACCCAATGCACCGTACAGTGACGTTGTTGCAGTTCGCCCTCAACGAAATGCGGTTGCCGAGGCAGGGATTAGGGGCCCTATAACGTAAAACTATTCCAATATATTTCTATTCCAATATCCTGACGTCAAATTTGCGTAACCACCAACGCAAGCACCGGGCGGTCACCCGCAGGGTTGTCTGAACAGACTTATCAAACGCTCTCCTCGTTTATAGGAGGTCACTTTTGTTTGCTTGAAAACGAATAACATTGCCTACACTGAGCGGCTGGTCGTATCTAATTGGCTGAGAAGAGGCGAGGAGAACGCTCATGTGGAGAGGGATTCGATGGGGCCGAGTCACTGCACTTAAAGTCGATAACCGGATGAAGAGGGTGGTGCCGGCGTCTACGATTGGTCGGCTTTCCCTTACTTAGCTTGCGGTGGCTGGTCGAAAATCGCGGCGGCATGCAACGGAAGCTCAAGAATGAGGCTAAAACGGACCCTCAGCAAAGAAGAGTTGGCAGAATGAGGGGGTAAACGTGCCTAAAGTGCTCGAAAACGTTACGCGGCCACGCCAAGAAGTTTTATTATTCGCAAATACACCCATGCTCTCCGGCAGGTGCAAGTAGCCAGCGTCTGAGCGATCGGCAGCAGCCATCTTCTATTCCTTTAGGAACGGGGCAGCCTGCGGCTATTCCGAAGAAAACTCAGTTTTGTTCGGCATATTAATGCATCTTTATCGCGTACACGTCACTTTGACGCGGTGAGTTTTTGCGGTTTTGTGACGTCGCGTGACAGGCAGGTGAAGTGGGTGCAGCCCGAGAACGTTTTACCAATAGCCGAGGGCTAATGGCGAAAAGGGGTCGAATCAGAAATAACTGTTTTTCTTTTTTCTGTCAAATCATGCATAATCAGTGTGTACATATCATATCAGATGGGGAGGTATCGCGGTTTTCGTGACGTTGCGTGACAGACAGGTGAAGTGAGGGTGGTCGAAAAAAGTTTTTGACCAATCGTGGAGGGCTGATAGCAGAATTGGAATAGAAAAGTTTGGAATAGTTTTGCGTTATAGCGCCCTAGATCTCGTGACCTCGTGCTTAACAGCCCAACGCCATAGCCACTAAGTAACCGCTGCAGGTATCTCTAGTTACACATAGAACTTTTGCCATCTCTTCGTCAATCCGTCCAGTCATTATTACGCGATAATGAAATCCCACCGACATTATGACAGGCACGGCTGCATGCGGTTCTTCCTTCGCCCAGATGCCAAGCTTGAGCATATCAGCAGATAAAAGAGCAACCCTGCCGACAAGTACCTCGATTACAGTGGGCTGGTAAATAAGCGCTAACTAGACAGAGCTTGCAGCGGCGATCACCTACAAAATTGTCATTGCAACATGGGTCTTAAACCAGTAACTGGAATGTTAGGTTCGCAATTTCAGCTATTGCTTCAGTAGCTACTAGTCCATGTCTTTGAAACTAAGGCTGTCTGCTGTGTTTTATTCACTTGTGTTTTATTGAACATGTTAGCATAAGAAAGGCCCTTTTCATTCCCTTTTTAAAACTCGCTTTCCATTAAACTAATCCCTCAGTATATAACATACCCTTAGTTCTCCCCAAGAACGTCCTTTTGCGCTAGAAACTGTTATGAAGATCTGATACACTCGTCGGTGACGCTAGGGAGGCATCACGCGAGAAATACACTCAAAATGTTTTTAATAAGTGTGAATCACGAAACTGCAACAGCTGTTTTGCGTCCTTTAAATTACGCGCTCGGATCAAAGTTTGTTTCACGTATCCAGGAAGAGTGACCTTTAAGTGGGTCCTACGAGAAACTTGGGGCGCTCAACCATCCCAGATTGCCGCTTGGCGAATTTCCTGCCCCGCCTTTCCTGGCTGGCCATCAATCACGGTGTCCTCTCAGAGGGTGCTTTACATTGCTCTAGGTTATTACTAAACTGCACGTTGTGCTTATTCTTTGCATTTTGACGCATATAAATGTTTAGCAACAAACGAAGCTGACTACTTTGACCTACATTTCTTACACGCTTCATTATTATAGTTGTTGTGGGATTCTTTTCGTGGGATTTTTGTGGGATTTTCGCCCTGCTCCGAATAAACAGCTCAAAATCGCCTGCCTTCGTTTAAGCCGAATTAGGCCAGACGAGAGATCGCAGACTAGAAAATTTGAGTGGCGGTGCTTTTTTTTGAAGCTACCAATTTTAATCAGTTACAATACAACCGTGCAGCTTCAGCAAAATCTAGCGTTCACAAACTATCTAGAAAATTTAACTGACGATGACCCTTCGTCAGTCCATAGGCGATAACGCGCAAGAAATTTTGCACCTGTCGGTTGAGGCTGTAATAGAACCTCCGGTATCTGCTAGTAATGACATAACGTACAAAGTAAGTGCTACGTTTGCCCTGCTTGACGAACCGGTAATACATTTCGTCTTACTCTAAATTGTGTGACTGTGTGTGAATGTGCCACCGGCGAGATGTTTTCGAAGCGGCCGCTTCATTGCACAAGTACTTTAGAATGAAGCGATAACGTGGACAAGAATGAAGTGCAATGCAAATTTTAGCATGTTTAGCAAAAGCCGTTTGCTGTGAAAGTGATATCCTGCTTGCACAGTGCTCTAGGGCTTTTTTTAACAATTCAATGGTTTCTTTTAGCCCAGTTTTGCTCATTAGTAAGTGCAAAGTGGTTTTCTTCCATTGACGTTTTTCTTGCTTTAGAATGTTTATTTCATAGGTTCGGTTAGTTTAGTCTACGTTAGGAATTTTGAACCTTTTTGGTCCGAGGGCATGGTTGGCGACAAGCGGCGTCATTGAGGGCCTGAAGATAAATAAATAATCATAAATGAGCTAAAATACATACGTAGAATTGAGAAACGGTACTCGGCATAGGCTAAGCACCAAATAAATTGACATACCTTCTTTATATAACTTTTTGTTTTAATACTTTGCGTTTACTTATACCATAACGTTCAAAAAAGGGGCCAAACGGCTATTCGAAGATTCAAATTTGGGTTTTCCCGCGAAGTCTTCATGAATATATATTTTGAGATATTACTAAACATTTGTCGCGTCAAATCAGCTTGTTCACACTTTCCGTTAGGCCACAGTCCTTTTGCTTGTTCACAGCCTTTTTATCTACACGAAGCTGATATGTACTTGGACATTGGATGGCCTGGGAAGCGTCACCACTATTTAGAAATGACCCTTCGTCTTGTTTGTGTGTCTTTAGTGCAACTCCAATATTTCTATGAATCCATGTTGACTTTTGTGCATAATGTTTACGATTCAGTGGTACAGAAGCGTAAAGCAGTTGGTGTAGCAACGTCAACAATTCAATAGCGCCACACACTGGACAGAAAGAGTTCGCGTTGTTCTGTAGTAGTCTCTGTTTTGTGTAAGTTTTGCTATTTTATCTGTGATAATGTCAATGTTTTAAGAGTTACCACAAAAGACGATATATTTAACCTTGAGTACAAACGTATTTAAACAGGACATTATTTAAATATCCCCGCAGAGGCATCTGCGTCATCAGGCGTTTGGTGTGTTACGACACCACGTACCTGAGCACACGAGGGTTGGACCCTGCTGCGTCTAACCATGCGCGGATTAGCCGTGTCCGGGGAAAAGAGGATCCTGGGGGTTAAGCCAGTGCCGTGTGCTTGGACCTTTACGGCCCCTAGAAGGCGGCAACGTGCCCCTTTAGCCTCGGCTTCACGTAGACGGCACCCCCGGACTGACCCACCCGGGGGAAATCGGTAGTTGCCTTTTCCTGTCTCTCTCTCCCTCCAACCTTCGTCTTTTTCTCACTTTCCGTCTTTCCTGTCTCCTCATTTCTTTATTACATCCGATCTTCCTGGCAGCAAGGGTTAACCTTGTGTGAGTAGCCAACCTGGGTTATCTCATATTTGGTTATAGTGGTAGCGTACACCTGGTGTTTGTAGGCCCTGTTTTACAGGCCCTGCAGCGTCCCCCTGTTGTGCTCCATGGTGGGTGGCTGGTGCTACGGCTGAAAAATGCACTCCCACTTATGGCTAGTTCTTTCCCTCCACTATCTGATCGCTCCCTGAAAAGGGGGGGCACCGAAGAAATCTTTGAATTTTTTGGACACCAAACAGAAATTTTCCCGCGATTTCATGTAATCCATTCTGAAAAACAAGGAAAACAAGCACGAACAATCTAACCTTTTGTTGTTTCGGAAACCCTAACTCAGGCAGTTGGACCAGGTTATAAAGAATCAAAGATGGCTAGCGGTGATCTCCTTTTGGAGCTCCGGGACAAAAAGCAACACGAGAAAGTGCCTAACCTTGTGTCATTTGGAGATGTCCCAGTGACAGTGACCCCGCACCGCACGATGAGCACCACCCGTGGTGTAGTTTCGGATGATGATCTGATGGAGCTTACGGACATTGAGCTATTAGAAGTCTGGAGCGATCAAAACGTAATCAATGTTAAGAGAATTCTGCTGAGGCGCGATCGAAAAGAGTATAAAACAGAACATCTAATTCTTACCTTTGGTTCAAGTGTGCTCCTTGAGAGTATTGAGACAGGATATGTGAAGCTCCGGGTCAGACCATATGTCCCAAACCCTCTGAGATGTTTTGAATGCCAGCGATTTGGCCACAGCTCATCGAACTGCCGCGGCCGCCAAACTTGTGCAAAATGCAGTGCTCATGAGCACTCCGCTGAATCGTGTGAAAACACTCTCCACTGTGTGAACTGTGATGGGGAGCACGCCGCGTACTCGCGGTCGTGCCCATCTTGGGAGAAAGAGGAAGAGATTGTAACGATCAAAGTAAAGGAAAATATAAGTTTCAAGGAGGCACGCAGGCGGGTATCCTTCCTGCCAAAGAACACCTTTGCTGATGTGGAACGTCAGGGAGCAGCACGACAACGGTCTCCGGCGACTGTGCCACCCACACCCAGTGAGGCGGAAGTGACGCCATCCGCCCCCCCCTCCCCCCGGCGGCTGCAGCTAGCGCTGCTACGCCAACCTAGGAGACGGGGCCATCGACCCAGAAGGTGGGCGCAGCTGAGGTTGCCCCAACCTCCCTGGCCCCTTCCAGCGTTGGCAACAGTCGGCGAAGTCAAATTCCTCAGGGAGCCCCATCGACCTCCGGGCTGGTGGGTGCAAAGGTCTTGCCCTCCAAGGCGAGATTCTCTCTCTCGGAACTTCTCGCTCGCAAGAGCCCGTGTCCGGCGCCTCACAAGAGGCAATGGACACTACACCTATCCCCACGGCGCACCAAGCGCCTAAGGAGCGGCGAGGTTCCCTCGAACGCTTCAGAAAGGCCAAACCCCGATTAAAGGGCCTCGAAAGAGCTCTGTAATCTAAGGCATCACTTCCGTTTCCGTACACACAGCACCTATTTACTCCCAATATGGATACACAAATTATTCAATGGAACATCAGAGGTCTCCTTAGAAACATTGATGCTGTGCAAGAACTCATCCACAAACACAATCCAAAAGTGATGTGTTCACAGGAAACACACTTAAAACCAAAATACGCAAACTTTCTTCGATAGTATGTTACTTTTCGCAAAGATGGCAATGATGCAATCGCATCATCGGGCGGTGTTGCAATTGTAATTCAAAAAAGCATAGCGTGTCAACGTTTACAGCTACGAACGGCCCTTGAAGCAGTGGCGGTTCGAGTTGTTCTGCTAAACAAACTTATCACTATTTGCTCGCTTTATATACCTCCACATAACAAACTAAGCAAAGATGAATTTCAGTCCTTTATATATGAATTGCCAGAACCCTATGTTGTTTCTTGGCGATGTCAATGCAGACAACTACCAGTGGGGCGACCCTCGTATAGATGCGCGAGGACGTCTTGTTGAACAGTTCCTTTTTTCTTCTCGTACGTGCCTTCTGAATAAGAAGAAACCCCCATATTACTGTCTTGCAAGCAAAACCTTTTCTTCAATTGATCTCAGCATAGTTTCCCCGTTTATACTGCCTGAACTCGAATGGTAAGTTACGAACAATCCTTACGGACACGACCACTTCCCCATACTATTAAGACCACTTAAATAAAACGAATATCCGCCACAGGCTCCTAGGTGGAAGATTGACACAGCTGACTGGGAGAAATTCCGAGCCCTAACTAGTATATCATGGGATGACATGTCGTCGTTAGAAATTGATGCTGCTGTAGAGTATTTTACAGCCTTCATAATAGATGCCGCATCTAAATGCATACCTGAAGTAAGTGGCTTGGTATGCAAACCGCGTGTCCCGTGGTGGAACGATGAATGTAGAATCGCACGTAGGAATCAGAACAAAGCGTGGGGGTTGCTACGCGCTTCGCCCACTGCAGAGAATCTTGTCAACATTAAAAAAGTAAAGTCCCAAGGCAGGAGAACCCGCCGACAGGCCAGAAGAGAAAGTTGGCAGAATTTTTTGTTGAGTATTAACTCGTTTACAGATGAGGCGAAAGTCTGGAACAGGGTAAATAGAATTAGAGGGCGACAAACATATTCACTCCCTCTGGTGAATACATAGGGCAATACACTGCAAGATCAGGCAGACTCACTTGGGGAGCACTTTGAGAGCGTGTCAAGTCCCAACCATTACTCGCAATCCTTTCTGAAATATAAACAAATACAAGAATGTAAGCGACTCATAAGAAAATGTCGACAGAATGAACCATAGAACTGTCCTTTTAGTATTGCAGAGTTGATAGCTGCCTTGAGCTCATGCAAGAGCTCGGCACCGGGTTCTGACAAAATCATGTATGAAATGATCAAAAACCTACACAAGGACACCCAAATTACACTACTCAAAATTTTCAACGCCATTTGGCCTGCAGGATACCTTCCAACTGCAAGGAAAGAAGCGATTGTGGTCCCTGTTTTGAAGCAGGGAAAAGACCCATCCATGACAGCAAGCTATCGTCCAATAGCTCTTACAAGCTGCCTGTGTAAGCTTTGTGAAAAAATGATTAATCGTAGACTCATACATTTCCTTGAACTCAACAATATACTTGATCCCTATCAGCGTGGCTTCAGCGAAGGCCGGTCGACAACAGATCACCTTGTACGCATTGAAGGATATATTCGGGACGCATTTGTACATAAACAGTTTGTCTTATCAATATTCCTTGGCATGGAGAAGGCATATGACACAACGTGGCGCAACGGCATCTTGCGAGACTTGTCGGGAATGGGCATCTGTGGAAATATGCTGAAAATAATTGAAAGCTATTTGTTAAATCGCATCTTCCGCGTGAAAATCGGCCACGTATTGTCCGGACCTTTCACACAAGAAACAGGTGTACCGCAGGGAGGCGTGCTCAGCTGTACGCTATTTATCGTGAAGATGAACACGCTTCGTGCTTCGCTACCACCTTCCATTCTTTATTCTGTCTACGTGGACGACATTCAAATCGGCTTCAAATCCTGTAACCTCGCAGTATGCGAGAGACAGGTGCAGCAGGGCTTGAACAAGGTTTCCAAGTGGGCAGACAAAAACCGATTTAAAATCAACCCCCAGAAAAGTTATTGTGTTCTTTTTTTACTAGAAAGATAGGCCTGGTTCCAGATCCTTGTGTCTCACTGTGTAGACATCAAATACCTATCAACAAAGAACACAAATTTCTAGGTATTATACTTGACTCCAAGCTTACTTTTATACAGCGCATTATATATCTTAAAGAAATATGTCTAAGGAGAATTAACTTACTTAAAATTCTATCCCACTCAACATGGGGTAGCGACAGGAAGTGTCTGATGAATATATACAAGAGCCTAATTCGATCACGATTGGACTATGGTGCCGTCGTATATAACTCTGCCGCTGCGAGCGCACTAAAGATCCTAGATCCTGTCCACCATCTAGGTATCCGCTTAGCCACTGGCGCTTTCAGAACAAGCCCGATTGAAAGCTTATACGCGGAATCAAATGAGTTGTCCCTCCATCTACAGAGAAATTACATCAGCCTTACGTATTTCCTGAAAATACACTCCAACGATCAGCATCCATGCTTTAACACTGTTAACGATATGACGTGTACTACACTTTTCCATGATCGTCCATCTGTAAGACAGCCTTTCTCGCTTCCTGTGAGGGAGCTTAGTGATGAAATACATGTCCCACTCCTCGAGCTTCGCATAATGCATCCAACCAAGTTGTTACCACCTTGGGAGTGGCAGGTCATAGAATGTGACATATCCTTTTTAGAAGTAACAAAACACGCACCAGAGATCGAAATCCGAACGCATTTCCTAGAACTCCAGCACAGGCACTCTTGCGCAGAGTTCTACACAGACGCTTCGAAGTCAAATGCCGGGGTGTCCTATGCTGCCGTCGGCCCATCCATCTCAGAATCCAATGTACTACATCCGGAAACAAGTATATTTACGGCCGAGGCCTACGCATTACTGTCTGCTGTGGAGCATATAAGAAAATCAAATCTTCAAAAGTCAGCGGTATATACAGACTCTCTAAGTGTCGTGAAGGCCCTGATGTCACTATATACACACAAAAATCCAGTACTTAATGAACTATATTCCGTCTTGTGTAAAGCGTACATATCTAACCAGCATATCATTATATGCTGGGTGCCTGGCCATAGGAGCATCGAGGGTAACCTTCTGGCGGACCAGATGGCCATGTCAATCGCATCGCAAGCTGTTAACCCTACCACTGAGGTGCCTGTCACAGATCTGAGACCTTTCTTGCGAAAGAGGCTGCAAGACCACTGGCAACGCATGTGGAATTCGGAAATGGATAAGCTCCACCTTATAAAACCACAGTTAGTATTTTGGCCCTCCACTACAAGTTCGCGCCGAACAGATGTCCTATTCTGTCCTCTCAGAATAGGACACACATTTGGCACCCATAATTTTCTACTCACCGGAAGTGAGCCTCCATTGTGTGGTAGATGCGGGGAGAGGCTGACCGCGCTCCACGTCCTTCTGGAGTGTCGGGAAGCCAAATCTGAGAGAATGAGACAATTTACCTTAGCATACAGGCAGCCCATTCCTCTTCATCCTGTAATGTTTCTCGGTCCAGAACCGCTTCTTAATACAGACACAGTCCTAGGTTTCCTCAGAGATGTGGTCTTACATGTTATTAGTCCCATGCATTCGCAGCGCTTCCTCTCTTTAGAGGATGCCGCTGGGATAGTTGTACTGTACCGCACATGCCTCCAGGCCCTTGTGTTTCAAGGGCTCTAAGGAGGCCGTAGTGCTCTAGCATATCTTATAACCTGATATATTTTTACACATTGTAATATTTTTCTTAAATGCATCTTAATGTTCATAGCACACGTGATACGTCATCGCCATAATCTTATTATACAGATTTTACGCACTTTAGCGCGACTATTTTTAAGGCCCCTTTAAAGCCACGTCACACCAATTTCATAGAACTCATAATTACACTGCGAACTCATCACCAAGGACATGGCGCTTTTTGGCCATACATGGCCCTTGCGCCATTAAACATCAGTCATCAATCAATCAATTATTTAAAGATGTTACGCGACCACGTGTTTGGAAAGCCCCTTCATTTTTTTTTATTTCTGTCTTTTTTCTGGGATTGTATCATGCAGCATTAACTACTATATTTGGCGGTAGGATACCTATGAGCAATAATCACTGCCGTACTACATACCTTACTCCTTATAGAAGGCCCCCTTCAACCGACGTCTTCAAGTGCACACAAGCATTTACGGGTGGCACGCTGAGCTACTTTTATTATCTTGTTCTTTTCGCGCGCGTTGTTGAACCGAATTTCTGGTTCAAGAAATAACCATGACCCAGCCACTAATAAATTACCGTCCGTAATAGTTACCGTCTGATAGCTCCTACAAATTGTCTCTGTAAGCTTTTCGAAAAAATGGTTAATCGCCGACTCATACATTTCCTTGAACTCACCAATATGCTCGATCCCAATCAGTGTGGCTTCAGAGAAGGACGATCGACAACCGATCATCTTGTGCGCATTGAAGGAAATATCCGTGATGCATTTGTTCATAAACAGTTTTTCCTATCAATATTTCTCGACATGGAGAACGCGTATGGCACAGCATGGCGTTACGGGATCTTGCGAGACTTGTCGGGAATGGGCATCCGTGGAAATACGCTGAACACAATTGAAAGCTATTTGTCAAATCGTACCTTCCGTGTAAAAGTCGGTATGGCACCGTTACATCCTTTTACGCAGGAAACTGGTGTACCCCAGGGAGGCGTGCTTAGCTGCACTCTCTTTATCGTTAAGATGAATACACTTCGTGCTTCACTGCCACCAGGTATTTTTTATTCCGTCTACGTAGACGATATACAGATAGGTTTCAAATCCTGCAACCTTACAGTGTGTGAGAGACATGTACAGCAGGGCTTAAACAAGGTGTCCAAGTGGGCAGACCAAAATAGATTTAAAATCAACCCGCACAAAAGTTCTTGTGTTCTCTTCACAAGAAAGAGAGCCCTGGTACCTGATCCATGTGTAGAACTGGGTGGACAACAAATTCCCTTCAACAAAGAGCACAAATTTCTAGGTGTTATTCTTGACTCCAGGCTCACTTTCATTTCACACATAAAATGTCTTAAAGAGATATCTCTAGAAACCATGAACTTGCTTAAAGTTCTATCCCACACGACATGAAGTAGTGACAGGAGGTGCCTTTTGAATCTTTACAGGAGCCTAGTTCGGTCACGACTTGACTATGGGGCCGTGGTTTATCAATCTGCCGCACCGAGCGCGCTAAAGATGTTAGACCCCGTTCATCATCTGGGTATCTGCCTAGCCACTGGCGCATTGAGAACAAGCCCCGTCGAAAGTCTATATGCAGAGTCAGACGAGTGGTCACTACATTTTCAGAGAACGTAAATCAGCTTTACCTATTTTCTGAATGTTCGCTGCAATAAAGAACATCCGTGTTTCAACACTGTTAACGACTGGACGTGTGAAACACTTTTTCATAATAAACTCTCTATGAGACTTCCTTTCTCACTGCGTGCAAGAGAACTTAGCCTGGAAATGGATGTCCCTGTTCTCGAACATCGCCTAATGCTCCCAGCTAAGCTATTACTGGCCTGGGAGTGGCAGGTGATAGACTGTGACGTATCCTTTGTAGAGGTCACAAAGCGCGCACCTGACCTCGAAATTACTATGCATTTCCGGGAACTTGAATCGAAGTACTCCTGCAGCGAATTCTACACAGACGCGTCAAAATCGCATTCTGGCGTATCTTATGCTGCTGTTGGTCCCTCTCTTTCTAAATCGGACTTATTGAACCCACAAACAAGTATCTTCACTGCAGAAGGCTATGCAGTACTGTCTGCAGTAAGACATATACAGAAATTAAAACTCGACAGAGCAATTGTATACACAGACTTGCTAAGTCTCGTAAAAGCATTAATTTCATTACAAAAGCTCAAAAATCCTGTTTTCATTGAACTGTACTCTCTTTTATGCAGTATTTATATATCACATATACACGTAGTAATATACTGGGTACCTGGCCATAGAGGTATCGAGGGTAATGTACTGGCTGGTAAAATGGCCACATCACTCACATCACTAAACACTTTTCCCACAGCTGCTGTCCCTGTCACAGATCTGAAGCCTTTCTTGCGTAAGAAACTGCGACAACACTGGAAACGCATGTGCAACGCAGAAATAAACAATAAACTGCGCGTTATAAAGCCACAGTTGGGTTTTTGGCCCTCCCCAGCAAAATCACGGCGAACAGATGTCCTATTCTGCCGCCTCAGAATAGGGCACACATTTGGTACACACAATTTTCTGCTTACTGGAAATGAACCGCCAACCTATGGTCGAGTAATGAAATGAGGCAGGAAACACAATATGCATGAGGTCGCAAAATATCTACCACAATCGCGAATGCTTTCACTTTTTGACTAAGGATGATAGCGTCTGCTGTCGACAACGTGCAATATGTAAGGTGTTCCTTTTAAGCTGCGCCAAATTTTTCAAAGATTGCGTATGACATAGCAAAGTTCCAACCCTTCGTCGAAATTACTCGAAAAGGCCGCCTTTAGTTCTACGAGAAAACAAAACGTCTAATTAAATATTTAACGCAATTATACTATACAACTTTCTAAATAATTAATATACGCCGCAATTTAATTTACGAATTTACGCGCTGAGTTCGCACGGCGTACCCTCTTGAAACGAGTTCCCTGGACCGCACCACTTCCGAGACATTATTTTCAAGGTGTCTGACGAAATGCGTTGGCGTTCCAGATTATTTTTTATGCATCGAAGCACAAAACTGGAACACTAACGCAATTCGACGAACACTTTGAAGATTATCACCTTTAAAATGTTGGTGCAGCTGAAAAAAAAAAGAAGAAAGAAAACACCAGGAGTATACTAAAGGACACGGTACTATCATAATGGTGCCACTTGGAACGGATATAAACTGCATCATATTAAAGCAGAAGCAGCGGGTAAACAACAATATAAATATGATACTCACTCCCATAAATATATGCGTTCTCGACAAAAATAAAGTCAGGAGGGAAGGACATATTTACATATTTATAGTAGCATATCTGTATATTTGCAATATTAGGATATCTACAAATGGGGAGGCAAGTGAGAAAGCAGAATATCGAACAAGATGGCACTAAGCATAATTTATTATGCTTGAATGCATGGGAATCGCGTCGCGTGCCTCATATCATATCTTAATTTTGGTCCGTAAGATCCCAGAATTAAATTTTCTTAATTGCATCTTTTTGCCAAGACATAGGTCAGACCACTACTTTTATTTCATTATTTCTGTGAACTACGATGGCAAGCCTGATTAGTGAATAATGAGCAGAGAAGACAGGCGTTAAACTGAAATAGACCAATATCTTGACTTCCGTTTTTTTTATTTTGTAGAAAGTTTTCTTGCAAGATTAGATGGTGCCAAAAGTGTACATCTCCTCGCGGACGAATAACTTTATTCTTGGGAAGTGTTTGCATCCTAATTATTTGTAGAAATTGATTAGAATTTCTTATTTGAATTTGTACTAAAAGACGTCGTTTGAAAGCAGTTCAATAGCTTCTAATTCAAAGAAACCTGGCAACGCGTTCAAAGCGCAGCTATATAGTTTTTAGAACATATGTAGTTCTTCGTTCCTGGAATTACGGTCGGAGAATCGCTCCCAAAATTGGGTGCACCTATTGCCAACGATTGTTGTATCAACTAGGGAAGAAAATTCTGTTCCCCCACTAATCGTGGAGCAGTAGGGAAAACAGTCTGTTTTCAAATTGCACAGGTTTCTAAAAGAAAAAAAACTATTTTGACCGGCAGCCTTGTATGTCCATGTACAGGTCATAAATCAGGTGCGCCTGTCTTTGCAGCTCCACGTTGAGCTTATTCATGTGGTCTGTTGAATGGATACCAAACGTCAACTGAGAGATCAACTCCTAACTGAACAGCAATGACTCGGCACAATCCTTCTGTGTAAGAAACGCTTTATTTGTTCCCTAAGGCTAAACAAAAATCTGGCCACACTTTTCAACAGCTGAGCCGTCGAACTACCGCGTCATACACAACACCTATCAGCACAAGCTCTCTCACCTTTAGAAATTTATTTACTGGTGGTGCTGAAGACCAAGAAGAAGAAGAAGAAGAAGAAACTTTAGTAAAGAATAGTCCGGCAGTTCTTCATGTGGTGGCCTCAGGTGACGGCTCGAAGTTCTTGGACTCGAGCGGCATCTTTGGCTTGCCGGACGGCCCAGAGCTGGTCTGCCAGCTCTGAACTTCTGATAGCCGCCTCCCAGCGGCGGCCACGCCTACGGAGAAGGTCCCCCGCGGCTCCCGCATCCGGGGCGGCGTCGGGAAGAACGGAGCTCGAGCCTTCTCCTACTCTGGCAACAGCCGCAATTCTGGACGCGTCGCCAACGGAGCTGCTTTGATTACCGTTGTTGCCGGCACACTCCCAGAGCATGTGTCGCAGCGTTGCTCTGTGTCCGCATGTTTTACACGCGTCTGTTGGGTACAAACTCGGATAGCAGTGGTGTAAGATAGCGGGGCTAGGGTAGGTGTGTGTCTGGAGCAAGCGTAATGTTACGGCCTCGTTCCTGTTCAATTTATCGTGCGGTGGCGGGAATGTGCGTCTTTCAAGTCTGTAGTGTTGGGTGAGGTCTCTGAACGTGGTTAGGCGATCGCCCCACGCCCAGTGTGTTTCTTGTTGCTGTGTTTCTATTGTAGTGTCCCGATCCGGCAGATCCGATGCCCCGCTCTCGGGGGCGGAGGCGGCCACATAATCAGCGGCGGCTCGGCGCGTGAGACCTCGAGCCGTGGCGTGGGCCGCCTCGTTTCCCGCGAGCGGAACATCGGTGTGTGCCGGGGTCCAGAGGAGGAAGACCGTAGAATTTTGGGGTTGCGAGGGCGAGTCGCCGTCGTCAGAAATTTGGAGTATGCGGGCCGCTTCCCGCGAGACACGACCACGCGCGAAGCCGCGGATTGCCGCCTGCGAGTCGCTGATCACGATTGCAGCGTTCGGCACCGCAACGAGTGCTAGGGCTATCGCGGCTTCCTCGGCCGCCTCCGTGTGTCCCGTGGTCACCGTGGCGCTCGCGAGGCACCTACCCGAGCGGTCTACAACCGCTATCGCGTGCGCGCTTCTCCCTCCTCCATATCGCGCCGCGTCTACGTACACCGCCTCGTTGCTGTTACCAAACTTCTTCTGAAGGTCGCTTGCTCGTTTGTTGCGCCTCCCGGCGTGGTGCGTCGGGTGCATGTTTTTGGGAAGCGGCGGGATGATCAGGCGGTCGCGAACAGAGGCGGGAACCGCCGTCTTTTCTCCATGCTGAGTGTGGTACGCGATGCTGAGCGACTCGAGGATGCATCGACCTGCCTTGGACCTTGATAATCGTTCGTATTGCGCAATGTCGTGCGCCTCGATTAACTCGTTGAGGGAGTTGTGAACTCCGAGCTCTAGAAACTTGTCGGTGCTCGCGTTGAGTGGAACGCCGACCGCCCTCTTGAAAGTCTTTCGGATCATGCATTCGACTTTGTTTTTTTCGGACCCGATCCACCTCAGGTAGGGGGCAACATACGTTATGCGGCTTATCGCGTACGCCTGCACGAGACGGATCGCGCACTCTTCACGCATACCATTGCGTCTATTCGTGATGCGACGCAAGAGCCGGATCGTGTCATCTACCGAACGACGAAGTATTCGCACCGTCTCTCCGTTATGGCCATTTGCCTGCAGGTGTAACCCTAGGATTCTAATTTTCTCTACGTGCGGTACGGGAGTACCATCTGCCAATGTAATACGTATTTTGGAATATTCCCGTTCCTCTTCGCGCAGGGTTTTACGACCTCTCCTTGTGGGTTTGTAGAGTAAGAGTTCGGACTTGGTTGCCGAGCACTCGAGGCCCGTTCCACGCAAGTAATTCTGAACCGCATCTACTCCTGCCTGTAGCGTTCGCTCGACGTGACCGTCACATCCTCCTCCGGGAACCCAGAGGGTGATGTCATCCGCGTAGAGACTGTGATGTAATCCTTCTATTTCTGTTAATTTCTCGGGTAGACCGAGTAGAACTAAATTAAATAGTAATGGTGATATGACGGACCCTTGCGGCGTGCCGCACGGACCCGTCTCAAATTCCGCTGATTCCTCGTCGCCGACGACGACGCATGCGCGCCTACCCGTGAGGAAATCTCTAACGTAATTATACATTCTTTGGCCTAGTCCTAATGTTCTAATTGTTTTTAAGATCGCTGAAGACCAAGAAGGCGAAGCGGTTAAAAACAGAGCCGTTTATTGAACGTTCTAAACGTCGAAATCTCGAAGAAGACTAAGCTGAGGCAAGAAGCTTACACCCAGTAGGCGCTGCTTTTCGAACTTCGTTTTCTTTTCTTTTGGTCTGGTCTTAAGCTTTGCAACATGTGGTGATTGAGCCTCGTAATGCTAGCACCTAAAGCAACAGTTTTCAGGGCACAGGACATACACAGAGATCGGGCTCTTGAATCATGCGGGGAAAAAAGCATTTTCGCTGAAAATCTGCCAATTTTAGTAGCTTTCACGCAAAATTTGCCCTACGAGTCCTTTTTTTTACTCCGGACAGACCTCTGTGGTCCAACTGCGGCCCGAGGCTCGCAGTTTGGAGACCTATAATCTAGGTTGGTACTGAACGAAACGGAACTACGTCGAAGGTTTGACAACAAGTAATTATGCAGAGACGAAATGAGATTTGCGCGTAATGTTCACAGCAGTGCCGACGATACCAACACCTGCAACAGCTGTAATTTCTAACAGCAATTTGGAAATTAGCAATACTTCTTATTGAATTAAGAGTGTCGTCATTATTCATTATTAAGAAATGGCTATTGAGAAGAGTGGACAGTTGACCAAATTGCTTTTGCGTAAATGTGAGCACGAGGACCTTGAAATGACACGCATACACGCACACACGCACGCATGTACGTAGGCACACAAAGAAAAAAAAAACGAGAGTGCAGAACAATGAATGGCTCGCTCCCAACGTTGTTACACATTATGTGAAGTACAGGTCAATCCGGTAATGAGAAGAACATTTAAGTACTGGGAAGCAGCAATGCAAAATTACTCCTGAAGCCATAGCTTTTAATTTAAACCCTATTTGGCGAAGTTACGTACCACCGAGTGGTTCAGTTGTTGAGTTCAAATTTTTTTTTTATGTTTTGCAGCAGTGAAACGGTATGCTGCCGATTGAGTGCCAGGTTAGCGAGGCATTGCCCGCCTCTTTTCTTTTGAGAATGACCATAAACGTCAACTGCCTACGGTTCCTTACACGTGGAGGCAAAGAAGCATTCCACCTAATCGGCCTTTCTTTCGTTTCCTCATCCGCTCCGGCAGTTTCCAACCTTTACTACGGTAACGTTATTTGTGGATTTTTAAGAGACAGAGCAGCAACTATAAATTTAATTTATGACTACCCAATGAAGATTTGCGGTCTCTGCTAGGCGGATGTCTTAATCTCTCCATGACGGCGAATAACACGCACACGAGCAATGTCGCACTGACATGGATATTTATTCTTAGTGCTGTTTCCGTTTCGGGACGCCACATTAAGCCGCAAATGATATTAGGTAGCAAAACAAAACTTCGCTGCCATACCTGAACTAGTCAGCAGTCTGTGTGTCTTGCCCACAGACGTGCGTTTCGTGCATAGATTACTTATGAAGTGCAATGCCTGGCGTAAGGCATTTAAGGTTGACGTTGGAAAAAGAAAAAAAAACGTGTGTGTGCGTGTGAGAGAGAGAGAGCGTGTGTGTGTGTGTGTGTGTGTGTGTGTGTGTGTGTGTGTGTGTGTGTGTGTGTGTGTGTGTGTGTGTGTGTGTGAGTGTGTGTGTGTGTGTGTGTGTGTGTGTGTGTGTGTGTGTGTGTGTGTGTGTGTGTGTGTGTGTGTGTGTGTGTGTGTGTGTGTGTGTGTGTGTGTGTGTGTGTGTGTGTGTGTGTGTGTGTGTGTGTGTGTGTGTGTGTGTGTGTGTGGTCAGGGGTGGGGTTGCCGTGAAGCATGTCATGGAAGTGACATTTTTCTTCAATGGTCTAGGTAGACATGTCGCAAGTTACGAGAGTGATCAAAGTACAGCTGCGTGATGTTGTAGTCACTATGAGGTGCTCCAATCCTTGTGGCTCCGTCTTGGCCACAAATGATTGTCAAAAGGCGCTAAAATAAACAGTGTAATAACTTACATTGAAAATCACTGCCATTTAACTACATTGATAAAGCAAGGCCTACGTGCATTTGTAAAATGTGTTGCTGGGTTAATTTTCGGTCTATTTTTCATGGACAATGACACGAGGCGTTTTATGAATGTCCTCTCATTACTGCTTGGCACCCGCCGTGGTTGCTCAGTGGCTATGGTGTTGGGCTGCTGAGCACGAGGTCACAGAATCGAATCCTGGGCACGGCGGCCGCATTTCGATAGGCGCGAAATGAGACAACACCATGAGAAAAACGGGACCGCAAAGCGTTCTCGAACTCAGCCGCGGAGCCCAATTCTATTCGAAGTAGATGAAGTTATCGGAGTACATCGACTCACCTGTCAGGTGGGATATGGCTCTTGGCCGGAAAACAAAAATCAATTTTTTTTCGCAAACATCAGCTACCGCCGCGCTCGGAAAGTTTCCTTTCTGAGCACGCCTTCATTTCGAGTGATACCAGCAGTGGTAGTGTCGGATATCATCACTCTCTCTGCACCCGCATTCTTTCTCAAAGTTCTCGCACATACGAAAGTTTTCGATGAATTCACTTTCTTCCTTTTATACCATCACTTCGGAGCACACTGACGCCCTTTTGAGCTTTATCATTCCCTTGCTGCCAGGAATCTAACATTTACATTCGCTTCTCAACCCCCTTCCTTCTCCATGAGTTGTCAACACTGACTTCTTTTGCTACCAGATATGGTTCCACTACATTTTCGACAGCTTGTTTTTTCCTATTCACGTCGTAAAACTGAACTTTGTTTTGTCACGACCCTTTCCGCCCGTAAATAACCGCCTGGAGTTTTCCTCGTAACCGAGTACGGCATCGGAACAGATTATTTGCCTTCCTGCTGATCCCACCGCCGGTCTATTAACATCTGGAGTGTTATATCTCAGCCGACCACGAGGTGTTTTTCTATGGAACTGCCTCAGTTATAAAAGCCACATCTGCTTTCTTTTGCCAGACATAAAATATGTGAGCTTATAGGTTACTTCTAGATTTCACCTGTCTTTAATTTTCCATTTTATCGCCTATTCGTCACCTCGTATTGAAATGCGGTGCTGTTCGAGATGGAGGTGGTACAAAAAAAAAATAAGAAAGTATAAGTACAGCATTATGCATCTTAATCCTACCTTTCCACGGACAATTTCTTTTATGTTTTTTTTTTCTAAACACGTTTTCTGGTGCCCTGAAACGGCATTGATGTTTTTTGTGGATGTCTCCATTTGGGCGCATAATATATTCCGCTGGCTTCCGGCCCGTTTTCTTGTTGAGGTCGTTTCTGTGCGGGTCCTAGATATGAGACCATGACGTAAACTACGGTGACACAAAGAGAAACCTACAGATGAAATTTATATGCGATATATGGACCGCATTCGCGGTGTGCCTTGACAAGGCAGCCGCGAATTGACCATGTCAACATGGTACGCATCTGAGGAAAATGTAACTACATTTATCCAAGGTCAGAAATGGGTTTCCTTGAGAAAGTGGCTCGAAAAGTGAATAGCGAAGCGATGTAGAAAAAGAGAAATCTTTGTTATGGGCGATGCGCAGGTTGAATACAAAATAAGAGTGCAGCAGATGGTCCGCCATAGAGCAGAGGAATTGAACATTTCCTTCAGTGGTAATGCGTTGCAGACAATAGCACAATAAGAAAGACAATATTACGAGCACAATATGCGAAGAGAATTTTTTCTTTAAGTCTAGTACTACACAAGACACTTTCTGGAAATGTTTGAGTAGGGACTTTTTTTTTTTCTACTAAATACTTCAAGATGTCTAAACCATTTAGGAGCGTCATTAATAACAATTAAATGTTATGGTGTTTATTTAAATGATGCCCAGCCGTCGCGGTTCGAGTGGGACGATTTTTTATACCTATTACTTCGTCCAAACCTTTATTTGGAATTCCTATAAAACAGACAACAAAACAAATGAGAATTTTGGAATAGCAACGAAAAGAAATAAACGATCGAAAATAAGAAACTTTAAAGCAATGCAGTAAGTGGAGAAATAGCTCGACGAATGGCCGGAAGAAGAGAAAACGGTAGAAGTTTCTTTTCTTCATTGCGAAAAGGTTTGTAAAATTGGACAGATGCACTCATGTTTGTAATGCATCTGCTGACAGCGAATCTTGTAGGATGCAGCGCGAGTGTTGTCTAGCCACAAAGTGCAGAATGAAACTGAGAGTTTCGTCACTCGCATTGCTTCCGGTGACTTCATCGCCATTTTTTCTTGCTAATATGATAAGGGCAAGAAATGTAAAATAGTTATATAATCATCAAAAAGCCTGCATACAAGGTACTGGCGGTATGCTGGTCGGAATCCTGAGTCCATTGCAATCAGGTGCATATTTTCCCCGCACTTTCTATTTCTGTTTCCTCCGCAACCACTGGGCAGTTGTTTAGGAAGCATCTGTGAGGAATCGTGGAATCTGCAGAGAAATCGAGAATACGCAAGAAATGGGAAAATAGAAAAATATCGAATTTGCCCTTCCACTAACTTCCATAATTAAGAGTTTTCTACCACGCAAAACTTGAATACGCTAGCTGCGAGACTGCTTAAAACAAGCATTGCGCCCACCACAAGACAAGCACTGGACAAACATCGCGTCTTAAGCCAAGGTACGTTATGAAGCTTATAATTTGTGACCAACAAGGGGCGCCGACAATGTTGATAGGGTGATTTTGCTTAACTTGATGGAGCTACAGCCGGACAATTACTCAATCCCTACCAAACAAGTGCCGATCAAATTTGGCAGCCTACTTTTTATTAACTTGTATCAAACGTAAGTATACCGTGGTTACTACATTTATTTCTTATTCACTGCAGCCGGCCACGTTCGCAACGAAACGCGGACATCGTAGTTAGCAATCGTGTCGAACAGCCACTAGGACTAAGCAATTACGGCTGCGCAGAGCAGGAAGGGTCGAGCGGATAAAGGATGGTTCGGAATATTCCTATACATCGAAGAAGATATCGAGCGCTGAATATTTGCGGAAAAAGGATACGTAAACGAAAAGGGAGATTAGGGCAACAGTGCGTTTATACTGCGAACAACAAGCTGGGCCAGCTGCTTATGACGGGCTTCACAAGTCTACGAACGCGAAACGCTATCAGAAATAAAGATAATGGGAAAAGAAAATATTAAAAGAGAAAGGGACGTGTATGTTGAAACAGGCCCGCAATATTTATGTCAATCTCATTAATTATTTTCCTTTGACAGCGTCTTTGCATTCAATTATGCACGAAGTCAAGCTCCGCAGGCAGGCATGCCGACAAGCCGAGCGGCGCTCGAGCTAGGAATTTGATGGCAAGCATTGCGCAAACCAAACAGGCTGCAACAAAGATGCAGGGAAAACTAACCCAAATAAGGGTAACAAACGGCGAAAAGCAACATGAGTACAAAAGAGGGGCAAGGAAGGGCAGGCCTCCCGCTTCAGCCTTTAATTAGGCCTCCAAATCTTTCTGCTATATGTAGTTTAATCCATGTTGTCTCTGCCGTTGTGAAGCACGACGCAGCTATAGTTATACTAGGAAGACGCTCTATCTCGTTTCCTTTTAACGCACCAGCGTTAGGGAGCCCGTGTCGCACATACCCAGGCCTTCCCTCTGACGCAGGGAATTGACTAAATAATTGAATTTCTTAAGCTAAAATACGTAGAAAATTCTAAACCACGACTTACACACAACTTACACAGGTAGCTCTCGGATTATAATCTGAATATACGACAAAACATATTTCTGTTACGCGAAAACTCAAGCCCCTTTTGCAGCATTCCTACAATATGATGGACCGGAGACGGCGTCCGCCATTTGCGCATGCCAAGGCGTAAATATCTAAAAATCAGAGTCACGCGTAATTCTTTTAGAGGAGGCTATAGTTGATCATTAAACATTTTTACGGACCTGATAGGCTTCACAATTGACGTTGCGTCTGCTGAGATTTGCCCACAGTTCCGCAAAATGTCCGTGGCTTATTGTCGCTATTGATTACAGGTGGAAAAAGAATGCGGCGTAATGTTAGCCCATCAATGGCTTATCTGGAATATCTGTCGTCTATAAATGTCATGTTTAAATAACAGGGTTGGCTATTGCTAATTGTATGTTGTTTCAAAGAAAAGCTCATGCGCATTTGCAACTCCCTTTGTGCGTTGCATGGTGTACCTACATAATAAGCATGTTAATCCTCGCCTTATGCATCTTACTGTAATCAGTTCACAAATGACTCGCTCAAACCCACTGTGGGAGGATTTTTATTGAAAACAATTCATTTTCCTTGCTTCTCACGCTTGTATATATTATTGGACGTCAAAGCTACCAACGGAATAATAAATAGAATAATAAAACATGCTACAAATCACTCGTGAGCCGAGAAATTGGGGTGATCTGGGGAAGGGTGTTATGGAGGAAGTTCCGTCGCAGGTATGATGACGAAGCTTGTTTATGGATGAGTTATGCAGAATGCCGGGTACAATATGTCAAATACGTATGATGAAGGCTTACTTGTCAAAGCTGCAGCTTGCCGCAAATCACGTCACGCCTTGCTCTCTATACCCGCCGAAACTCGTCTCTTGCCTATTCGAGATTCGTTTGTCTTCGTGTACGCAGCAATTTATAATACCCGCGTGTCTCAGGTCACGCAAAAAGCAGCCAGACATGTACGCAATGTGGCAGCCTCATTGGAAATCGCTGACGGGCAACTCCTCAAAGACCGGATAAATCCCCCTCCGTCCTTTCCCAGTTCGACCCCTCCTCTCCTGTTTCGCTGCATCTTCGTGTACTTCTCTACGATGATCCTTGCTTACTCAGCGGGCTTGGAATGGCTTAGGGTGACAAAATATTACTGTCATTTTTTGTTCGTTTGTTTCGTATTACGTTCGTGCATGTGCGTTTGTGCGTGTGCGTGCGTGTGTGTGTGTGTGTACGTATTTCGGAGAGGAACCGGTTCATGTCTTATATGAGTCATGGCATTTGTAACTGCGGTTGGCGCTTTCTAAGCACTCCTGCCTTTGCAACTGAAGACACATTTTCATATCAGCATAACTATTGTAAATCTTTGCCGTGCTTGCGAAATCTTAATATTTCCTAGAAAAGTTAGTTAATGCGAGAATAAGTTAAAACGGCTGCAGTTTCCTTAAACACAAACGCACACGCAAAACAAGCCAGCACTTGACTGGCCACGTTTTCTAAAGATGTCTTAATTTCTTTATAACTTGATCATTTTGCTCGCGCAACGCCGAACCCCCTACGGCGAATGAAATTGGCCAATTGGTGGCGCGCGTGATATGAACAGAATTGCATCCACAGAACGATAACAATATGTGGTGTTTGTGGAAGCTTTAAATGTAGCTAAATAAAAAAAACACGAACAAGACGCTGCCCCAAACAAACCAAACGCGAGTCTAGTTAAACAAGAGTGATATAATTTTGTTAAACGTGAACCATCAGACTCCTTCAGTGATAATTGTAACAGTTAACGTGGCTAAATGACCAATCAACAAAAGGTGGATTCGGAGAATAATAAAAAAAAAAAAACATCGCCAAAGAGACGTTGACACAACAGCCTGAGAAAGGCAATGTCTGTAGAGTCTTAATGAACACCACTGGTTGGCTCTTCTCTTTGAAGCTCTGTGTTCCTTTATTGTTTTTATTCTTTAAGATGATTATAGCGGTCGCACGCTTTAACATAACACGGACTGCAATACTTCCAGGTACATTAGATCTGCTTTATATATAAGAATATTTTCCTTAGCTGCCCCAATTTTTAAAAAAATAACTGTGGTAGATAGCACAATTATAACCCTTGATGAATAAATTACGTGATGAGGTGCTCATTACATTTAAGAGAAATCAAAATGCCTAATAGAATGATTAATCATTACCATTACTGCACTAATTACATTTTAATTACTTTACGACACGTAGTCCCATTCACGAATTAGGGCCGGTGAGTCCGCAAGGCTTATCCACTAAGAACGAATTCTCAGGAGTGCACTAGTTTTGAGATGTTAATTTTCAAAGTGTCTGACGGAGTGTACTGGCATCCCAGTTACTTTTCTTATTTCTTCTTCTAGAGAAACGCTGTGTAACGCACTAAAGCACAAAAGCAACTAGATAACCAATTATTGAGAAGGTTAAAAAAGTGCCACAAGATTAAAACGCGCGAAAGGGCAAACTTTCTAACGCAGGCATTCACTCCGCGTCCGGTTTCTGGCCCATTCTGTGGCCACGTCTTGAGCACAGCGTTCATGGGCGCTTTCGACGTCGAGCGCGCGCCACCGTCACGAGAAGAGTACTAATTTTCTTTTCTGCAGTGCAGATTACAATTATACCTGGTGGTGAGCTTCTTTTCACGTCTAAGAATTCAAAATAAACAAAACTATGGCACGCGCTATTTTGGCGAAAATCCCGAGTTTAGCTCCGCATGCCCCTTAACAGCGAAAGGGCGGCGAGAGGTGAACAAAATTTGCTAATATGTTGTCAATTAGTAGAAGTAAAAAAAAACCAGAGAAAGAAAGGGAAAGAATGCTTCAATAGGGGTCATACAAGCTCGGCTGCAGGCAGTGCACTTTCTAAAGGCAATTTTGAAATATAATATAGACGCACTGTTGTCTTCTTTACTCTTGCTCCTACCGCTCACCAGTCCTCGTAGTTTAAAGCCCACCGCAGAGGTCAATTTCGTTACAGCCACGTCGTTTCCACATCTGCGTTTCGATCGTTGCAGAGAGGAAACGAAAGGAAGGGAGAACACGGGCGCAGTGGAAATTGCTTATTTCAGCGAAGTGGCTGTGTTTATATTCAGCGCTGCAACCATACGCTGCAGTTTTGAGTGCTCGCCGCAGCACGGGTTGATTCGAAATGTAAAGTGAGCAAACGGGAACTACATTGTCATCGCGAAACTAAAGTGTCCGCGATTGATATTCTCATCTCCTTTCCCGCCCATGGCGGCGGTGAAGGAAGTGTGAATGCGCCTCACCTACCGGCACCTCATCTGTAAAATATTTTGTTTTCTTGTACGTTATTTTTTTTCCTATTCTGATTCTAACAGCTATAATCTACCGGATTCCAACGGGAACTAGGGGACTTTTTCAGAGACGTACCATTTTTTCTTCTTCTTTACACTCGTTGACTAACACTGCTGTAAAACGACTGCCTGTTTCATCACTGCCCCCAAGTTGTTCCGGCGTTACACTACCACTTTCCCGCTTTAGAGTTCCTATGTAACGCCAACGAAATTGCGTGAGTGCTCTTCAATGTTGGAGTGCGCAAGCCAAACACGAACCCGCTTCGACCGGCTTGCATTCCCTGTCGATTTCCAAGACGAAAAGGGCTGCATGGCCTCGGCGACATTCCTAGAGCTCCGTATTCCGCACCCACCATCGACCTCTTTCTTTAGTCCTCAGCATTATTCAGATCCTGTTCGCATAACCTAACTCTCGTTCGCGTGCGATCGAAGTCCTAATGTTGCGCTCTTACTTACTTCTCCGCAGTGCGCCGTGGACCGTCTTGATCTTGTCGATATCGACGAGCCGGTACAGGGATGCTTTGAAAGAAAGTAGGGCAAGTGTAGCCTCTAATTTCGATTATTTAAAGTTAAAGCGCTTGATGGACGTTCAACTTGAAAGAGCAATGGTGAAATAGGACAAACTCAAAAGTGTGCAGTGGATGCGAACAATCACTACCAATGAAGCTTTCTGGAAGTTTTCTGGAATATTCTATATTCTGGATATATAAACATAACAGACAGAGGCGTGTTTACCAGGGAGGCAGGGGGGGGGGGGGGGCACTTGCCTCCTTAACTGGTGAAAGTGTGTGTGGGCGGGGGGAGGCGACGTATGCCATTTGCCCTCCCCCTCCCTACCCCCGTACCCTGCATGAATTAAAATCGGGCATTTCTCGCTGCAATCTGGACAGTCCGACAAAGCTACAGCTAAAGCTACTAAAGCTAAACTTTATTGCTTAATAGAGTAGCCACGTCAATTATGCTCCTATGCCACGTCTCCTGTGCTTGGGCAGCGAGGATTGTCTTTTGTGCCCCCTCAGGACGCGCTGTAGCCAACAACGCGCTGGATCCGCCATACACGCTCGCGTTTCGGAGAAGGCCTCGCGCAGGGCAGTCCGCGCCCTAACAAATGACAGCTTGCGCTACTTGCATCATGCCCAATTTATTTTTAAAACTGCTATATCTGTATTTGAAAATAATATGAGCTTGTGATTTTTAACCTGGACGTGAGTGGGAGGTCCGGATAAATTATTATAATGAGTTGCACACTACGATTGGTGGGCCTTACGGCATGAAATCGTTGGATTATGAAATGCTGGAATTATGGAATCTCCGTCCAGACATAGCTTACATAGCGTTGTAGTCTCAGTTATTGTCACCATGAAAAATCTAATCAAATCCCTTACTGGTATAAATGTCAAATTTAACTGTGTAATTATGACTTATCGTAGAGTTATTCTGAAAATCACCTTTGTCGAGCGAGCAGAGCCATTTCAGTAGCAACAGAAGCCTGATAAATTTTCTATAAAGGCATGTGTCACTAATGACATTGCCGCTTTCATTTTCAGGCTGTTTCTAAATAAGTCATACACTATTGAAGGAGCAAGAACAGCAGGTATTTCATATTTTAAAAATATGAGAGCCACGTTGTCGGGACGTATACGGAAAATTTGAACTGGCTAGGTTTCTTATGTACTCTGAGAACAGTTAGTGAATGTTCGCTTGCTCCCAATTTTTATGCGTTATGCAGGACGGTATTTAGTTATTTTCCCTCGGTTTCTTCAGTAAACTGTGCCGGACATGGTGTTTAAACGCATTCGATGCCTGAAGCAATGTTCCGAGTGATGAGCGATATTTTTTTTTCTGTGTAGGATCACTGTAGCATTTGAAGATAGTTACTGAGTCAACCGTTCTAGAGTCTAAAGCTGGAACCACATGACGCGTTTTTTGGCGCGATTGACACACGGCAGAGGGGCCTGGGCGTGGTTTCGACGAACGCGCCCAGGAAAATCGCGTAGCCGCGTCGTCCTGTTGGGAGCAGAATTTTCTACGAAATGTTTGTCGGGCTCATGAAACAACCGGACGAGATACGTATTGAAGTTACGTAAAAATACTGAGAACTTTAAGCGCAGTGCATTGCAAAACTCAAACTTTCATGCTTTAAATGGAAGTGTTGCAGATAATTACTAAACCCCCATCTTTCAATGCGTTTTCGACCATCATATATATACGACCTTCGTAGTTTTTGTCCGGTTTCCTCTGGGAGCAAAACAAGGTAGCTTGTTTATATCTGATGAAATTAGGGTCATGATATGGGTAATGTGTAGGTAATGTTCCGAATGGCTGGGTTCAATACGCCTTTTCCAATAGAATACGTATGCTAGTGGTCTACAGCGTTATTAGCCTGTTCTACGAGTGGTGTGAAACTTCGACGGCGGCGCTGGCATCATTACAACCACAACTAATAATAAATTTTACGAACAAAGGGGTAACAATGTGCAAAGTGTATGTGCGGTGACAAATGCGCGTTATGAAAGAGAGCTTTAAAAATATGTAAGCAAGTATTCGAAGAAAATAGCTATTGCGTTAGCCATACCACAAGTACAAGCAGACAATCAGCAGTGATTCCCAGACAGCAGTACGAAATTTCGCCAAAGTTCTAATCTCCGTAGAGGAACTAGGGCTCCTTAGGTTAGCTAATAACCACGACAAAAGTGTCGATCTCATCTGGACACCCGCTGACACACTACCAGACAGTAGCAATGAGGCGAGGCGCATGGCAATTGAGCGCATGACTCGAGAGCTTACGGATCGAGCCTCGGTTAGCCCCGCCTCACCGACTACCGACGAGTAGGAGTGGGAAGATCGAATGACCAGATTTCACGAAATAACACCACACCATAGATTGCAGAGGCTCACATTCCCGCCTCCGTACCCAAAATTAGGCAAAAACCAGCCTGTCGAATGGCGGCAGTCACAAACCAGATCCTATCTGAGCCCAGCTATCATGCACCTAACACATCCAGATTTACACACGACTGACAAGTGGAGACGTTGCGAGTCTACAGCCACCCTAGAGCATATCCTGTGGGAATGTACGGGTATAATACACACCAACGGTGATGCAGCCTCAAACAGCGACCGCCTCCGCTCGCGCTGGGACTCTGAGTTGTTTAGCTCGAACCTGCAGCACCAATTCTGGGCCGTCCAGGGAGCCGAGGAAGCCGCCAAGGGCCAACAATCCTTGACCGAAACCTAGGCGAGGTCCAGGCACACCCCACCAGATCGCAGGGCACTCAATAAAGTTATTTGAATGAGGTATTCGAAGGTATCACACTGCTCATAATAGCTAGGCTTCCCAATGTCCAAAGCGAACTCTGCGTTCCAGATATTTTATACATTGAAGAAATAGGCAGCATTTAGGTGCAATGTATCACGTAGTCTAAATGTTCCTGGTTTATTTAGAAGCGTTAAGATCCTCATATGTTTATTCTTTTACTTTTTCATGCGTGATAATTTAGGTTCATCTGATCTCCTTACTGAACTGAAGGAGACAGCTTTGTTATGTTTAGTGACTATAAGAATGAGGTAGTGGGTGATGTGTAGGTAAGGCTCAACAAATATGGGTGATTGGGCTTTTCGCAACGAATTATGTATGCAAGCACTCTAGAGTGTTATGAGTGTGTCTAACGAGCAGGGAGTGTCCCTTGCATTGGGGGAACGTTGAAGATCCCCTGGTGTTCAAAATTAAGCCGGAGTCCCCCTACTACGGCGTGCCTCATAATCAGATAGTGATTCTGGCACGCAAAATCCCAGAATTCAATTCAACGAGCAGGGAAAACTTGGGCTCGCTGCCTTGGCAGGACTATAACAGCCACCAAGACCAAATTTATCAGTAATTGTTGGTACACTGTAAAACTCTCCATGTGAAGTTAAATGTGGTTAGATGAAACGCAACCTTTGCAAAAAAACACATCTTATTCAAGCGTTAAAGCGTTCGATATGTCTGTGCTTGCCAGTGTCCCGACATATCTGTGGGGTACAACCGCTTTATATTTCGCCGAAAGGGCAGGGGGAGTCATCTTACTTCCGCGAATCTTCGGTCAAAAAAAATTCGCAAACAGAAATCTGGTCGTACAGATTTAGTTAACATAACGAACTGTCCTGGTATGCAGGTTCTAGATAAGGGGCGCTATAACGTAAAACTATTCTAAACTTTTCTATTACAATTCTGCAATCATTCCACCGCGATTGGTCAAAAACTTTTTTCGACCACCCCCCCTTCACCTGTCTGTCACGCGACGTCATGAAAACACGCGATACCTCCCCATCTGATATGATGTGTACACACTGATTATGCCTGATTTGGCAGAAAAAAGAAAAACAGTTATTTCTGATTCGACCCCTTTTCGCCATTAGCCCTCGGCTATTCGTCACAAGTTTTCGGGTTGCACCAACTTCACCTGCCTGGCACGCGTCGTCACAAAAACGCAAAAACTCATCGCGTCAAAGTGACGTGTACGTGTTAAAGGTGCAATAATGTGCTGAACAAAACTGAATTTTCTTTTGAATAGCCGCAGGCCGCCCCGTTCCGAAAGGAATAAAAGATGGCTGCTGCCGATCGCTCAGGCACTCGCGACTCGCACCTGCCGGAGAGCATGGGTTTATTTGCGTATAATAAAACTTTTTTGCGTGGCCGTGTAACGTTTTCGAGCCCTTTCGGCACGTTTTCGACCTCGTTCTGCCAAGTATTCTTTGCTGGGGATCCGTTTCAGCGTCATTCTTAAGCTTCCGTTTCATGCCGCCACGATTTTCGACCAGCCACCACAAGCTAAGCAATGGTAAGCGGACCAATCGCAGACGCCGGCACCACCCTCTTGATGCGGTTATCGATTTTGAGTGCAGTGGCTCAGCCCCATCGAATCCCTCTCCACTTGAGCAGGCTTCTCGCCTCTTGTGAGCCAGTTAGATTAGATAAGCTGCTCAGTGTAGGCAATGTTATTCATTTTTCACACAAACAAGTGACCTCCTATGAACGAGGAGAGCGTTTCATTGGTCTGTTCAGACAACCCTGGGGGTGACCGCCCGGTGCTTGCGTCGGCCGTTACGCAAATTTGACGTCGGGTGAATGGAATAAAAACATACTGGAGTATATTTACGTTATATGGCCCAAGGTTCTATCGCTTGGACGTAGCTTTCAACGTATGAATGCTTGCGAGCCGAGTTTGGTGGTCTCTGTTTTCCTATTTGGATGTGTAAGAAGCAGGCAATGATTTAGCTGAATTGTTCTCAAGATCGTCTTAACGGAGGTAGAATTTCAACGAACAAAACTCGCACTGATTTAGGATGGATAGCACAAAACATTAAGCACAGCACTCTAGTCTGATGAAACGAGTGTGAAAAAATTTCGTTCTTTTCGTAACGACATACCAGTCCTCTTAGTTTATCAATTTTATTGTGAAGAACTCACCAAGCGTTTTCTTTTTGTTTGTTTTCTTTACTCCTTTGTTCTGTTCTCCGTACAAGGTTCTTGCGGAGAGATTAAGGCAAAGAATACCTCAATCACTGCGATTCGTCAAGGTATACAACAAATAATGAAGGAATAATTGATAATGGAAAAACAATAAATCAATAAGAAAATTATTTGGAACAAATCAATATAACAAGCCCGCACACAGAGAGTTTACTGACAACCCGCCACAGTTGCTTAGTGGCTATGGTGCTGAGCTACTAAGCACGAGGTCGCGCCATCGAATCCCGGCCACGGTGGCCGCATATTGATGTGGGCTAAGTGCGAGGACACCGGTGTGCATAGATTTAAGTGTACGTTAAAGAACTCCAGGTGGTGCAAAGTTCCGGAGTTCTCCACTACGACGTGCCTTATAATCATATTATGGTGTTGGCAAGTAAAACCCCTTAATTTATTCATTTTTTTTAGTTTACTGACGCCTGTACATGCCGTCACCCAAATGATGTGTTGCACGTTGTAGAGAAGCTGAAGACCCAGAGCGTGTCAAAACTATGAGTAACTACTTACAATTTTATTGTGCCACACACGGCAAAGGCCACGAACAAACAATCCATCTGGCCCCCAACTTCCGGGAACACATCAAGGTAGTCCCTATCCCCAGAAGCATGCACCCGGAACATCATGCCGATCGTTGCCAAGCTCGCGCAAGAACTCTACAGACAAAATATGGCAGTCTCCCCACCACACTGTTCCCAGATGCCACGCAGTACCCCCAAAAAGCAGCCATGACGGCCAGCGTTGTCGACTGTAACCTACAAGAGGTGGTATCGATGACGGTCCGCACTGCCAGCGCCCTCGTAGTGGAGGAGACAGCCATCGCCTTGGCCATTACCTCTAGTCCGACCAACGAGTACGTCACAATTATTACTGACTCCCAGGCAGCTTGCCGTAGCTACGCGAGAGGCAGAATATCTTCAATCGCCCACCGACTCCTCAAACAAGCCTCCAAATTCCCGGACGTTGAAATAGTGTGGACTCCAGGGCACGAGTCCCTCCGTGGAAATCAGCGTGCGCAAGCTGTAGCCCGAGCTCATGCCTCCCGGGCGCCACAAGAGAGGGATACGGCCGCATCTATGGAGCCCGTACCTTTACAATACAACGCCATACTACAACACCACAGAATGAACTGACGACAATACCCGCCTCCACACAAGACCCTCTCACGTGAAGACGCCGTAACATGGCGACAACTACAAACCAACACATACCCCCATTTAAGCAGACTACACGCAATACACCCTACACTATATTCATACAAATGTCCCCTTTGTAATGACTACGCCTCCCTATATCACACCACATGGGCGTGCCCCAACGTGAAGGCGGCCCCGCAAATACCCAACCCCACACCCGAACAGTGGGAGGCCGTGCTGACTAGTTCGGACCTTCGTAACCAGCAGCAACTGGTGCGGCGGGCCCGGGAGACATCAAGAGCCGCAGGAGCCCTGGACTAAGGGCGCCTCCCGCGCAAGGAGAAAGACACCTGCTTGTCCTTTCTTTTTAATAAATGTTTCTCCTCCTCCTACTCCTTATTGTGCGAACTTGTGCCCAGAAAGGGAAGTGACACTGAAAGCACAACGAAAGCGGCGAGAAGCCCAGTTGTCGATTGTCGAAATCTGACCAGCTCGTTCAAGTGCATCGGCTTTTTATACCTGACTCGATCATCGTACATTGCAGCGTAATCGTTGCAGTTCGCGTGTGTTCCAGAATGTAATGCATCGCTATTCGCGTCGCGCATGCAAGCCGATTACAGACAAGAATATTTCGCTATACAGTCGATGAAAACAATGGAGAAACTTCCCACGCGTGAAGGTGCGTCTTGAATCTAGCGATAACATTACATTAGAGATTGGCTGGTGGAAAACGGTAACTGAGGAAAGAAAAATAAAGACTTTATACGCGTTTCAATGTGCACTTTATACTCATTATACATTGGTGCGAAAGTCCTCCACGTACTGAATGAATTGCAGTTTTATCCGCTCACCTGCGTTGAAGTTGCGCCCACGGCACACAGCATCAGCACGTCACTCTATACATACCTGAGAAAGCACGGGAAATACGGGAGATGGAAATTCAAGACGATGAGAAAAACGAGAACAAGGTCAAGCAGGAGCCAACGTTTCGACAAGTGGACTTGTCTCCTTCAAGGCGATGTATGAGCGTAGGTTAGGGCGTGTTGGTATTCCATAACTGAGGTTTTTAGTGCACGAAAAGGGGCGAGAGAAAGCGGCAAGACGGGGACACAATGCTTACGTATGCTTTCCTCGCCACGGTATATATAAGTGGGGTGCTTCTAAAGGGGAGAGGGTGTAAGGCGAGAGGGTGCGGCAACGAGGGAAGGTGCGTTAGCGCGTCGAATTGAGAGTAAAGGAATGCTGTGCACAAGGCTGCAGTAACGGGACGTGTCGCATTCTTCAGAGAGTTAAGTTATACGAATAATTTTCCTTGAATGGAAAATAAAAATATCCTACCAAGCCGAGATCAAGAAAAACAATGTTGCGACGGCAACTGAACATGCCTGACACCTGTCCAAAGCTATCACAGCGTCCGTCAAATAGCCGCCATCTTTATTTATACTTTGGTATAACCTCCACCTCCCCCATAGAGGGCGTGGGTACGATACCCATGTACTTGCCTTTTTCCCGTATATTTTTCTAGAGAAGAGGAAACGTCATAAGTGCTTCATTTCTTCCGATTCCCAAGTTAACTGCAGCTCTAGCGTAGTTGCGTCAGCGTTTCTTTTTTTCTGCTGATGGCCGCAAAAAAAAAAAAAAAACGAGTGTAATATAGAGAAAAATGTGAACGTAGGTGTTATTACATATTTAAATGTTATTGGGCAAATAATAAAACGAAATATTGCCGGAAATGGCTAACTTGTCGTTAGTACATAGCATATACGTACCCAGCAATGCAGTGATTTCCCCTGGTGGTATCCGTTTCTTTTCGCTTCATGTAGCCCAAGCCAATGAATATGGTGCGTCGTGTGACCGTGTCTCTATTCGCCGCGCGAAGTTCGTCTTGAAAGTTCGCTTCATGTATCCCAGGCTTAAGGAGAACAACTGCATAGGGAAGCGAGGCGGGAACGCTCTCCGTTAAAATGAACCACACGTAAACAATGCTTGCGTCACTTCACGATGGAGGCAGGACATAGCGATGGGCACATGTTGTAAATTTAGACGGGGAACGTCGCGGCTTGAGAGTCGGGTAATATTCGTGCCTGTTTTATTATAGCCCATTGACACAAAATTCTTGTGAGGAAACATTTCGTGAGAGATGCCCCCTGTGCTTACACTCTTACGCCAAAGTTACACCCCTTTGCCACACAACAATAATCGTCATCTGTCTTGTCAGCATTTCCTTTCCTTAAGGTGGTGAGCCCGATACTTCCAAGTCCCGAGCGTCATGCCCATTATAAGCATGACAGAGCGTTCTCGACAGGAAAGCAACGAGCGCAGCGTTTTCGAGGGAGAAAACGCAAGCAAGACAGATGACGTGTATTGTTGTGCGGCAAATATACACCCGAAAGGGTGTACATTTGTTTAAGAGCGTAAGCGTACGGCAAGAAACTTTTTCAAGGACACTCTAAAAAAATGGCCGACTGAATTGCAGTTGATATCTCAGTGCTGGAACAGCTGCGCCAATTGCGCCAAACTGCGCCGATAGAGGGCCTTTGAGCCATCCTGCGGTGACACGGCATTTAAGGGGGAATTGCGCCGATCCTGCGCCAAAGCATGCATAAGAATAAAACCCTCCTGCCATCGATGCTTCGCAGCTAGCAAAATTGAAATCACAACCAGCAGCATGCTGTCACTGTCATTAAAAAAAAGCAAAGACCCGTCCATAGTGATAAACTCTAGGAACCTGGCACAGTCGCGCGGTTTGGTTATTCGCGCATTTTTCTCTGACGGACGCAATATGTAATGCCGATGTACCATCTTCCTGGCGCCTTCTTTCGGTGTTCATCGAATCCGCGTGGTGCAGCGGAGATTGCCGAAGTAGGATGTCAGATGCTAGGATTAAAGGCAAGCTTTTTCCATGTTTATGGGTGATGGCGGGGCTTTGCGAAAAATCCGCTGCGATCAGAATCGCACGTGGTGCATTGCTAAGAATGGCATTAGCGAATGAAGGCGAAAGTTGATGCGGGTCGAGAGCCGCCACATCAATGGGTTCCGCCGTGTTTTTTAACGCAAAGCTCTTGCATCAACGACCACGGCGCAAAACTCCATTTGCGTCTCCCGCATGCGAAGTGGCACTGTTACCTCCTTTTTTTCTTGGGGCCGCGTAACGTTTGCAGGCCCCTATTGACAACTCTCAAATGTATAAATGGCGTGGCATGAATTTATTGCACGATGTCATACTCAGTGCAGGCGCGCGTGCTTGATCTGTCTTGCGGTAAGCCATTGCTCACAAGCCGTGACTGCCGCACTGTGTCGTATCCTGAATTCCTGTAATGTTGACAATCTGTGTGTGCTGCCTTCTCTGCGCCGTATAGAGGAAGCCGCGCGGAGTGCCCTTCGTGTGTCGCAATTTGGAGGAGCGTCGCGCCCTTACCTCTACGCGGTTGCAGGGTAAGCCTCGCGCAAACCTGTCCCCAATATTTATCGACTATATCAATTAAAATGTGCATGGCACGTGGTGAGCATACGTACGTTGGACGCTGCGCCAAAAATGCTTGCTGCTGCGCCAAATCGGATTTTGCCGCCGACAGAACCTGCACCGAAAAATGAAATGACTGTTCTGCCGCTGATATTTGAATTCTAGGGTTTTACATCCCAAAAGTTTTAATATTGAGGCACATAATCTACATAACCTGTAGTTAACATCTACGAAATGGGAAGCATTGCGAAATCGTTCCAGCGTGAGGTGCCTGCGCGCATCAAGCTGGGGGGGCCTTTAGCGGGCCGAGACGCACTCTGCGGTTTTCCTGTTGCCTGACGTTCTAAGACCACAAACGAGCTAGCGAACGAACTAATGAACGAACGTGTGAGCAAGCGAACGAAGGAGCAAACGAACGAGCAAACGAACGAATGAACGTTTTGCCTGCCACCTCTCCACATGCCGTTTTGTCGTCGATGAGCTGGAAATTTTGCCTTTGATGGAGCGGCTGCCAACCGAAGCATAAGCTAGCGATTTTCGTTCGTGTTTCTTGCTGTAGCTAATACGATAAGGGCCAAAACGAGCACGCTGGAAGAAGAGCTGCTTGCAGAACACGTTACAAGTGTGCGATGAGCTCCCATTCAACGCTCTGGTTCTCCTACAGCGTCCTCTTCGCGGCCTCCAACCTAAGCCTCAGTTTTTTGCCATTCTTGACTGAAGATCACGTTAGTTGTCTGCTCGTTTACCTACGAAAACGCCGAAATAAATTGCGAGATACGCGACAAAAACTGGCTTCACTAGGAGAAGGATTCTTGGCTTTAAAACGACATTCTAATAGCAGAAATGCTCTTAACGTTTTAACGTTATAGTACAAAAATAATCTAGGATTGCTCACGTTCCATTGAGCCACTTCTAGGTCTGACTTATTCACTTTGAGGCGCCTTCTATAATTGGCTTCATCAACGTTCTGTAAAACTCAGCATGAATGGTGTACCAGTACGTCATCGGTACATGTTCTCTAATTCAAGCCGCATGGACGCCGGGCATAATGTATATGAAAGCAAAGCTACATCTGTTACGTGTCTGGTAGATTTGGAGCAAAAAAAAGAAGCGCAAGTGGTAGATTTGCTTTTCCTGGACTTCACTTGCACCGATACAACCCGGCTTGAAAGAAGACAGTCATGGGCCGAATTCACAACGCTTTTCTTTCATAAGTACAGCTGGCCGTTGACGTACAACCTTCGCATGTCGAATGTCGGCAATATGTCGCTTAATATTTTCTTCATAGTAATTAGCTGCCACCTGTTCTTCAGAACAAATACGTGCGTATGAACGTTTTTGGGAAACGGGCGCTAGTTATTAACTCTGGTATCTCAGTGGCTATGGTGTTGGGCTGCTGAGCACGAGGTCGCGGGATCGAATCCCGCGACCTCGTGCTCAGCACATTTAGGTGCACATTAAAGAACCGCAGGTGATCGAAATTTCCGTAGTCCTCCACTACGGCGTGCCTCATAATCAGAAAGTGGATTGGGCACATAAAACCCCATAATTTACCTCTGGTATGCTGGTTCACACAACAGATTCTAGGCGCTAGACGTTGCACAGACTGTGTGACTATATTCATCAGCAGTTTTCGACTACTTATTCTCCCCCCAAAAAAAGACAAAAAACGAGCGGTTTTGCTTTTCAGTAAAAAAAAGTCGGTGAGGATATTTCCAGTAAGATGGTTTGGTAGGTCAGATTCTACTCATATATTTGACATTTTTTGGGAAGGAGCTCTAAACGACAATAAGCTTGTGCTCTGGCTTTCACGAAAACTGCACTCTGATCGATCGATGTGTTAAAATCTTATTGGTGCTTGTAGCTCATTGCCACATACTTTTACCAATATGCGCGCAACGGCAAGTCGCATATTAGTCGAAAACACATTTTGAACCGAAACCCACTAGCTTCGCTTCCTTTAAGCAGTGCCTGCACTGAACTAGCAGGACCTTCCTCCTATAGGGACTCCAAGCTCTCCAGGAGGCCATGTCTTGTTCTGGTGTCATGCTTGAATACCACACCTCCACGCCTATCTAATACGTACATATGTGAAACCGAATGGTAAGAGAAAGCGAAAAACGGTAAACCACCGAAAAGGTAAAAGAACAGTACCCACCGATACAAGGTGTGTCTATGTTGCAAGCGTCAGTTTCTGCTACTATGCTCGCTGTTAGGACTAGGATAAAGAAATTTTCTACCTTTAAAAGCCATTCCCATTATCGCTTTCTTCCAGAATCTTCCTTTGTCTTCTAATTCTTTGTCTCGCAGAGAAAATACAGAGAGTGGACGAGTAGTTGTTTATGCCAACAGGAGTTTAAAAGCCGTGTATTTTTTTTTCTTTGACTACCGACACCGAGCTTATTTACTGCTTTCATATTCTCGTTTGCAGTCGGCTTTGCCCTTATCTTCTAGCGAACGTTGTCGAAAAACATTTTCTACTGCCTGCTGTTCTCTACCTTCAGGGATTTTTTTCTAACGACGTCACCTTGTAAACACCTACCACCTGAACAACCATGCTTGCTCGCCCAAGAACAAAAGTTGTAATGTAATTTCGACAACTTTGCTGTTTTGTTTTGTAGCCTTCAGGGTATTTCTTCTACTTAGACGTTTCTTCTCTCACAATGAATCTTTCGTGCTTTAGCTTTCGTTCGTTGATCGTACTTGGTGTATATTTGTTTTCCACTGGGCGTTACACGCTTGTTCTGCCCTTCTGATTTATTGCTCACTATCGGGGACTCTGAGCGTGTTGAACTGCATGCACTCTTTCAATGCGCTCAGCTGGACGACGCTCTGTACCAGTGCTCATTCTGTTTCAGCAGAAGCGCTGCTCCTTCGACGAAAGGCTGGGTACATCCGCGTTTTCCAATCTTCGTGGGACCCTACCGCTTTGTCCTCGGCAGTCTCTTTTGCATCTTTTTGATTAGTTCTGTTTGCCATTTCTTTATACCTATCACCTCGTCGAGGGCAGAACCTTATGGAACTTTTATTTCATGGTATATTTTCATGGGAATGTACTTTAGGAAGTGCAGCACTATCACGAATATTCCCGAATATTTTTTTTTTCTATTTCCTCCTCACAGGGATATTTGCATCTGGATACCCTTTCACAAGAAGCAGAAGTGCAGGTGTTGACATGACCCAAATTTTCACCAACGAGGTGCAGACTTCGCCGGAAAAAGTTGCAGGAGACTGAATTGGCAGCCGGCACGATTTCTTTTATAAACACAAAAGAAAAGATACCGCCACCTCACCATAATATGCACGACTTGCAATAAATATTAAAAACACTCAGTATAATTCGGACATGCACCTTCGTGAGATGCGAATATAGCAATATTTTTTTCCTCACAGAACAAGTTTTTCAGCTGCCTAGTATTACGTAACGATTGAGTGTAAGAAATACTGTATACAAGAGTAGAATAGGTATTTTTGCTTGAATTTTTGTGTAGGTTGATGAATGTTGCTTTGATCTTATTTTTCTTATATGTCCCGACCGCAGCATCATATCCCCCTGTCCGGAAACACCTTGAACTTGCTCCGGTGTAAACCATATCAAATATGAAAAATTTTTCATGTAGCTTCTGAAATCAATGAGCCGAGGGTCACTCACAAGCGGTATAATCAGTCATTTCGTGCCACGGACATTTTGTAAATACAAGTATGTGTAGATACACATCTATCTCTCAAGACACGTACTCAGGTCGCAGTGTGACCGCGTCTGTCTTTTTCGGAAAACATAACTCAGTCATTAAGCACGGAAAAAATTACTTCACCATAGTAAAATTGTTAGTTCTTTCATTTATGTCACTCCCATGGAAGTCCTGTTATTCATAAAATCGACGGGAAAGAGAATGCTACAGCATTTTAACTAGCAACAAAATTAAAATGAAAGACATGTAACACGCATAACGCACGTTGAAGGGAAGAAAAGGCTTCCGAAAATGAGAACGCCACTTTCGAATATTCTTTTCGCCATGTTTTTCCTTGAAGGCGCTCCGATATACTTTCATTTCTGGATGCAGTTTTCCGTGCCAACTGCTTCCACGGTGTCTTTTTGCGAACTAATACATTCGGCACTATCGCTAAAATGTCAGTGTAATAATGTCTCCATCGTTACTTTATTTATCGTCGAAAGTAAAGAAGAGAAAATGATGGCTCACTCAGATAGAACGTAAATTCAAAGAAACAAAGTACGTTCTTCCGAAAATGAGAGAGTTCTTGCGCTGTGTCAGTGAGAGGAACGAAACGAAAGAGCGCATAGAAAAACAATTGTCGTTGCTACAACTACGTCGGAAGAAGGTTGGCTGTACATTATATGGGTATTTAAGTCGTAAAACATACCATATTGATGGCTATCATTCAGTACTAAATATCTTGTTGATATTTCAACGTTGATATCACTAGTAGTCTGGAAATGCTGCCACGGCGTACCTTGTCCTTGGCCTCTACGCACATCTGCATGCCAAGCACATCGAAATTTGTAAGCGCATTGGGAAGGCACTGCCAATATCTTATTATACCTGTGGATGTCTAGACACCCATACTTGTCAGACTTATCATACGAGTAAAAACAAAAGCAAAAGATAAACCCTGCTTCATGGAATAACTTTCTCACACCAGGCTTTCTAACCATTCATTTATTTCATACTCTCACTATTATTTGTGGACCCAAACAACCCCACCCGCTGTAATATATGTTCTCATCCCGTCGTCACAGAACGTGTTAAGAAAAAGAAATGAAACATGAATATAGTCTTTAAAAAAATAAGGCTCACATAAGGCTCATCGGTCAGTCTACCTTGAGCGAAAACGCGTTGACGACACGAAATGTACAAAAAGGCTATGAACCCATGACCTTCGGTGTTAATTACGGCTACGAATCGTCGACGTTGGGCGGGAGTAGAACCACGACCATTTGTGGGAGTCGAACCCCAGACTTTTGGTGCTGGTGAAGGCGAAGTTAATTGAGATAGTTAAGGCACTCGAACCCACAAACTTTAGTGGGAGTTGAACCCACGACGATTGGTGTTAATGGAGGCGAAGTTAATTGAAACACAGTTAATTAAGACAGAGTTACGGCACCTGAATCCAGCACCTTTGGTGGGAGTTGAACCCTAGACTTTGGTGGGAGTCAAAGTCTTGACCTTTGGAATTAAGAGGTATGATTGATCGAATTAAAGATCGAAATAAAGAGGATAACTTAGCGAATTAATAGGAGGAGTAAGCGAATTTAGAGGGGTGTTTAAGCGAAGTAGACTAAGCAGATATGGGGGATGTGTACGTCATGTGTCCGTCCTTATAGCATCGGCACTTGGGCTTTCGCCTTCAAGTCGTCTTAAGGATAACAGAATGTAATGCGAAGAAAAACGTGCTCGTTTCGGTGTAAAACGTTACAGCAATACGCAATAGCGCAGTAACCTTCCACTAGAGCTTACGTAAACATTATCCTTGTACACACATGCAAAGAAAGCTATCCGTGTTCCTCTTTGTGGACTGAGCGATGCGTAAGTGTGGCCAGAGCTTCGACTTCCGTCTTGTTGATGGTACACGAAGACTGCATTATGATGTGCCTGATACTAGATACTTCTTTTACTTCTTGGCTTTGCTTATGTGCTAACGGTAAACATTTGGCTGTACTTAAAGCTGCAGTTTCTTTTTTTAGGCTTCTGGCGTATTTCATTAGAAGAACGCGTCAGAACGAAATAAATATACGTTCTAAAGCCACCTTTACACTTACTGAGAAGGTAATTGTCTGGATCTAGCCAATTCCGCTAGATGGCACCAACTGAGGCTATTGCACACTGCTGCCGCTCTACAGAGAAGTGCGCTAGTGGCCGTGAAGTCTGGTTCTCCATTAGGCCGCAAAAATTTATCCCGCAACTGCTTTACATGATTCATTGTACAGCAGATTCATGAGTTTTAAGGTTTGCGCTAACCACAGCAGCGAATAAAGTGATAATGCGAATAATAAGCGTTGAAATTGCTTACGTTGCATTATTAAAGCTACCTTTACAGTGTTTTCATTAAACAGCTTGACGACTTTATGAAAACGACCTTGCGGTTACATGTGTAGCTTATAGCAGCCTTTTATACATTTTCTTTCTTTTGCAGTCTGGGCTATATTGTTTTGCTTAATGTATTGCAATAAAAAACAACAAAAACATGCAGGTAGTGTAAGTAGTAAAGACTGGGTGAGAGTAAACAGTGGCACAAGCTGTAAGAGTAAGCTATGAAATGTAAATTTAGAAGAACAGCAAAAACAACAGCAATAAGACAAACACAACGTATAGGAGCAATATCAATGTCAATTGTCACCGGGCCTGCATCTTTGATGTTTGAAAACGGTAGAAAATTTGGTCACTGACGTCCAGTATGTGCTAGTTCTGAGAAAAAGCGAGAATGAAGCAGCTACGCAACATGGACACTTAAATGCACTTAACCAGCCGTCATAGCAGACTGACACAGTTGGACACGCGGAAAGCGGACAACAGTAATCAATCACTGGGACTGTAAGCCACTTGGGCTTAATGCATTTGCCTGTGCCTTAGCCTAGTCTGCCTCGTGTAAAAAGACGCGGTAGCTTACGGCTTTTTCCCACAGCACTTTTGATTTCCCACATCGGGAAAAAACAAGGTCCGCATGTTCCCATATGATTGTATTGGCTCGGCACAGCAAGACCTGCGCCTAGAATGATGCGGAAACGTGGCAGAGAAAACAGTTGGAAGAAATACATGGCTTGAAGCACAGAAGTAGTAGACACATTAGGATTAAAGAAAACGAAGTAAATACATGTAAAGAAAGAAGAACTAGTAAAGACACTCATTGTTGCAGGCAAAATTTCCCGAGAGAGTCTGCTCGCAGCCGGTTGCGCCCTGCGGGACATCTGCCTCTCCCTTTATTCAATTTGCACGCTGTCGCGTGCAAACTCTAAACGAGCACAGATGCACAAAAAAGAAATTATTGCAATGATTTGCTTTTACTGTGACTCGAGAACGAAGAAGTGCTGTGGGCGAATGCGAAGCAGCTTGATCGATTTCGAAGTGCTGATTTCACTGCATTTATCGAGACAGAGGCTTGCTACTCCGTGGCGGAGTAGTGGAGCCTGTACATATTTTACCCCACCACCGTTCTTTCGTTTTCTTCGCACTGACTGGAAATCATTGGTCGGCGATTACTAAGTGAAGTTTTTGGGGTTGTTCGGATGTTAAAGCAGCCGCTGAGTGAGATGCTTCTACCAATTATTATTAGAATATTAGAACGCACGCTCTAGCAGTGACGACATGCAAAACATGCAAATTCGCTTATCCACACACCTCGTTTGACCTAAACAAGAGGGCGGACCTCGGGCTAGAGTCCTAATTAAGGTGTCAAAATAGAAGCTGGTGTTTTTCGGGCCATCGAAGGATTCGAAGAGGGTCTCAGCTTTTAACAGCGCTTCTGACAGCTTCTCACGTGAACACGGCCAACTTTTATTTTCATCATCAGCAACAACAGCAACAACTTCATAAGCCCCACAATCATCAGCATCGTTATCGTCTTCGCCGTCGATCTACGTACCTACGTCCACCGCCAGACGAAGATATCTTCCAGCAAATCCCAAGTACCCGTGTCTTGCGCCAGATGACCCTATCATATGCTGCAATTTTTCTAATTCCATCGCACCACTCTATGTGCCGCATTCGACTGCCCTTACCTTCTTTAGGCACCCATTTTGTAGCTTTAATACACCACCGGTTATCCGCCTAATACGCATTACATAGCCTGCCCTGCTGCGTTTTTCCCTTCTACTGTCGACTAGAATACCGGTTTGGTTAGAGCAATTCAGATGTGCCGGGAAGTCCGCTGTCCGTCGCATTTCCTCCACTGGAGGATGTTTGTCTCCGAGCGCTCAATTTAGCTGGCATCAAGATGTATAGAAGGGCGATCAGTTCTTAGAAAACATCTTATTTGAGTACTTGAAAAAGCGCTCTTTCGCGTTTATCACAATCTTGTAGAATGGGAGCAATTTTTACCGAGGGTGCAAAACCAATTCAGTTCTATAGAAATAAAAAAAATATCGCATTATCTGTAAACAATTTCGGTAGTTTTATGCTGTAAAGGGTGCCAATGCAGGCGCGTTCTGGTGTGGGAAGCGTTTACTCTTTTATGCAATAAGTGCAGTGATTTAACAGAGTAGCGTACGTCACGCAATTTCTGTCCTGTTTCATTTTTTCTAGTAGGGTTGGTAGGGCCGCAGCAGCACTCAAATAATAAATGCTAAAACCGTAATCTTGCAATAATTTTCGCGATGTGTGGTGAGCAAATAAAGTAGACTTTTTGTAATCAGTAAACAGTAAACCGTAAATTTCCTGAAGAGAGTTTTAGCGCCGAAAAACACAACACACAGCAAGCGAGACAGGACAGGCGCATGCGCCTGTTTTGCGCTCGTAAAAAAGCTGGTAAATGCGTTGTTTTGTCCTTATTTATACACTATGCAATGAAATCACGGCCACTCAATACTAATGGATTACGTTATTAACGTCACGGACTAAAGTGAACAAGAATATTTCTTTAATTGGTTGCTTTTGACCTGACCTTGCGTTTCTGCAGCAATTACGTAAGAAAATAATATGCCTCTTTCGAAATTTGACTGCAAAGGATGAAAAGACGGACAAACAAACGCACGGTTAATCCTCACGATAAACGTGAGAAAAGTTATCAAAGCGATACTTTATGGATACATGTCCTTCAAACTCATACATCATTTCTTAGATCGTCAATAAACGTAAGCATCGGTTACAAAGAGCAGGCGCGACTTTTGTGTTGTGTAAAGGTGTAATAGCCACAGTACTCAAGGTGGAGTAAAATCAAAATGATGGAGAGCAGCAACATCTTTTCTGGCTAGCGGTTTTAGAAGTAAATAAAATTATCTCAGACTAATATTTAATGATTCTTGTCGACTTCCGCATAATGCGAAAGCAGACGATGACGAATGTCACACAAAATGCACACCAGATGCCGCGACGGAGCCGGAAACACGAGCAGCGGGGAAAATTGAACTTGTTTGCGTCTATGCGCAAAATAAGAGCCACCAACTTTTGAGCCGAGCGCATTGTGGACTCGAGTGCAAGCCGACGGGCAAACATACTTTCGGCTTAGACGCAGCAAGAAACCCACTGTCGAAAAAAAATGGAAGAAAGGAAAGTAAAGCAAGACAATAAATAAACAAAATGGAAATACGGTTGCGCCAATGGTCGGCTGCGCTAGCAATAGAGAGACGCAGGACATTGCCGCAGCCCTGCAGTTGTTTCTTTCATTTATATTTTTTTTACTGGGCAGCGGGTAAACTTCGGGGCGGCAAGAATACGATACTGGAAAACTTCTACTAAATGCATCGTCGCCCATCCCGAAAGGTTTCCCGCTTGACATTTGCCTTCAGCTTTCTGCACTGCCTCCCTCTTTGAGCGGCGTCCTCCACGAGGGTCCCATTTTTCGCTATTTATGTGTTTGCTATTAAAGCGGAACTCTTATTGCCACCTTTCCCCGGAAAGAAGACGAAGTGCTTCTCTTGCGGAACACATCTCGCCCGTCTCCGTGCTTTTCTGGACTTCTCACTGCACCTGTGGGGTCTACCGCCCCCTCCATCGCGGTGATGGATGTGCAACACCCCGAGGATCCTCCCGGTTCCCGTTCACCCGCGGACATCGGTTCGAGGAAGCGAGGAAATACATCGAGTGGTAGCGAGGACACAGAGCTGTACTCCGCATCAGGTGACGAGTCCTCGGAAGACGGCTTTCGACTTGTCCAGTACCGCAAGGCCAAACGAAGAATGATCAACTCATCTTCGGCGTCCAGCTCGAACACTGTGAAAACAGCGCCTCAACGATGGCCTCACTCCATCCTGTTTGTGCCACAGAACGCTACTGACAACCTGCGCGTCCTCAACAGGCAAGCACTCTCCGTGTATCTCGAAAACACTGTGCCAAACGAGATTAAGGATGTCAGGATAAACACTAGGCGAAACATCCTGGCAATCGATGTGATGAACCCGAGCGCGCTGACCATACTACAACATGTAACGCAGCTGGGAAACATCAAGGTCCGATCCATCATGCCAACGAATGGTGCCACAATAACAGGAGTCATCTATGACATTGACAATGAAATTCCTAATGCAGACCTCCCAGTTCTTATAAAGCCAGCAAGTGAACGCAACGTCATTGTGCATGTTTGTCGCCTCGGCAACACACGTTGTGTGAGACTAACGTTCAAAGGCGACTGCCTTCCACCCTACGTGAAGGTCGGCCACTTTCGCCACCAGGTTCGACCATTTATTCCAAGACCAATGCAATGCTTCAATTGTCAGAAGATTGGCCATGTGAAGGGTGTCTGCAGAAATTCGGCCGTGTGCCCTCGATGTGCCGAACCCCACTCAGAAGACAAGTGCAGCGCAATCAAGTTGAAGTGTCCTAACTGTCAGGGTGATCACTGCGCCTCTTCCAAAGACTGTCCCCAGATCAAGAAAGAGATCACCATTCTTAAACAAATGGTGAGAGACAACTCTACCCACAAAGAGGCTGCTGTGAAAGTACGGCGAAGACGACGTCACCGTCGAAGGTCTTCACGACGGAAAACATCAAGTTTTCCGGAACAGTCAACTCGTCAAGCAGCATCACCAGCGGAAGTTTCCAGCCCTCCGAACACCGATGTTGGAAGGGAGAAAACTGCCAGATCTCTCTCCACAAAGGAATGGCCGCCACTTCCACGTACACGACCGCCAGAAGAGCCGCAGAAGAAGCCGCCCCCAGTACAGCAAGGTGCTGTATCCGAGGAGTCACGGAAAACAGATGAGCAAGTGATAGCACTCATTAGGCCTTTAATGAATGCCATTCGCGTGTTGCTAAGCAACATGCGCACACCGTCTGCCAGAAGTGCGCTTCAAGTACTGGACGCTCTGAGTCCGGTGCTTGCAACCCTTGAGTAGATCATGGCTCCACAGCCACGGTCTTTTAGGGAAGAGGTCCGACAAGCAGCTATTTTTCAGTGGAATGCGCGCGGACTCAGAGCGCGCCTTTCGGATTTCCGTCGCTTCGTGTACGCCAATATGTTTCCCATTATCGTCATTTGCGAGCCGAACTTATCGAACACAATCAGGCTTTCTGGATATGAATTATTTATGTCGTCAACTGTTTATGAAAACAGTAAGGTTTTGGTGTGTATTCGCCGTGACCTCACATACACTCATCAGCCTGTACCACCTAATGACAATAATCAATATATATGCCTAAACGTAAGGAAAAAGAATTTGGCCTTTACTTTTGTCGGCGCCTACCTATCTCCGTCAAGTCGATTTGATTACAAAAGACTGCAAGACATCCTTTCCTCAACCTCCAATCCCTGCGTCATCACTGGAGATTTCAACGCCCATCATACACTCTGGGGAAGTCCGATGATCAACCCAAGAGGCAGAGCTCTGGTATCTTTCGCCTCCAGTAATGACCTTTGGCTGCTGAATGATGGCAGTCCTACCTTCTTACGTGGCTCCACCTACAGCAGCTGTCTTGACTTGGCTTTCGTCTCACGAAGCCTTGTCAGACGTGCAGGGTGGTTTGCGGACATAGAGACGCACGGAAGCGACCATATCCCCACGTACATCAAGATCAGAGGATTGTCCCCTTCCAAAATACGGGATACGATCCAAAGAGTGGACTGGCCTAACTTTCAGTCTATTATGGAAGACCACTGCGACGCCAATCCATCTTTCGACTTGGAAGAGGCAATCAAGAGCGCGGTGCAAGACACTATGCGCACTCTCACATGCTTTTCGAAACTGAACGAATTTGATGTGGAACTAGAACGACTTCGAGCAATCCGACGACGTGCTGAACGAAGATACCGACGTACGAAAACAATGGACGATTTACGGACCGCCAGGCGCACGCAAAAGAAGATACAGCGCCGGTTAGACAAGCTCGAATCGCAACGTTGGACTGCCTTCTGTGAGTCGCTAGATCCGCGCAAGCCTTTATCGCAAATATGGAGAACGGTGCGCGGTCTCCGGACACTCCCCGTACAGCGATTCCCATTCAAGGCGCTTGCCCTCTCTCAAAAGAGATCGGAGATTGACGTGGCAGAGGATTTCTGCGCCAGATTATCCGGCCAACTCACACCTACCAACATTCCATCGCCTTCGAGTAACTGTCCGCCACCACGTGATCACCGGATGGATCTACCATTCTCAATCCACGAACTTAAGGCAGCATTAGCTTTGTGTAGCCGCACATCAGCGCCAGGACCTGACGGAATTTCCTACCGAGCTCTGTGTCACCTGGGTGAGCGAGCGAGAGGAGTTCTCCTTGAGGTGTACAATGAATCTTGGAGAGATGGCACACTACCAACAACCTGGAAGACAAGTCGCCTTGTTCCACTGCTGAAGCCTGGCAAGTCGCCGTTGGAACTCTCATCATATCGCCCGATCGCGTTGGCGAGCTGTGTGGGCAAAGTAATGGAGAGGATGGTCCTAGGACGCCTGGAGTGGTACTTGGAGTACCACAACACCTACCCAGATGCCATGGCGGGCTTCCGACGTGGTCGATCATCGATCGATAACGTCGTCGACCTGGTCACCTACATTCAACATGAGAAATGCCGTAAGCGTCTCTGCGCTTCCTTATTCCTCGACGTTAAAGGGGCGTATGACAACGTTACGCATGAAGCCATCCTCTCTGCTCTCGCAGAGGTAGGAGTGGGTGGTCGGATGTTTAAATGGATACGGAGTTATTTATCCATGCGATCCTTTTTCGTAAACACCGAAGAAGGCCATACTTGTCTACATTATAGCTACCGCGGCGTCCCCCAGGGCGGTGTACTTAGCCCTGTGTTATTTAATCTAACACTAATTGCTCTCCTTGAGCACGTGCCAACTGCAGTCAGGCTATCAATGTACGCGGATGACATCTGCATATGGACGTCTGCAGTAACACGCCTACAGTTGCGAGCGAGAATTCAGAGAGCCGCCACACAAACTGTTCTCTACCTTCGTAATCGAGGCCTGGAAATTTCCTCAGAGAAATGCGCACTAGTGCCATTTACGCGCAAACCCATGGCCAACTACAATGTAACGATAAATGGCCAAATAATAAGACGGGTCCGATCGTACAAGTTCCTAGGTGTCATAATCGACAGGGACTTGTCATGGAGCCCACACGTATCATACGTGAAAAAACGGTTGACAGGCATCTGTCACCTCTTCAAGTTTTTCGCTGGCAAGACCTGGGGAATGTCGCCAAGTGCGATGTTGCAACTGTACAGGGTGCTTTTCCTAGGATTTCTGCGATACAGCTTGCCAGCAATAAACAACACAGGTAAAACAAATCTACGCACAATACAAAGTCTTCAGGGTCAAGTGCTCCGGATCTGTCTAGGCCTGCCTCAGAGTGCTTCAACAGTGGCTACGATAGCCATCGCTGGAGATCACCTTGTCAGGACCCACATTGAAATTGAAGTACTCAGGACCCATATAAGGCATCTGACCAGGACTCCTCGTCACCACTTGGCCTCCCTAACAGCGGACAGACCACACACATCTTTCAGCCGGACGATAACCGCACATGATGAATCCTTGCCAGCTTGTTTCACCCCGGCTGCGAGACCTTCGATTCCTCCATGGTGCCTCGCTCAGCCAAAAATCAACCTCACGATACCTGGTATCTCGAAAAAAGCTGATCTATCATCGCCAGCCCTTAGACAGCTCACGCTACTACATTTGTACGAGAATTACCGTGATTCTACGCATATCTACACTGATGGATCTGTCCTTCCAAGTAGCTCCGCGGCGGCAATCGTCATACCAGCGAAAGCTACAACAATCAAATTTAAGACGACCCACGCGACAACATCGACGGCAGCAGAGCTCGCAGCGCTCTTTACTGCCCTTCATCACATTGGTGATGAACCACCACATAAATGGACAATATTCTGCGATTCGAAGGCGGCGCTGCAGTCTCTACTGTCACCTTTACGACGCGGCCCACACGAACAACTAATATTCCATATTACAGAGACGTTGCAACATATAAGTGAAGCAGGCCATGAGATAACCTTTCAGTGGCTTCCAAGTCACTGCGGGATTATCGGCAATGAACGGGCGGATCACGCTGCCCGCTCAGCCCATACTGAGGAGCGCCACGTCCCAATTCCTCATTCTAGAACTGACGCAGCACGGAAGCTCCGCCTACTTGCTCGGCAGTGCACCGCGTCGCAGTGGAATGAGCCACATTTAAGAAACACGCGACTGTACTCACTTGATCCAACACTAAGTCTTCGAGCGCCATCACAGCTTCGCCGTAGAGACGCCACGCTTCTATATCGACTTTGGTTGGGTGTTGCCTTTACTAAAGCCTATGCATTCCGCATAGGGATGACCGACAGCCCAACCTGTGACCACTGCGGCCATGAAGAATCAATTGGCCATATTTTGTGTGCCTGCCCGCAGTACAGTACACAGAGGGCACGCCTTCGCCACGAACTAGACCAACTGGACGACCAAGCGTTATCCGAAAAACGAATTCTACAACATCGAAAAGACCTACCGTCACAGAAGAAGGCCGTGCAAGCGCTATTGCGCTTTTTGCGATCTACCGGCCTGTGTGAACGACTTTAACTGGAACGCCTTTTGTGTGTGTGTGCCTCCATGTGTGCGTGTTTTTTTTTTTTTTTTTTTTTTGCGTTTTCCTCTCTGTCATCTTTCTAACCCCTATCCCCCATCCCCAGTGTAGGGTAGCAAACCGGAGACTCATATCTGGTTAACCTCCCTGCCTTTCCTCTTCATTCTCTCTCTCTCTCTCTCTTTCCCCGGACTTTCGCGACCATGACTGCTGGCTGCTGTTTCTGCTTTTTTTCAGAATAGTTCATGCTTAACCAAAAAGTCGCAATATGTGCCCGGTGGTGTGCGTAATTTAGCCCCGGTTCCTCAGAACGATGCTCTAGCCTTTAGGCCACAATCGCCTGTGTGCCTCTATCGCGCTAACGTCAGCTAGCTCTTTGAGATGTATTGCGCGTGTGTCACATTGCCTAGCACGGTTGCGCGAGAGCACACGCGTGCACGGTGGCTCTCTTTACGCCACTGAGGAAGGAATTGAATTGGGAAACCTTGTACCATTTGATTACCCGCTTCAAGAAAGCTTAGATTTACATAGGTTCCAAGATGTGCGTTGGATCTGCATAAGTTTAATGTCTCATACAATTATCAGCGCCGATTTCCTACTAGGAACTGCCTATGGTAAGCTTGTCTAGTCGGAGTGCAGTGAGGAGAAAGTGTCGCGTTCTCACCATAATGACATACGGTTTCCCGTTGGCCCGAACAAAACTTTGTAGAAGAGAAGCGCATGTCAAGTTCCACAGTACATTCAAATCAGCTTACAATCTCGTATTTTTCCGTTTAGAATAAACGTGAGAAAGCAAGTTATGGTAGCAGGCTATGGTTGAAGAGCGTGATAATTGTTTTATCAGATTGGTGACACCAGCGGTCGTTAAGTGCAGGTTATTTTCGGATTTACAAGCACAGTTAAGAGGAATTGGGATATAGTGAAGTGGACCTACCTTAGGAATGCAGTGCACTGAGGGATACTGGGAACGTCCCGTCAACTTCAGGGACATCATATACAGGCACTTTGAAGAAAGCGTCGCATAGGGCACAGATATCCCCGCCCAGGGCTCGTCCAAGGACCCTGCGGTTCCCTTTTAGTTTAATAAATGTTTATTCTCTCTTTCTCTTTATTTACTCTAGGTTCTTATTCCCGGCCCCGGGAAGAAACGAACAAGACTGTAACCTCTGGTACCAGTTTTGGGCACCAACCTAGTGCTAAGGTTTTTGTGAGGCACACTTTCGACGGGAACTTGGCGACTGACTGCCAGCCGTTCGCCCATGTCGCATACTTTTACTCAACAAGAGCACTTTCCGAGGACGAAAGCCTGCGAAGGGCTGAGACGCCAGAGATAGCCGACGCTAAGCGCAGTTTGCAGCCTCGCGGTCTCTCTAGCTACAGTGAATGCCACATTAAAATATAATTTCAGGTCATCGTAAAACTGAGTTCAACAACACGACTTGCTTTATATAAGGTGTTTGAGCACGTCCGGGGACGTGCTAACGCATAGCGGCTCGTTTTCAACATTCAAACTGGGCAAGAAATTTTATTTACAAATCAAACAGTTCCACATAGGTTGAATAAGGAAAAGTTGACTTTGGCACCATTTGCTTGCGTAAGTGTCTTTGTGCGGTTATAGACAATTACCTCATGTTAGCGCTTCCTTACTGGTAACGAACAGGAAAAAATAAAAAAAAATTGAAATGCCTCCAAAAAACTGGGAAGTAGTTGAAGAACAGTGTGTGCGTGTGTGCGCGCGCACGCGTGTTTGTGTGTATCTGTAGTTCATACATGGACGCCTGCATGCTCGCTTTTTCCTTTCTTTATTTGTTTATTGGAATCAAGCGCAAGGAAGTGCCCATTATTTTTGTTGCGTTTTTTTAGGACGAACTATATATGTATGTATACGTATACTACTCAACATGTTTTAGCTTGCCTTTAATCACTGTATACTTCCAGATTTTTGTTCGCATATTGGTGACGCAGGTCACCATTACGTGTTTCATGTGGTTTGGATCTTTCACATTGGGCTGCAGCACATATGTGGGTGCAATATTTAATTTTCTTTTTCGCGCACTGAGTGCTATATTACTGCAGAAGCTTTGTAAAGCTCTGTATCTTTTTGTCTTGGCGATTTTGTAGGACTACTTGGGTACCGCCACTTTTAGTTAGGCAGTAACGAAATGACGTAGGTATGGGTGTTTTTCGCAGAAAAAAAACAGGCGCCAGATAAAACACGCGCCAGGAGCATACTTAGAAATATGAGTGCCAGCAAGTCTAAATGCATAACTGGTAAAATTAGCGCCCTAAGTCAATCTGGTTTTCCCTGATATTTCACAAATGCGCATGCTCTGCGTTACAGTGAAGTTGGGCTTCTGTGCGCTTAGATTGGAGCATGCTGCCTAAGCCAAATCACTCCTCTTGGGTAGCAGAGAACAGGTCTTCAAATATTTCGTGGCCATCCTTCACAGCGTTATAATTGTGAATTACAGTTCGAAGAACCATATGATGCCTCCAACGTCTAAACGGTAGGGAATTTGTGAGAAACACTTTAGACACGTTCTCAGAAGTTTCGAATAGAATTTTTCCTAATTTTGTTATTATTTGGTTATTCAGGTGCGTGAAACATAAATTTCTACCATCGGTGCTAAAATTTCAACCCGGAAAAGCTAAACGTCATCTTTCCCTGATAACTAACGCTGACGTGGGCTCCCAGGTCTCAGATGTGCAACGTGCTGCAACATGATACGACACCTTTCAACTTCGTTTGCTCTTGTGGTGCGGAAGTACGTCCAGTTTACCTTTTATATTTTGGAAAAACAGGGTTTTATCTCTACAAAATTAAATTCGTTAGGGCAGACATGTCCTTTTTTTATTCTCGCTCAGCATACGTGACATATTTTGCAGACACCCAGCACTTTCTTGCAACGAGTAAAACTCTCTGTTGCGCAGGCTTGCTGCATAATGGCGTGACAAGTAGAAAGAAAAATGTGGGGAGGCTAAGGAAACTTGAAAACCAAAATCCTATAAAACGTTTCAAGTGTTCAAGTAGTGCTGCTTGACGCGAAGACCAAAACCACGTAAGTTCGATATTTCCTCTTCGGCTCTTCGGAACATGCTCGTTGTCTTTCGCATGATGCTACCTCCCCCCCCCCCCCCACGTTTCCCTCCTCCTTTCTAGTTGGCCAAGCCCAGGCACGTACCCAGGATTTTTTTTGGGGGGAGGGGGGGAGGCAACCCAACGTAACTCTTCCTCTGCAAATAGGGGGGGGGGGGGGGGGGCGTTACTAGTACAAGTGTGAATAATGCCCACCATTCGCCATTAAGACGCGTAAATCTGCAAAAGAGAATTGAAATAAGGTGTACCTCACAAGTACGCCTGTGAGATGCACCACTCCTTTACTTGGCAAACAAGGAAGCACATCAAATGGACTCGCGCATGACAGAAGCGCAGGATGAACGATGCCAAGAACAAGTAAACAAGCCAAAGTAAAAAATAAAGATTTCTAGTAGCGCTTTTTGAATTAGCCCTGGAAGAATTCTAGACAAATATATATGTTTGCGCGACAATCCCAGTTCTTTTGGATCCCTCGTTCACTGCTCTACCAATTTAAGTGCCAAAACCGACCCGTCTTGCTATTTGGAAAGTTGCGTAACGATGCGTGGTCATCAGTCCCGTACAAGCGCGTAGAGCGCAGCACGCTGTGGTTCAAGACGTACTGTGCCCACCGCGGAAGGTTAAAAAAAAACACTCACATTAGCACAGCAAAGAAGTGGCTACGTCAGGCGGCTCCACTGATAATTGCAGAAGCGTGATTCAAAACACACGGAATTATTCTCCACTTCGGGCGGCCTTTTCTCTACTTCCTTTTTAAATAGAGAGATGTTGATCCCTAAATATTTTCACAAATAACAGCTAAATTTGTTAATTTTCGCTTTTCCTTCCAATTTGGCTGTTGCCTTGGCTTCCTCCCTTAGTAGATCGCTTACTTAGTTTGCGACACTTCTTTCCAGTTGCCAATTTTGCACGAAAAGTGCTGCACAATTAGAGAAAAGCCAGACGAGGTAATTGGTGACACTCATATTGTTTCTGGTTTTACCGTTTATTACAGGGTGAGATGATGGACGCTGTTTTGCATTATTTTATTTTCCACCTTATCTAACCCATATCGCGGCTATGTACTTCCGAGAATCCGTCAGCGTCGCGGTGAGCCGTCACTCGAGAAAATAATGAAACAAAAGGAAAAGCTTAACGCAACTGCTGTTTTCTCCGGCCGCAACTCGTTCCCCGAGCATACAGAGCAGCTGACTACGAACCGAATCCCTTTCCTGGTCCCTGTCTCAGTCTAAACAAAAGAGGTTGAACTAACAAAGCAACAGCGATGGATGTGATCGTTGAATCGATGGTGACAACTGAACTCATCTCGAGTTAATCGCACGGGCACCCAATCGATGAGAAAACTGTCCTTCACGCCCCAGGAAATGCCGATAACTACCGCCATCGAAAAGGAGGGAAAAAATTGACAACCATTCCACTCTGTGAAGATGGAATGGCAGCGAGAGCTGACGAAAGTCAAAAGCTCTCAAACGAAAAGCAAAGTGCTTCACCCACGTATGGGGAGTGCTTAACGCCTGGTTTACCTCCGCCGTAGGTTGGCCCGGCATTGCACTACCTTTGGATGGACCCACGTATGCGGAGCGCTCAACGCCTGCTTCACCTCCGCCACGAGTGGGCCCAGTATTGCGCTATCTTGGGATGGACCCAGGTGCGGGGAGTGCTTAAAGCCTTCTTCACTTCCGCCGCGGGTCGGCCCGACCGTATATTGCAATGCCGAACCGACCCGCGACGGAGGTGAAGCAGGCGTTAAGCACTCCCCATACGTGGGCCCTTCCGGAAGATTTCGAAGGGCGCGTTACAAGTTCCCAAGCCCACAGTGGCATGTGCCATTGAGCTTGGACCCTTTTTACACTACCACCAGGATCGGCCCAAATGATGATTCTTTCTGTTGACGGATGACGAAAAAACTATGTAAGGTTAGTCATACTGTATATAGCTCTCGCTGTAAAAGGCATCAAAATGTTGACGGCCGAATAGGTTGATTTGTCAGTGCTTTAGGAACGTTTGTGAAGAGTGGTAATGTGTGCGTGGAGGGGGGGGGGTTATGCCGCCTAACTTGGGGAGGGGGGGAGGCCGTGATATCACGGTGATATGATATGAGTGAGTCAACCGTTATATCAACTAAGTGGCAAGATAGCATCGTCATACAGGTGTCCCGCTCTATCTACAAGTATGGCAAATACAAGTAAGGTGCGATATTCTGGGCCATTTTTGCAGTCATCCAGCTAACACTTCGACAAAATCAGGCGTATTGGAGCGCCACTACGCCTTTACATCCAGAGTGCCGCGACACTTGCATCGATGATGGCATGTGACATGCTTGTTAACATATTGAGTGTTCCCTCCCTCCTCCCTTCTCTCAATACCGAAGTCACGTTACGACCCGCAGGAACACGCCAAGGCACACGTGATCCCCATGGCAGTGCGTGCGGAAAGCCAGAAAGCATCGTGAACGAAGTAATTTTCAAGAGTGCGTCCATCAATCAAACTCCCGCTCTCTTCGTCGCATCCGTGTACCTTCCCCTCTGTGCCGCCTCAGCCTTTAGCCTACCCTCGTTGCAAGGCTGTTTACTCTGTGTTGCCTTTGCGAACTCCGTGTTTGCGGGCCGTGTCCCGTGGGTCAGAGAGAGCGGAATCTGGAAATGTTTCGCGAAGAGCGAGGGCCGCTGATGGGTACACGTGTTCGGCGAGCTTGTCAGGGCATTTCGTCATTGCACAAAGTAGTACACCGCTCGCTTTCGTCAGCGGCAACATCTGCTCCACGTCTCACTTAACCACCGGTGTGTGCGACAGAGGACTGCATTTTTGGCTCGAGATTGCACAAACATTATAAGGCGCAGCACGAGCTACACGTCTAATGGACAAAATTCGGTGCGTGGAATTTTTTTTCGTAGTATTTGTTGACAGAGTTCACTGCAACACTAATAAACGGTACAGCCTATTCTCGTGCGCTCTGAGTGCGTTGAAGGCCATGACTGGCCACTACGGGCTAAGAAAATTGTCAGGCTATAGGCTGATTGGCAGTGCTGAAGAGGAGAAAAAGGCCATAACCACAATAGTGAAAGGGAACGTCACGTTCATACAACACGATGCAGAAATCAAAACATAGACACGATACTAATAGAAATAAAGCCCACTATTTTCTTTCAGCGGTACAGCAACCCAAAGCACAAAAAACATCAATTCCGAATATTATTTCAAAGAAGCTCTTGCACTAGCGGGAAATCGGGTGGTGTTAATAGAAGGAGATTTTAATGTCCAACACGTGGCATGGCGAAACAAAGTTGGCAATCCCAAAGGTCGAAACCTCTGGCTAGATGCGCAGCAGGAAGGTCTAACTCTAGTAATAGATCCGACAATCCCCACAAGAAGAGGTGCTAGTGCGTGCGCGCACACAACGCTAGACCCAACATTTACCAAAATATAGGAGAATCACATTGGAAAAACACACTGCACAACTTCGGAAATGATTACAATATAATCGATATAGCAGTTACAGCAGGCCCACACATGCATAAAGGAAGAAAACTCAAAATTGTTGATCGAGACAAATTCAGAAGTATCAGGGGGAATGTCTCCGAAGAAATAAAAAGTATCAACGATTGGACCGTCCAGCTAAGGAAAGACGTAGTGAAGGCAACGCAGACAGTCCCACCTGAAACACAAATAGAAGGCATAAACAGCAGGCTCCTCCATATGCGGCATGCGAAAGAGGCGCTACAAAGGAGATGGAAAAACCAGAGGCATAACAGAACAGTCAGAAAGAAAATTGCAGTAAATAGAGAGATAGAAGAACATGCACAAGAGTTATGTAGACAGAAATGGGAAGAAACATGTAATGACATGTACAATCAGTCAAGATTAGCAAAAAACATAGAATTACCCGGATACCTGCTAAACTCGGAAGAAAGCAAAGCAGCAGACAGGTAATAAAATATTAATAAAATAATTCATGCCTATAAACGAACGGAACAGGATCGATCTACTAAAGGAAGTCGTGGAAAAATACACTTCGCAAGCCAAACCGATTGCACATCCAAATTACACCGGAAGAACCAACGAGTTTAGTGAATCAGAAATAAGAGCAGCACTGCATAAACTCAATGACAAATCCGCAACCGGAACCGATGGCTGAAAAAAATACGTTAGGAAATCTAAACGACGATTCTATAACAAAACTAACAGATTGCAGTAATGAATGCTGGAAAGGGAGGCGATATTCCAAAACAATGTAAGGCAACGCATGTCATAATAATACCTAAGCCAGGTAAACACTTACATTTGGAGAATCCAAGACCTATATCCTTCACATATAGTGCGGCAAAGCTATTGGAACGTGCAGTCTTAACGCGGATTACTAATTACATAGAAGACAGACATCCACTCCCCACAACAATGCCGGAATTTAGAAGGAACCTCTCTACTCGAGACGCAATGCTCCAGCTTAAGCACCAAATAATAGATGTCGCAAGTAGATCGACCCGAGTCATTCTTGGCCATGATTTAAAGAAGTCATTCACAGCGTGACGCACACAGCACTCAACAGATTGAATGAGCTAGACTTGGGAGAAAGAACATACAACTATGTTTGAGACTTCCTAGCTGGTAGAATAGAAAAATTCAATATAGGAGAATTGGAATCGGAAGAAATAAATATAAGCAACACAGGCACGCCACAAGAATCGGTGATATCAACAATGCTCTTTAATCTAGCACTAATCGGAACGCCAACTGAAGTAGACGAAATAGAAGGCCTAAATCTCACCATATACGCCGATGACATCACCATGTGGGCGATTAATGGCAGTGATGGGCAAATAAAACAAACGCTTCAGAACGCGATAAAGACGGTAGAATGATGCTTAAAAGGTACCGGGCTTGGCTGCTTGGCCGAAAAGTCAGAATTATTGTTATACAGGTCCACACGCAGAGGACGCCAACCAAATAGTAGCTCAGAGGGGAATGAGCCAGAAGAAGCAGAAATGCAACTAATAACTGCGTATTGAACACTCATACCTCACGTGGTTAAAATCAGAACCCTACGACTAATAGTAGAGGCCAAAGGCAAGAACGGGGTAGCAATGAGGAAATTACAGTGAATGGTTTCTCAAATAATAAGATTAATCAAAACAATAACTGACACAAGAGAATTAGAGAGAAAGACATAAGTCTGTTACAGGCACATGTGCTAAGCAAAATAGTATACGTGACACCACACCTCAGATTGTATGCCGCTGAAAATACGAACTAGAATGTCTAATAAGGAAAGTAGATAAGAAAGCATTAGGACTTCTACTAAGCACTAGGAATACATAACAGATTGGATAAACTCCTAGAAGCTCAACGCATATCACAGTACGAAAGACTGTCTAAGACAAAGACAGGAATAACTATATTAGAAAGATAGGGAATTAATTTACCCCACCCAACACAGAGGCAAAAAGTAAATGGCAGTGGAGATCAGAAATATGATAATGGTTCCCCCCTGCCAAAGATCATGCATCCCACACAATATGAAAAGCGAATGCAAAGCAGGGTCAAGTAGTTACAGAAATGATTTCAGCGAGATAAGGCAGCCCTTTTTACAGACGCAGCTGCAGTCGAACGCAGGAAAGCATTCACAGCAGTCTCAATCAGTCACAAAAAAGATTGTGTAACAGGCGTCACACTAAAGACAACATACAGACGCAGCAGAAAAAACTGCGATAGCACTAGAAATAACACAAATTGAAGCATACATAATAATCAGTGACTCACAGGCGGCAATTCGCAACCATCCAAATGGCTGAGTCTCCCGATAGGCACAACATATATTATTGAAAGGAGCCAAAAAAAAGTCAAAAACGTTAGATTACTGTGGACACCTGGCCATACTCCGGCCTCACCAGGGGACGGCGGAAACAACCAGGCGCCACACAACGCAGCTCGAGGGCTAACCGACAGAGTTGCGACAAACATTGGTGCTGCCATCTCGGGTACCGCCGTAGAAGGTGAGGATGGATATTGGGAGTGGGGAGAAAGATTTGCGAAATACAAAACTATAACAATACATTACAAAATGTAGAGGTGTATTTACCCATCACCTCATCAAAAACTAAATAAATCGCAGTCTGTCTAGAGGTGGCAATTACAAACAACGACATACTGTAATCCAGTAATGTGGATTATAATCTATCCAGCTATATGCAAGACAAACGAATGTAACTTATGTGGCTCAGTAGCAACTCTCGAGCATATTCTCTGGGGAATACAATGGGTTGACGAGTCGCAGCAGGGAGATGGCCTCTGGCGAAAGCCTCCGCGCGCGCTGGTGTGCTGAGCTGCTCAGCTCAGCTCCAGAAGATCAGCTTTGGACTGCCCAGCGGGCCATGGATGCCGCCAGAGCCCACGGGCTCGTGCCAGACGGCCAGGCAGGGTGAAACCCACCCTAATAATTTGCCGGACAAAAATAAAGTTTTCACTACCACCACTGCTGGTTTTAAACTAGCATTTAATTTCTGTGGCATTTGCTTGTTCTTATTTCTGTATTTCTTTGGAGGAAAACGTGATACAGAACTTTTTTGTTTGCTCGGAAATAAAAGCCACCAGAATGAGATGGCTTCAGATTGCTTGTTCATTCATTTGTGTTAGGAGATATTAAGACTTACTTATGGTGCACGCCTGTGAGTTGGCTTTCTCTAAAATGCAGAATTTTGCGTAACGAGCATTAGCCATACCGTTACACACATGTATCACTGTTGTAGGGAAAGAGATATACAGCCATCACCACATGCGAAAAAAAGAATAAAGCTTAAACCACACGTGGCATGGTTCAAATATTAAAAGTAGTCAGAGACTTCACAATAATACTTTACGCTAGGCGATTAGCTTTGTTGGCTTGTAAGAAAATTCTTAAAATGCGATGCGTGATAAAACTAGACATTTTTTTTTAAATTGATACCGCTGCAGGGATAGCGTAGTAGTTCGCGGATGTTGCGATTATCCTATTTTTCACAACTACTCTATGGTGCGAGTGATCGAAGTCTCTAAATTATGGCCCATGGCGCCCCCTAATGAGCGGTACATCAGAAGAAATAAGAAAATAGGAGTAAAACAAATCCGTACGTCCTTTATTCTTATTGTTATAGGGAACTTCCAGGTTCTTGGCCAATCCGCCGGATTGGGCATGTGCAACTAAAGTGTAGGCTCTACCTCTAAATCTACATCTACATCCGCACGTTGGAGTAGACCAACTTGCTCTTTAAAAAAGACATCATCATCACCTTAATTACATCGCTTGAACACGGCATTCACACCGAACCGGTGGTGGGAGTAAAGAGCACGGACAAATCCCTTGCTCCGAGTAAGTTGTCTTCATTTGGAACATCATTTGCTAAATAAATGATGTACTCATACTTTAACGTTCAAATCCGTACTCCTCGGCTGTACAAAAGAAGCTGTGGTGGGGACTATCTAATAATATGGATTACAATAGGCTCTGATCTGGTGATCTTGCGTAAGTTCGCCAGAACTTAAGCAACCCCACCAGATTCCTCGCTTTTCGCCGCTGGTTGCCATGACAAAGAATGCAGTTTTCGTTTCGTAACAACTATTTGTTGTTACAGAGAGGCCTTCAGTAACAATATGTTGACTGCCACTATTGGCTCGTTTCTCTTCTTACCAATCACTGTGGCGTTCCCACTGCGGCAAAAATACACGCCCTCGTGCTAAGCAGCACAATGCCGCAGCCACTTAGCTACGCGGCTAGCCACAATTATTAATCGATCAGTCAGTTCAGTATGAGTTCTTGCGAAATAGAATTCTTCTCTACGTGTGCAATGCAAACCGTGAGATATTGTTTCTATCATTTTCTTATGACCTTACTTAAGGTCGTGCTTCAACAATGCATTCTTTTAGCTTATTTTTACATTTCATTGCGATAGCAATTATATCGGCACTCCAGGCGCATTTTTGCCGTTTAGTCGCCGTGGTGTTCTACATAATATACAAGGGCTATAAAACCGTCGCCGCTTGCCGCATGCAGTAGATCGCGAGGGAAAACGCACCAGTGGAGCCGACGAACGTGGCTCAATCTCGCGCGCGTAAGCGAGGAAAGCGGAGAGTAGAATCGCGCACGTAAAGGAGGAAAGCGTGGACGAAGCGTGCTGTCTTCCGTCGCGCGCATAGTACCTGAGGGAGAAGAGGGGGGGGGGGGGCGTGGTACTGCGGCAGAAACAGCGCGCGCGCGATCTCGACAGTAACCTGAGTCGGGGGTTGTGTCTTGGTGCGATGGCGGCTCACACCTTTGTGCGTGCTGCGTTCTCGCCGCTCAGTTTGCGTTGAAGCGATACACGGCACGAAGGTCACCTCGGTAGCTGCTGCCGCTGCCGCGCTTCCTCACGCCAACGTTTTGACGGCTTGTGTACGCGGCCATCGAGTGTAATGTGTTCCCGTTTGCCTGTGCGGCCTAACACTATGCTTCGTAATTTAGATAGTAAGTGAATGCTTGCCAGTTTATACTGGCCGACAAAATCATTATCCTTACTCCGTATAGCTGTCTGTGCATTTACTATTGGAATCAGCGCTCCGCCTTAAACGCGACTTTTTATTTTCATCTTCCGTTTCTTTGATATTCTGTGAAACTTTAAATAATACTTCGTCAAGGCAATGGTGTTTTATTTTTACCGTATTCTTCAGCAGGGCTCAAAACCAGGAAGCCAGAAGAAAGAAAGCCTTTCTGATTAGCGGCTTTGTAACCCTCTTCCTCTGTACAATGCCTAACGCCTTTTACGGCTGGCTACAACCCGCAGTTACGTTTATTCGAAACCCGTGCACGATAAGCAAGAAACATCTGTATATCAGTGAACAAACTAACTTAACGTGTTAATTTAGAATATGTCAAAAAGATCCACATTGGTGCCCAAGCGAACGGAAACCATAAGGTCGGAAACATGAAGGTGCATCACGCTGTTGATCGTGAACGAGGCTATTATTGCACGCACTAAATGTTTTCTTAACAATAGCCAACACTGTTGCTCAGCGAAACTACCCACATAGGTTCGGAATTGGTAGGACACGAAGAATAAAACGAACCAGTCTGCGCTATTCTGTGAGTCGGCGCCTCGTCACAGCAAATATCAAATGTTGAAGCCAGCCGAGTCAAGTCGCCAGCGACGCCTGAAGCGGGCGTCGTTTTCCCGCGTCGCTTGCAAGTGATTGAAATTCCGAACGCTCCTCCAAACTCGCTTGCTGGCGATGAGCCTGATGTGTTTAGGAGAAAATGTGAAATAAAATTAAAAAAGAAATAACGGCGCAGCGAAAGGTGATGGCACTAGTGGTTTGTTCGCTGCAGGGGCTTCTCACGAACAAGAAGGTTTGGGAGCAAACGCAAATGGAGCAGTGTGGCGACGTATGAGGCATCAATGCTTTTATTTCTTTTTTTTAACTGCCAAAAGCTTTCATGCAGAGTTTGTGAAAGGCGTATGGATAAGGAAACGAACCACGAATCAACGATAAATTTGATTGGACATCGTGCGTTTCGTTTCGCATTGAAATTCACAACGCGGTCGTAATGTTGATGTGCCGACTTGTTGTGATAGTTTTTATTAAATTTGGGGGGGCATATTTCCGCTACACTATTAGTTTGCTTTTTTGGTCAAGGCGTACGTTTTCATCACACCATCTCCTGGTCTATGCTGTTTTCTTTCGTTGCCGTTTGCCGTAGAGTGTCAATGGTCCTACGCGACATGTTGTAAGGAATGGCGATCTTTAGATGTCATCTGGACTGCGGGGAATTGAACATTGAACTTTCGACGCCTTTAGTACAACATGGACAAACGGAAAAAAGAAAGAAAGACGTGCGGTCATTGAGCGTTGGCTAGCGAAGCACTACGTACGCTAGATAAATGTATGCGGTTCCTTCTTCTCTCTTAATGTTACCCACCGATACTGTGTGAAAAAAAAGAAAAAAAAATGTAGATGCCGATGTGCGAATTCAATTGCCAGTGCTCACTAAACGTTTCGTTTTATTATGCCAGCATAAGAGACTTTTAACTGATTCGCAATCGGCTATTTGCACGCCGACTTTACAATACAAACTCGCATAGCTTAGCCAGACACGGTAAACCTTTCGACACGTTATTGTGGCTCTGTCAAACACATAGCTTCTGTACCGTAAATTATTTCCAATAGTTTCGAGATTTACCTTAAAGTTTATTTCGTTTCAAATAGGTTGAAGAAGGAAAGGAAAGAAACTTCCTATACAGCTTCGAAACATCCTCCACTATATATTGTTGCAAAACTTGGCAGTCCAGAGTTGCCGCGCTGTTTATGGAAAATTACAGTGAATAGATAAATTTGCGAAATGCAATATGAAAACAAGATATCGTACTCTCCAATACACACTTAATAGAACAAGCATCAAATTTCCCAGTGTTAAGTAGTATTGCATGATACAATGCTGTGCACAGAATGAAGGAAATGTTACTTTTGAATCACGCCTAATTCGAGAAACAAACGTTAAATGCTCTTTTGGCGAAAAAATGCATTTTAATATAATCGGTATTCAGTAATAATAGTTATTTAATTAACGACATACTCAATTAAAGAATCATCGTTTGCACTTGCTTTGGAGGCGGAACTGCTACTTAGCGTCATTCCTTGTTTACCATCTTACATTAATTCGCGCCATTGTTTGGTTCTTACCAGGCACTTTGCGGTAGGCTGGTAGCTAGGCAGATATGCAGGTAGTCTACGGCCACCCTTTCTTTAGAGTTTTTTCAACTAAAAAGCATTTGTGCCCTATGGTGGGCCACTTTGAACCCGAGTCTTCCTGAATAAAGGTTATGATGCTTCGCATAAAGTCAATTTCTACAGTTCAGGCGTAAAAAAACATTTTATTCGGTATTTCTTATTTCACTTTCGTACAGAATGAAAATGTTTACGCTGTAGCTAAAAAAAAACTGCTGTGTCAATATGAAGACCTAATTGAGGTCGATATCGCGGCATTAATTATGTGCCGCAACATATTTCTTCAAACTATAGGAGCTTGCACTCTCGGCGAATGAAGGGAAAAGCAAGTGCGTAATGTCGTTTTACACTGTACAGAATTCACATTCGGCGTAAAAAAAAATAAAACTTAGACATTGGCTTCAGTAAAAACACCAACCAACCACGTAAAAGAGAACCGAAAAAACAGATATATCGCTGAATCTATTCTAATAAATCTGAACGTGGTATTCGGGTGGAGTTTGAATACAATGCCTACAAACAACCACGTCCTAATAAAAGAGGAGCTCCCGGATGCTACTTCTCGTGTTTTGCTAACGGCAGCAAACATAATGTAGCCGAAAGAAGCGTTGTTAGGAAACGAGTCCTAGCTGGCCGGCAACACTGGGGCGCTATACCGTAAAGCTATTCCAAACTTTTTTATTCCAATTCTGCAGTCAGCCCTCCGGGATTGGTCAAAACTTTTTGGGGCACCCCCCCTTCGCCTGTCTGTCACACGACTTCTCAAAAACCGCGATAGCTCCCCATCTGATATGACATGTACACACATATTATGCATGATTGGACCGAGCAAAAGAAAAATAGTTATTTCTGATTCGACGCCTTTTCGCCATTAGCCTTCGGCTATTGGTCAAAAGTTTTTGGGCTGCACCCACTTCACCTGCCTGTCACGCGACGTCACAAAACCGCGATAACTCACCGCGTCGAAGTGACACATTCCCGTTAAAGATGCATTATTATGGTGAACAAAACGGAATTTTCTTCTGAATAGCCGCAGGCTGCCCCTTTCCGAAAGGAATAAAAGATGGCTGCCTCCAATCGCTCAGGCACTGGCTACTTGCACTTGCAGGAGAGCTTGGGTTAATTTGCGTACAATCAAACCTTTTGTGTGGCATTGTAACGTCTTGGAGCACTTTCGACACGTTTACGACCTCGCTCTGCCAACTCTTCTTTGCCGAGGATCCGTTTAGCAGCATTTTTAACCTTCGTTGCATGCCGCCGCGAGTTTAGACAAGCCACTGCAAGCTAAGTAACGGAACGCGGACCACTCGCAGAAGGCGGCACCTCCCTATTCTTCCAGTTATCTATTTTCGAAACCCTCTCCACTTGAGCTGGCTCCTCGCTTCTAGTCAGCCAATTAGATAAGAAAACCCGTTCAATGTAGGCAATGTTATTCGTTTTCAAAACAAACAAAAGTGACCTTCTAAAAACGAGGAGAGCATTTTATTGGTCTGGTCAGACAACCGTGTGGGTCACCGCGCGATGCTTGCGTCGGTGGTTACGCAAATTTGACGTCAGGAGATTGGAATAAATGCATATTGGAATACTTTTACATTATAGGGCTTCTGGTTCCCAGGGAGGAAAAAAGTATTAAAGACGTTCAAGAATTCCCGCTCTTCTTTCAGCTTATATAGCCGGCGTAAACTACGACGATTACGTAAAGGATGGTGACGACACGCTGCAGCAGGCGCTATAAGTGTTGCCATAAATCCAACTGTCGCGATTCCCACATTACTTAGGTGAGCATCTTGCGCAAAAACATTCAGTAACAGTTGTTATCAAACGAATCATTGAGGGAAATTGAAGTGCGCCCACCGGTAAGAGCTGAAAGTTACCCACTATGGAAGAAAAAAGATGCGGCTCCTTTTTTAGACATGTCAAAAGGATTTCGTTACTCTCTTCAGGAAGGAGGCCTTTGCTTCACGAGGACTTGTCAACTCGTGAAACCTGTAGCGCCGTAGTAAGGCTCAAAGCTTGTGCACGTGCTATTAAAGAAATTGCCATATCAACGTTTATAGAGGCCAGCACAAACCTAATTTGCCGCCGCGTGTAGCTAAAGTAGAAGTACAGAGAACACAAGAAAACAGAAAACTCAGCGTGAGATTTAAACACAACAGCCACCTCACCTTGACCGCAGTGGATAACAAGTTTATTATTATTATTATTATTATTATTATTATTATTATTATTATTATTATTATTATTATTATTATTATTATTAGTATTAGTATGATTATTATTATGTTATGCCACGCACTCGCGTCGTGTTGACGCCACGGCGCGCCTGATGGTGTTCTTGTTGAAAAGAATGAACTACCTGTCACTTAGTAAACTTCTCGAAATATTCATCCATGCCTCATACTTGCCGTTGGCCAGTTTATGATCACCCGCCCCCCACAAACCTCCCCTTTTCAGTTACCGCTGTTCGCGGTTTCTGTCGTTCTCTGAGGACGACGTCCAAGAACGCTCCCAGTGACGCAGCCCGTACCTAATGGTATTTTCCTGTGTAAGAGTTTGTGAAAAGTGCCTCCTTTCCGTACGCACTGGGAAGCACAACGATCAACGAAGGAGACAGCATACAGACGGGCCTCTGCTTCAGATGCTAGTTTCGAGGGAGTGTCGGCGTGCCCGTTACGCCACGAGAGCTCCTGAAAGCATTGCGGGACATAGGCGTCGGCAGAGCTGCTGCGCTACAACGGCCGCCGCCGCTGCTGCTTCTATGGGATTCCTCTAAGGGCAAAGTTGCGGCGGGCGAGGCAACGAGCGACGGGGAAATGGAGGGGGGGGGGGGGGGGGGTTCTCTTGCGCCCGCTGCATGGTAGCGTCTTCAGCATGAACGCGAAAAGCTGGGCCGATGCTGTGGAGAGCAGAAAGCCCGCCGGCGGCTTCGCCTGCTCCAGCGAGGCGTTGTCTCGACGCGAACATATGAGCTCCTTCCGCTAGCCTTTCTTGCCTTCACTCGTGTTTTGCCGCTTGACTTAGTGCTCCTTTTCTAGAGTAATACCCCTGTCTTCGCTCAACCCCTTCCTTTCCCCCCTTTCTTTGCCGCGGTCTTTGTTATCCAGACAACACACAAGAGAATGACAAAAGCGGCCATTATGAAGCTGATTTCTAAAGCGATGCATTGTTATAGGATCAACGACTTCAAGTCGAGCGTCTTAACGAGTACGTCTGACGAGCTGACGGGAGCTCCTTTTCGTTCTTGTTCATTCCTCGTTCATCTTGCCTCAAGCGCTAGATATTTAGTAATCGTGCCTTTGATGGGGTTGTCATCTTTTATTCCTTGCAAGTGAAGTCAGGAAAGAAACAGAGCACTGCATGATGAGCGCTCACACGAAGCAGTTGTGCGAGTATGAATAGGCTCGCGTACGTACGTACAGAGGAGAAACCTTGTTTTCAAAAGATGAAGCGCCAACAGAAACAGCACACCAATGAAGAAAGAAACAATAACAGGACAAGCCGCTACATGCAAGTATGATTGAGGTCAAAGGCGATTGAATATATAGCCATGGGGAGAGGGGGAAGAAAAAGAGGGCATTAAACGTGGGAATGCGCACGCGCGACAACACTGAAGATGTACGGGAAGGAAATCACAAGATGAAGCCATGTCTAAAACCTATCTAAGGACATGCTTTCATTTCTGTCTTGTGATTCCCTTCCTATACATCTTGTGTATTCTCGCGCCTGCACATACACATGTTTAGTGCCCACTTTTTCTTCCCCCACTCCCCAACGCTAGAATCATTGGCGACTTCAAATACATTTTTGCACACATTTATTGACAACCTTTCTAATTGAAATATAAATTAGGATTTTTTATCGCTGCATGTTTCGTTAGCGTGGCTATTCTTCCATATTTTACATATTGAATAAATGTTATGAATAGGACCAGAAATATTTCCGCCGGAGCTATAACGTAAAACTGTTCCAAACTTTTCTATTCCAATTCTGCAATCAGCCCACCGCGATTGGTCAAAAGCTTTTTTGGACCACCCCCACTTCACCTATCTGTCACCCGACGTCACGAAAACCATGATAGCTCCCCATCTGATATGACGGGTACACATTGATTATGCATGATTTGACCGCACAAAAGAAAAACAGTTATTTCTGATTCAACCCCTTTTCGCCATTAGGCCTCGGCTATTGGTTACAAGTTTTCGGGCTGCACCCACTTCACCTGCCTGTCACTCGACGTCATGAAACCGCAAAAACTCACCGCGTCAAAGTGACGTGTACGCACTAAAGATGCATTAATATGCCGAACAAAACTGAAATTTCTTCTGAATAGCCGCAGGCTGCCCCGTTCCTAAAGAAATAAAAGATGGCTGCCGCCAATCGCTCAGGCACTGGGTACTCACACCTGCAGGAGAGCATGATTTATTTGCGTATAATAAAACTTCTTGCGTGGCCGTGTAACGTTTTCAAGCACTTTCGGCACGTTTCCGACCCCATTCTGCCAACTCTTTTTTTGCTGAGGATCCGTTTCAGCGTCATTCTTAAGCTTCCGTTGCATGCCGCCGTGACTTTTGACCAGCCACCGCAAGATAAGTAAGGAAAAGCGGACCAATCACAGATGCCGGCACCACTTTCTTGACCTGGTAATCGATTTTGAGTGCAGTTGCTCGGCCCCATCGAATCCATTTTTACTTCAGCGTGTTCTTCGCCTCTTGTCAGCCAATTAGATAAGACAAGCCGCTGAGTGTAGGCAATGTTATTTGTTTTTCATGCAAACAAAAGTGAGCTCCTATGAACGAGGAGAGCGTTTCATTGGTCTGTTCAGACAACCCTGGGGGTGACCGCCCGCTGCTTGTGTCGGCGGTTACGCAAATTTGACGTCAGGAGAATGGAATAAAAACACATTGGAATAGTTTTACGTTATAGGGCCCCAACATTCGTTCGCACGATAACAAGTGCAACCTCACTCTGACAGTGACTTCTTCGTTTTAGTCATTATATGGAAGACTCTTTTTTTTTTTCACTGCTTCGTAACCTATGAACTTTAGGAAACTGCATGGTGTAAAAATGTCGCAATACTATAGTTTGATACTCTGAAGAAAAGCCATGAGCAGGACGAACTGACGAATTTTTAAACAAAAACAAAAGCTCTTCAAATAAGAACGATGGTCATATTAGAAAGAAAACACGCCCCATTTAAGTGTCCTTGCTTTCCGCCACTGTTCTTAGCCTACAAAGTATGCCCACAATGTCCTTTCTGTGAAAGACACTCAAACCTCTACCATTCTACATGGGAATGCACCAAACCGGTCGGGCTTTCTACAATGCCCAACGCCTCACCATCCCAGTGGGCAGCCGCTCTTTCCAGCACAGCCTTGGATCACCATCGATACCTGATTGGCCAGGTCAGCCAGATAGCAGCAGCAAATGAGGCCCACGGGAACTTCATTACCAAATAACAAACAAAATTTTCTACTGCTACTACTACTAATACTACTACTACTACTACTACTACTACTACTACTACTACTACTACTACTACTACTACTACTACTACTACTAATTTATTTCCTTATGGCAGGAAACCTGGCCATTGTGGAATCAGTGGCAATGATTCCGCCGATAACGCTGCTCGCACAGCACATCGAGAAGAGCACAGCGTTCCAATTCCGCTTTCGAGGACAGACGCCGCAAGGCAGCTTCAACACCTGACAGGCAGTCTCTCACTGACCGAGTGGAACTCTGCAAACTTACGGCTTACACGACTGCATCGATTAAACCCCTCACTGCAACTTCGACCTCCACTCGGACTTCCTCGATGTGAAGCTACGCTTCTCTGTCGCCTTTGGTTAGGAGTTGCCTTCACAATGGCATACTCTACATTAATCGGAGTGACCGACAGTGCAGCATGCGATGTCTGCGGCACCAAAGAAAATATCGACCACCTGCTGTGCCACTGTCCACAATATGTCCAAGAAAGACAAGAACTTGCCAACGCTCTCAGAAAACTGGACAATCGGCCGCTTTCTGTGCAGGTGCTGCTGGAACACCACCCCCATCACTCATCAGCCCATAAAGCGGTGAAGGCGCTCTTGTTCTTGTTGAGGACGTCGGGCCTGTGCGAACATCTGTCACTTTTAATGCAATTTCTATAAAACCACATGCGCCAGAGAACTCACCGCTAATTTCCTTATTTCTTTCCATCCTCTCTCTCCCTGTCATCTTTGTTTTCCTCTTTCCCATCCCCCGGTGTAGGGTAGGCAACCGCACGTTATTCTGTTGAAGCTCCCTGCCTTCTGCTTTTCTCTTTCCCCCTCCATTGGCAGGAAAGTTTCTTATGTTGCTCGTGATATATTCTTCACGGAAGTCGCACATGCTCATCAAAGTATAGCATTTTCAAGAAATCTATCATGGTTTCGAAGTTGCCAGTACACGTAGAGTTGCGTCAACGTGTCCAACGTCTTTTTTCTTCCTGTATTCATCGCACCTTTGAAAGGAACACGCTTGCACTAAATGCTGCAGCTGAATTCAAGCCTGCTTGTACGAGAGCGCATCATAAAGTATTTGCCTCCATTTTTATTAGCCACAATCAGGAACATACAAGCAATTACAAATGTATGTACTATTCTACATAAATTACACTAATTTTCCACGTAGTGACCACATCAGTTCAGACATTAGTCCAAACGCAGCACTAAATTTGACATTCCCATGTGGTCAGTCACGCGGCCTCCCGAACGCTCATTGTCATTCAAGTCTTTACGGCCTTTTGCAAACTCGCTACGCAACCGCCACCTCACACTTCTCAAAGCGAGACACCTTTCCCCATACGTGGGCTGCATTTCCCTGTGGATTTAGATGGGCGTTCGTCTCTTGCTCCATAGAAAAGGAATCGCACTTCGTTGCTCACTTGCCATGAACGTGTGATGCACAACCGCCATCTTCAACAACTGACAGCAGTGCTTTGCCGTGGAGCTACCGGTAGATAAGGGCTGCCCACTCCAAAAAAGGTCCACCATTGAGAATGGATATGTTGACATCACATTTACAGAGGTGATTAGAGTAAAGAATAGGGGCAAAGAATTTGTCATTCGCCCGCGAAATAAGAACTCAGGAGACATATTTCCTTCTTGGGTAGTCTTTTCGTTGCAGACACCGCACCGCAAAGTAAAGCCAATATTTTCTGGTATGTTACATGAACACTCTCAAGTCGTGCGCAGGAACAAATTTTAACAGCCAGCATTCCTGACAACTGCTTCCGGTTAATTACACTGCTTCTGTTTTTCTTTTACTATTCATTACTTCATTTAGGGATGCTTGTAGGCTTTAGCGTACAACAAAAATAGACAGCTCCAAAGATATTACGTTCTGACTTGTAAGGTTCGCAGCATCAGTTTCTTAACGAAAGAAAAAAGAACTGTTTGTAATTCATATCATTATATAGCAAAAGAAAGTACGAATACTTTAGCGCCCCTTCGCGGATAGAAAGTGCTGAAGTCCTGCGACTTTATTTTTTCGCACACTGAGAGGCTGAAAAGAAAGCATGTCCTAAAAATAGCAAGCACAATGAAGAACTTTTTTGTGAGGCGACGAAATGAAAAGGAACCGGCTCTCTTTGAACAAACGCAGTAAAGATTATTCGTACGATGCATTTTGCCGTCTAATATTTAGCAAAAATAGAGAAGCAACAAATATGAGAACAAGACAGTCAGTTCTCGAAAGGATCTGAAATGTAGCGTTCCTAGAGTTCCGATCATGGCTCACTAAACATAAACTAGCGGAAAAAAAAAGCTTCAGGAATGTATCCCTCCTTAGAGACAAAGAAGGAACGTCTGGCCAGAAAATAAATCGAACAGACCAAGTTTTCTCTCCTAACTCCTGAAAGCAGAAACATTTTTCTGAAACAATTTTTTCCCTGTAGAGATTGTAACAATATCCTCGAGAAAGTATGTGAAGTTCGTGTTCTTTTGGCATAGCGCATGTGCCTGATCCAGAGCCCTCTTTCTTGTTTTGTTTTACACCTGTGCCTGTAGCTGTGCCCAAGTAGGTTTCAACATTTCTGAAGACAGAGAACAAAATATCAAAGTAGCTCGGCTTTTTATTTTCTTTTTTTGAAATTGAGCTGCGCCATGTTTTTATTCTTCTAGCAGTTTACTTCTGGGTTTTGTTTTGTATTATGTTGATCTGTTTAACTTAACGGGTACTTCTGCTCGTAAAAGAGTTATGAAATAAATATTAAATATAACGGTAATGTATCTTACGCGGATTTTTGGGGCACACACACGTGTTTCAGTTATACTAAATTTGAGTATTTCACTTTTAACATATGAATACGGGAATGAAATCCGTACTGATTACGACATAAGATAATATATACTTGCATCGTAGCGATGTGATTGCGTCCGAATGAGATATCTCTGGGTTCAATAATCCATACACGCGAGCAACTCATGTGACACAGATAAAGGCTTAGGTTCTTGTGTTTCAGAAATGATGCCACTAGATACATTTCATTGCAATGTAAATTGTGTCATTCACTAGATTCTTAATGACAATGAACTCAGGAGTGAGGCGGCAATGTTTGTAATCAACACTGTTGTATAGAGGCGCATGGGAACCTGTATTTGTAAAAGCCTAGTTTAAAATTAGTTTTTAAATGTAGTTTAGTGCTCCAAACTTGGTTTCGCTTTTGTCTCCGTTGGTCCGTACTTCCCGTTATGCGGATGAAGGCCGTAGGCATCATCGATGTGCTGTTCTCACCATAATGTCGCTTTATCATCTCAGATTTTACCATCGCTATTTAGCGAATAAAACAATATATATATTTTTTTCAAACTGCCACCACTGGGTATCGAGCCCATGTCACTGCAGCAACGTGCATTTGGGAATTGGGTGCGCGAACCACTGAGGCATTGTAGAACTTCTGTGCTCTATTACGGGGCCCGAAAACCTAACTCTAACTTACACTAAATACATCATAAGTCTGCAATCAGGTCGACTTAACGAGCAATCAGAGACGTCCAAGCTCATCTTTCATACGCAGGGCATACGGATGGATGCTATGAGCGTCCCCATTTGAGTTGCGCCACCAAGCTCTTGTTTTTAGTCTGCCTATTGTCCTGCTAGCTTTCTTAGGGCAAAAAAGAAAAAAACACCCACAAAGATTTCCCAGCATCTAACTATCCGAACCACAACTGGGAACTTTCTTTTTGTACGCCTCTATTGTTTGTGGTCTCCATACTTTCCGTCCACCAAACCTGCAGTCGCCTCTTGCTAATCTATATTGCGGACGTGTTTACTTTTCCCCCTGTTAAATTTGAACCCAACGTCTTCAAGGAGGCCAGAGGAGCCATACGAGCTTTCACTAGAGCGCACGTATAATCCACGTGTGATTTATTTGTTCCAGGAGGGTTCTCTTTGTTTCTCGTGGTGGTTGAGCATATTTATTTATTTAGCATTTTATTTATCTTTTTACTCTTTCTTTCTAGGGAATGTGCAAGACAACCAGAAAACTCGGACTGCATGGCAAGGTATGGTCTTTTGTCATTTCGAGATACCCGATAGTGACTGCAAGTATTTCTAAGACTTTCTTCAATGCGTCTTCATTTATTTTATTTACAGATACTGTTATGTTGATAAATGTACATAGACGAATTGGGTGCAGAAATAACAACAATAAAAAAGAAAACTGCTCACAGATAACGTACATGCAGTATACAAAGAACGTTTCACACAAGTGTTCAGGGAAGTACTTGAGCGCAAGCATTCACTTGTCAAATAAAAAAAAATTATTGCCAAGCACTCCGTGCAGGTGATTAAGCAGCGAAGCTCAAAGGTGCGGCGGCGGTGTTTGTCAATGGCTTAATCTCGATGGTTCATTAAACGACGACTTGTTAGGCTGCCGGATTCTCGGTACGCAGTGGTTGCTTGCACTCGGCTGCACGAGCCTGTTCTTGTGCCCGGGCAGCAGCATCGGCAAGACGTAGACGAGCTCGTTCCTGGTTCTGCTCGCGGTGTGGCTGATCGAAAGCTGCCACCTCCTCAGGAGTACGTATGGCGCGTGGCCTACGCATTTCGGAGCCGGAGAGAAACTGCTGCGCGCGCACTCGGCTGCAACGGAGTGCAACTACCTCACTACTGGCGGAGCCATGCGCGCCTCTCTCCTTTTTTTTTTCCCGCATGCGCATGGGGTGGCGCCGGAGGAGATTTCGGCCTACAGGCGACAGATAGAAAGATGAACGAATCGGCTAGCCATATAGAGTTTCGCTGTAAAAATAGCCTACAATATGTTGCACAATTGCACTGCAATTGTGCAATTGTGCAAATGTGCAGATTCTTTGTATGACACATATTAAGCAAACAACCCAGTTTGTTTCGCACTTTTATACCCGTACATTCAGGAAGGACGAGTGCTTGAAAGAATCAACCTGCGACATTAATGAAAGAATCTTGAGTTGGTGCATTCGACTTGTTATGCGAGCGGACGGTTCTGTCAACAAAATTGTGTCATGTGTCACAGAGGACGAGGGAACAATTTTCTGCCAACGCGACAAGGCAAGAACAGCCCAAAAGACAAGGATATAATATATATACTGCATCACAACAATTAATGAAGCAATTATGGATAGTTACTGATTTCAACAATATCTGTAATTTGTATAAAAGAATTTCTGCCCTAATACAATTTTTGTTTGGGCCAATTGGTTCAGAGCTGAAAACCTTGACGAGCCGCGCAAGAAACATGGACCAAGAAAGGCACAAGTACACAGGACAGGCGCGAACTTCCAACTGTATTCCAGAAGCCGTTACAGACGCTTATATATATATATATATATATTCATGGCGTGTGTACTTATTATGCGTTCGGCTACACGCAGTATGATGCACTCGGTGCTGCTCGGCAAGGTTTTCATCTTCTACCCTGTCTTCCCAAGAATCATCGATTTATGAAGTTTAAAGAATGAAGTTTTGCTACTCGAGACATACTTTCTTAACGTGATACAAAACCTCAAATAAATGACAAATTCCTATTTTAGTATGGTATACTGGCATTTCCAAAACACGCGGCAATAACAATGCTCATCTACGCCTTAACGCTTGACCTAAATAAATAAGCTCTTGATAACCTGATTTCATGAAATAAAACTGCGTCAGCTATTTCGTTTTCGAACTTATACAAAAAAAAAACACAATTTTCAGCGAAGGAGGATATAACATAGAAAGGCAAATGAAATGAGATACGGCGCTGTAGCACCTCATGTAGAAACTGAGAATAATATAAGAGCTGAGTATGGAGAGAGAATATTTGTGAGAAGAAGAACATAAGGATTATGTGGCTAATGTAAATTTGGAGGTATAACCTGGTTTAGAATATGGCAATATGGCAGCACTTTTGTTCAATATTCAAGTGGATGACAATTTTTCCTTTTCATGATTTGGAATATTAAGACAAATATTGAGAAAGATGCAATTTTGTATGCAGTGTGACTTACTAATCAGCCTCGCAGACCTCACAGCCCCTATATTCTATGCCCGCGATGACTGGACGAGAGACAACGACGACTCTACGCCCTATTATTTATTCTGCCATATTGTGCTTCCAATGTTTAGTAATAACAAAAAAATAACGAAATGAATTTCTGGCACTTTTATTGTAGCCGCTAAAGGGACGTTGTAGACCACAGGAGGTTTAAAGCATTTTTTTTTTCTGCTCGATATAAGAAAAGGTGAAAAACAGGAATTTTTCTTGCTCTGTTTGTTTTTGGCTACCTTTAACAATAAATTTAGAAACGAAAGATTGTATGTTATATTTTGAAGCGCTCCCTTTATTCTGATTCGTTAAAATAATTTTGTGAACAAGAAGAGTAAGCCTATAACACAACGTTTATTTTCACCGCATACGAAATGTAGTTGTAAAGTAGTGGTTGAGCATCCGCTTCACAGCTAGTTGATTTCTGTCCCAAACCTACGTAAAATCGTGGTATTGTTTTGGTATCATTTCCGAGGGTTCAATTTGTGATGTTAAAGGAAGCCGTAAATTGAATATGTACGTAAGTGGGGATTCAACTGTGCAACTAAAGAAGACTCTCGGCATTTATTGCAGTAAGCCGGTCATTTCTATCAGGATTAAGAAGTATCGTTATATTTTAAGAACGTCAAATCGCAACTATGAAAGAAAAGGGGCGATGAAGTGCCGAAGACTCAGAACACATGGTAAAAATCTAGCTTTAAAACAAGAGTAGCACGCTGAAAAAGTGAAGAAAGAGCTTAAGCGACCTGTGAAAAGGAGGAAAAACAAAATAAATAGAGAAACTTGGGAAACAAACTTGGGAATAATGTGAGTGGTCGAGACTCGCCATCAATCGGAAGAAAATGGCACGGTAACGAAGAGGAAGCTCTGGTCAGCTGGAAGAGAAAGCAATCGAGGACAGAGTGACCAAGGGTGCGAAAGACGGAAAGAAGCAAAGATGAAATCGGGAGAAACTGAGGGGGATAAGTGCAATAAAGCGGGAAATGAATGTGACAGACGAGCGCCAGGTTTCACAGCGCGAACCTCAAGTTTTTTTGCTACCCTCAATGTTGCGTGGTAGCGCGTTCTCTGATGTTGGTGGTGGGTTTTCTGCGAAACAGTTGTAGAAAGGACAAAAACGCGACAATGAAAGTAGAGAAAACTTATACCAAAACTCAATAAGAAGACTCGTATTAACAGATGAACGATAGAATGGGGCAGGCTTCGCTGCTCATTGCACTGTGACACCTGGTCCGGTCCGCTGCGCATGGTGGATGGAGCAGCGCTCTCAGTCTTGTTTGTCGCTTTCCAATACTCTTACGCTATTATTCACGAAATTTACACGTTCTTTTGTCAATTTATTTGTTTTTTCACTTCTACAATCGGTAATGTTTCATCTCTCACTATACCTTGTTTTTCTATTTGCTTTGTACGCTTCGCTATCTCGGCCCTGCGTTAACTGCCCACTAGCACAAATGGCAGAGAGCGATAGAAAAGCGACATGAGTGCAATCGCGAGGCCTCTAGTGGGTGACAGCTAGTGGTCGCCACCTTTTAAGATATAATGTAGCACCTTTCACTGCTTCCTGCCGCCAGAGCTTCATTTCAGCCTTCGCCGACGTTCCGAAGCCGCTCCGGTGCGTGCGATGACGTCCGTCTCGCGCCACGGCGAACGCGGTTTTTCTTTCTTCGTTGCCGTTTTCACTTTGCAGCACCGTCTGCAACTTGCGAGTAGCGTGTGTGCTCTAACCGTTATCAAGGTGCGCTTGAGGGAATTCCGCACCATCTGTAAAATATGGTATAGGGGCTGGCACGCACAAAACTTGCAGTAACAAAAACCATCCATATTTTAAAACAACTTATAGGAAATTATATCGCGTGCGTGTTTTCTCTTGCTAACAACAGTAATTTTCAGTGACGTACTCGAATCTCAGAATTACGAGGGTGAATCAGAAAGTATTTTCGTCTATAGTTATTAGCCAACATTAGGCACATACACATAGATCTACAAAGATATGTACTATTCTACGCAACTTGCGTTATTTTTCCACATAGTCCCCACACTAGTTCAGACATTTGTCTCACCGCAGCACTCAATTTGCGTTGCCCGTGTCCTCAGTCAGCGATTCACACGTCCACCCCGTGCGCTCATTGTGATGAAAGTCTTCGCGGCCTTTTGCTAACTCACATCACCACCATCTCACACTTCTCAAAGCGAGACCCCGTTGCCCATACGTGGGCTGCATTTCCCTGTGTTATTCGATGGGAGTCGGGCCTTGCACCATAGAACACGAATCACACTTCTTTGCTCGTACGCCGTGGACGTGTGAAGCACAACCGACTTCTTAAGCAACTGAAAGCAGCGCCGTGCCGCGGAGCTACCAGCAGATAAAGTCTGGCGGGTCCAAGAAAGGTCCACCGCTGGGAATGGATACGTTGACTTCGTATTTACAGCGGTAATTTGGCTAAAAATATAGGGGCGAAGACCTTCTGATTCACCATAGTATTTCGAGAATTCCTTGAGCATGCATACGCCTAAGAAGTCTAGTTAACGCTGATCATGCGGAGGCGTTCGTAATCAATCCCCTACGCCTGCTTATCCCCCCCACCCCTCCCCCCCCACACACACGACTTCATATGGACAGGCCCAGGAATAGAGAGAAATAAAAAAGCGTCAGTGCAGCGTGAGGCCAAGGTGATTTGTTATGCAATATTTCATGGGGATGGTCGACGAAGCTCTGTGACCCCGTGACCTCTGAGAAGTGTAACTGCGTAATCCTTCTGGTAGCGCAATGCTTCGTCTGTAACTAAGGCAACAAAAGAACATGGAGTTGACAAACGAGAACAAGAACAAATCAATCATGAAGAAAATGAACCGAGTGCATCATACTGCGTGTAGCCGAACGCACAATAATTACGCACGCGATGAAGTATATCTACTAGTCTCTGTGGTCGAGAATTCATAGACATAAATGACTGATAATATTATTATTAATCAGTCACTGAATAATTTATTTCACGTGCCCAGGAACAACGCTGAGGTCTGAGTGCTGCCCCACTTGTACAGTAAAATAAAATAAAATCTACAAGAGAACTTAAGGAAAGAAAAGGTGCAACTGGGTGTAATGTGAGAGAATAAATACCTTAAATATGCAATAACAATTACGAGAAGTATAGTTTACAGTTAACGAAACACATGGTGTAGGAAAGAAACAACGAGGGTAAATGTAATTCAAGAATGTGCTAAACTGTGAAATAACAACTCAAAGCTCGAAATATTATGCGGATCCCACGCATTGTGGAAATCAATGCAAGCGAAGTTTTCTGTGCTGTTTGCTTTGAGTGACGAGAATTAGCGGTGGTGGCGACGGCGAGTCTTTAATTTCTTCAGCACAAAGCACTTTTATCTAGACCACAGAATATACAACACACCTCACAATAAGCTCACCAGGTCTCATGCCCTCACGTTCAGAATGTATCAAACCAACGCGTACCCCACGCAGAACAGACTATATAAATACATGCCTAACGTATACACAACATCATATTGCGAAAATTGCCATAGCACACTAGACGTATATCACTTGCTATGGCCGCGTGGTCGGATCCACGCAAACAAGAATGAAGATTCCACTAGGCTACAAGACGCATTACGCAGCACGGACCTGGCGGAGCAGCTCTGGGCTGTCCAGCGAGCCCACGATGCGGCCAGGGAGTTAAAACTCCCGGTCCCAACGTGGAAGTAGCCCGCTCTATGGGGCCTTGCGCCAGGTAGCTCGCAGGACCTTTCATTAAAGTTATTCCATTCATCCACCCAACAACGTTTAGTTTAATACGAGAGTGGTCAGTTGATGTTAAATGTCGTCTTGCGTGAACCACTGCTGTTTGTACGCCTAGTACACAGAACGCGCAGGAAGACACATTAAGCATATATTCAGATCACTGCGACAAAAAATTCGTAAGCCAAGTGCCAAGCAAACGCAACTCTAAGAATCCGTTTACGAGGAACAATTGAGGAATATTGAGCAGCCCCTTGACGGCACAGGCCTAATGTGCTCGCCCGCCAAATCCGAGCTGTTCGTCCTCACACTGCTTCGACCGGGACGGAAGCGCACTCCTCTTCAGGAGTGTGACCACATCAAGATTGTGACTGCATCGGGGCAACGCATCCCCGAAGTTCCCAAGATCAGGGTCCTGGGCCTGCTGCTCAACAAGAGCAGCCGCAACGACGAGACCATCAACAAGCTTACCACCTAGGCAATGGACGCCACCCGGCTCATACACCGAGTCTCTACACGACGGGCGGGCATGCGTGAAGACAGCCTCGTGCGCCTTGCCCAGTAGTTCGTGATCAGTCACATCGCCTATGTTGCGGCCTACCTGAACTGGCACGTCCCTGACAGGACCAAGATCAACACGCTGATCAGACGGGCTTACAAGACGGCACTGGGTTTAACGGAGACCACGAGTACGGCTCGGCTCCTGCAACTCGGCGTCCATAACACCCTAGAAGAAATAGCCGAGGCGCAGCTCACCGCGCAATTCGAGCGCCCCTCTACCACCAAGACGGGCCGCAGTATACTTACGTCCCTGGGTTACAACCGCCAAGCTCCCAGCCGGCAACCGTGCGAGATCACAGATGAGGCGCGGGCCCACATTTATGTGGACCCCATCCCGAAGAATATGCACCCAGAGTACAACCAAGAACGGTGGCAGGCGCGGGCCATGGCTCTCACCGAACAACACGCCCAAGACCAGCACGCCTCGTACGTGGACGCAGCGGAATACAAGCGGGAAGGCTTCACGGCAGTGGTCGTTGCGGCGGCTACCGGCACCAAGACAACGGCCGCGAGCGTGCGGTGCACGAACGCCACAGACGCTGAGGAGGTTGCCATCGCTCTGGCGATCACCGAGGCCGAGTGTCGCACCGTGCTCAGCGACTCGAGGAATGCCTTGCGCAACTTTGCCAAGGGGCGAATATGCGCGCCGGCGGCCGCCATCATCGGCAAGCTCCAACTTCAAGACCGTGCCAGCACCATCCGTATCAAGTGGTTTCCGGCGCACGCCGGCGAGTGTGCATCCTCACCGAACCACAACGAGGCGGCCCATTCGGCGGCACGAGCGCTTACCTTCCGCACCCCCGAGAGTGACCGTTCCGTGTGGTGGTTCGAAACCAAGGACAGATTGACGAGTTATGCCGAAGTAACCAAATGTTACCGCTAAGCTCGACGGACAATGCCGCTTCCCCACCCGGTACTCAGTCGGGACGAGGCCGTATTCCTAAGGCAAATACAGGCCGCGTCACTCCTCGCCGCCGCAATGCTGCGCGTGCTTCGCCCAAAGCTCTATCCGAGTGGGCTGTGCGGTGTTTGTGGAGCGGGTCCGGCGGACCAATGGCACATCATGTGGGACTGTGCCAGGTTCCCGATGGCAGCTACTTCTAGGACTTATCCGCATGAACTTCAAGGTGAACTGCAGTCTTCAGACAAGGACTCACAACTATGGGCCGTCCAGCAGGTCCGGGGTGCGCTCGAAAAGCACAAGCCTCATGACCCACTACAAACGGGCCCAACTGGGGTAGTGCAGAGTAGGGTATAACCCCGGGTCGACGCTTGGCCAGCGTCACGACGCGTTAAACCGTCGTTTGCTGGCACTTTATTAAAGTTATCCCTATTCTATCTTAGAAGGAGAAACGGTAGAAATGGGGAGTACATGCACAAGACTGTGTGTTTCAGCTTTCGCTTGTGTTTCGGAAGCTCAAGAGGATGCCTGATTCTGAAATTAAAATTTCAGAAATTTTACAAAAAAAAAGAAAATATACAACTTTGCAATGAAAGAGACCGTTCAGATTCACTTTTACGTTACCATCAACAGTGACATGTCTGTCATTTGAGATAGAATTAAGCCAAAGAAGACTTTCTGTGATTTACTGATTATTCATTCAGGAATCAATAAGTAGTTAGGTTATTCAAATGATTGCACCGGTCTAAACAATCGCCTCACTGTCAAGAAAAATGAATGACATGCGACGTTTTGAAAACATCGATGTACTCTCTAAACATATTGGTTCAAACGAGCTCTCCCCATCGGTCCTGTCCAATGGCAGAAAATGAATTGTATCCTATTGTAACAAGTGATTGAAAAGGATCCCCGAAAATTATGTGTGATAATGCAGACAGCAGCAAGCATAACAATGCGTAAACATCAAATGGCAACAAAGTTTTACATTATTTGGAAAACCCTGTTTGCATCCAACTCAGTTGGCTGCGCTCCAAAGGCCGCAAATGTATCTTCGGGAAAGCAGCCTCAACGAGTACAACATTAGCAAAATGTGCGACACGGTCCGGAAATTGCGATAAGTGTTGGTTGATAAACAAAAGCTCCCGAACCAGTTCAATCAGCAAAGACAACATAAAGATTGCAGGAAGAGAGTCTAAAGGAGCCGAGTGCAACCTGAGATGCCCAGAGACTGAAAGCGGGAAGTCGTTAGGAAGGGTTAGCGGTGACGGAGTGAAATAAATGCTCAGAACTCCTCCCAAAAGGCGGTGTAGGCGGCATCTGGATCGAAGACGACGTCTATCGTAATGTAAAAAAAAAAAAGAACATCAGATAGATGACCTTACAAACGAAAAAAAAAAAAAAAAGAAACTTTCTCTGTCTGCACTCTGCAGACACATCTCTTGGGTCCCATCTTTTTATGATAGATGAGCAAAAAATGCCATTACTCCGGCATTAAATGTCGCTCAAAGCCGGCCATAGAGTGCTTTTTGTTTCTGCGATACTCGTCTTCACCACTCCATCGAATCGTCCAAAGAACGACAATAAGGATACGCTGGTATTTCAAGCAATTGTCGCCACTTCTCTGCGAGACGTCTAGGCGCCTGACATCTTAGCATGACATGACAGGTAGCATGACATCTTAGCAAGCAGGAAAACTCATTGAAGAGGTATCTAGGAGCATGTATGGCGGCGTGGCGTTATGTTAGGACGTGAACTTCCACGTTACTATTTTGTACGGGGAGTGCTAATACATTATTAGTTCGCTTTTTGCTATTTCGTGATCTATCGTACTCACAGGTTCAAGGAGACAGGCTAGTCGGTACAGCATTTAGCATCTAGCGTGTTTAGCATTTAGCGTGTTTCAAGAGCTTGCAAGCGGATGGTACGTAATTATTTCATTCTTTATTCTTAATAATTACGGCGTTGTTTATTTATTCAGCGCTAAAGTGTTTGTAAAAGCTTGGACTGACAACTTACAAACTGACTGTAGGAAATAGAGAACGACGTCGCCACCTGGGTCGCTTGCAGTCAAACGTGTAATGGCGAAGCTCAAAAAACTATTTGCATTGTACCTTTGTTATGGCATTGTACCGCGTCTCGTGGTATCTGTTTCATTTTCTGCGTCCTTTATTACGCCGCGCTTTGACGTAGCTCGGAGTTTCACGTATGGTTTGGTTGAATTACAAGTGAGCCCACCGGCTTCTTGCCGTGAATTCTGGTGAATGAAGGTATTTGGTTGACTTGATCGTGTGAAAAGAAAGAAAAAAGCGGCCCGTTGCATATGAAGAATAAGCGTAGCTGCCTATGAGCTCACCAATGTTGAGTTTTGATATGGCTGGTCGTTCTGGCTTTTGTGGGCACTATAATATTTCGAAAAACAGTGAGCAACAGTATATAATTCCAGACCTACTGTCAGTCGCATTTGTACGTATCTTGCCAACGGCTTTCGAGAGGTATTCTGATTATCGGAACGCAAAAAATTGTCTTCTACTCATTGTACCACGAATCTACAAAGAAACCTCAAACACATTTTTCTGAAAGAAGCCTTCTCAGGTGAATAAAAAATTTGCATCGGTCAGCGTATTAAAACCAGGACCAACGCCTTTCCTGGTTGATCGCTCTATCAATCGAGCTAGACAGCCGACTAACAAATAGCAGAGCGAGGGCAAATTGATCTAACACTTGATGCGCAGAATAACCCCGAGCGTGCAAGAACTAGCACTACATTTACACTAGACTCAGAGGCAGTGAGAGGTTTAGTCATTTGCTGCTATGGTCAGTACTTGCATACAGCGTTGTCCGTTTTACCTGTCGTAAACTAATTGGACATTTAGCTGTGACAACTGTCAGATGATGTTTCAAAGCGAAGCTTTCTTTACGAAGCCTCCCAGACTTTCGTGACCGTGCCTGCTGGATGATGCAGCTGTCTTGTCGGATAGCTCACATTTAGAGAAAAAAAAATTGAATTACCTTCCTGATGGTGGGATCCAACCTATGCATCTCGACAGAGCAGCCCGATGCCCTAAACATTAGGCAACAATCGCACATACATTTGCATCGTGTCAACGCCAACGAGTTCTTTGAGATGATCGCTGTATACATCGCACTGCGCAGCATACGTGCGCGCGCCGGGTTTCCTCTGCGTCAGGGACAGCGGAATGAAGTGCGTCAATTTATAACATTCAATGAACGGCTTATCGAAAGCTTCGCTTTACGTTGATTACATCCGCCGTGGTGGCTCAGTGGCTATGGTGTTAGGCTGCTGAGCACGAGGTCGCGGGATCGAATCCCGGCCATGGTGGCCGCATTTCGATGGGGGCGAAATGCGAAAACACCCGTGTACTTAGATTTAGGTGCACGTTAAAGAACCCCAGGTGGTCGAAATTTCCGGAGTCCTCCACTACGGCGTGCCTCATAATCAGAAAGTGATTTTGGCACGTAAAACCCATAATTTAATGTTTTTTTTATTTTTACGTTGATTACGAAGTGTGCGTTGGATCTCCATTATTTACCTTTGTTTTTCTTTTACGATTTCACTCGCAGTGCTTTTCAGTGAGAATGAAGCAACATTTTTTTTTTCAAAGCAGAAGCTGACTTTTTGCTCCTATTTCAATACTTGCTGTGTTAAAAATTCCATTCAGTTCTATTTCCGGATTTTCCCTCGGTAATTGTAAACCTTTTTCACCACCTCGAATGAAATTGCATAGCCAACCGGAAATGGTCAATGATTTCGTACCAACTGCATGTCTGTTTAACAGATGTAATTAGAAGCAGCCAATAAATGCAAAGCGGAATGCTGACTTCACATTTTCAGTTCTGTGATTTGAAGGAGTTCACCAAGACTGTATTCGATATGCTGCACAAATAATTGGATTTGTGAATCGTAACTCAAATAAAAATTTACAACAATAATTACTTCCTTCATAATTGTTGCACACTCACTAGTGACCGTCGCACTTCGTGCGTATAGAGTAATGTTAGAGAAACCTATTTTTTGTAGTTTATTACTGTACTGTGTGCGATATGTACGCCATAGGGAAAAGAGCCTTTTATGCGTAGTAAATCAGGCTATTTTATTATTATGCCAAAAACGATCTGCTTGAAGCAAGTATTATTGAGCCGTAGGTGAGGACATCGGTTGTCCAGCGTAGGTTGTTAAGAAATTGGCGTATAAACTGCTCAGGTCATTATTGTTTAGTGGAGGCCACATACAGATTGTGTGATCTTACTCATATCGTACAAGTATACCGACTTGCGCCGCAAGCACCAAGCGGCCTCCGGCTTTCTTTGTTAGCAGATCCAGCTATGAGAAAGCGTACAGGATTGATGCCTTCAGTGCCCACTTTTTGTTACAAAATTAGAAATGTGGATATCGATTTGCCAAGAGAAAAAATGTTGTGACCAAGTTAAAGCAGAGTTGATAACTGAGAATCCAATCAATACCGAGCAACCGCCACCCTATTTCAAGCAGCTGCGCACCGGGACGGTGACTTCCGTTGCTACACGCCAAAGCATCATCCATCATTCCGACGGCAAACTGCCCCGGGGACTGTAATTGCCCGGATATGTGCGCCAGTGCCTAATGCACAGCAGACGGGTTAGAGCGTCCACCACCACCCACCTAATTATCTTGTGACTACCTTTTTTTTTTTCGCTACAACTTTGTCACGAAAGTGCGGACTTGTCAATTTGCGTCCCACACCACTACGTGCTCGCACTAAGAACGCATGTTTCATACTTTGATAGAGCGTTGAATGGCCGCGAAATAAAATGAAGAAAGCGCCTTCCTTGAAAAAAAAAGGACAAAAGACGCGCGTGCACACACACGGACGCACTCAGGCACGCATACACAAACGCCGAGACACACACTCACTGCACGCGATTAACTTTCACGCAACGCCTAATGATGGCGAAGTTCCTTCGGGCGGATTTGTGATATTGTACGTAATGTCCTAATACAAGGCACGGCAATAAAGCTAGTCGAAACAAGACAGCATGTAAAATCTCTAAATCCATCCAGAGGGTTGTCTTGATAAAACTGTTTAACGAAGCGTCATGGCACTTGACCTGCAGAGCTTTCTTGCACAATAGCAATGTCATGACTTTGTATTGCACTCCAATAAGGCATTGTTGCATGCGGGGTATAGTATGCTAGTGTATTTCGCGCACATCTGAGTTACTACTTTAAGAAGGTCGTAGGGCTAAACTTGTCTTTGATAAACTGAATATGAATAATATATTGTATGGATGGGATGAGAATAAAAAGTTGAGGCACCAAATTTCGAGGGTAATTGAAACTGGCAACTGACTCCAGCAAGGTAAACAGGATGGCTTTAAGATTATAAACATAAATGCGCGGAGCATAATAAACAAAACCGATGCATTGGAAGTTGTAGTCGTGGAACACCAACCCGACGTTATTGTCATAACGGAGACATGGTTACATAGCAATATCAGAGACGCCCAAGTCGTGCCAATTGGTTACAAAGCATTTAGAAGAGATCGAGGAGCAAGAGGTGGAAGAGTAGCCATATTGATTAAGCAAAGTATATTTTGTACAACCCTTGAACAATCGGGTAGTATCGAAGCTCTATGGATTAAAACTAAGCTTGCTGATCGAACAGCTTACATTGGAGGTGTATATGGGGCCCCAAATACTTCACCTGATGGAAGGAACAGCCTAAGAGAATTTATGGAAAGAAATTTTCGAGAAGGAGACAATATCATTCTTCTGGGCGAACAGTTGCGAACAGCTTTTGGACTTCGCGTTCTCTTATGATTTAGAGCAAATTGTAGGAGAACCCACCAGACTGTGTGGTACAACTTCATCTATTTTGGATCTTATTTTAGTGTCGCATGGATTGGTAGGACTTTTGACGGATTGTCATGTGGAGGACTAAATATCAGACCACAAGATTCCAATAGGTTCTTTCAGTATGTCTCCATCCCTCTCACTGGGTAACCCAAAGAAAAGAGTTTGAAATTTTCAATCCGCAGATGATGTGAGTTTCTTAGACTATCTCGAAAGCTCCTTTGATGCATTTACCTACTTGTATCAATCGGATGTGAGCACTGATGATTTGTGGAATTTCTTCTACAGTGTAGTAACTCATTGCATGGATAAATTTGTTCCTAAAAAGACTAAAAAAAGCGGAAAGACAAATCCTTGCATGAACCGAAAAATCATTCAGGCAAAACAGAAAATTAAAAGAAAACGGAAAGCATGTTCTCAATATAAGTATACAGATGACGAAACTTCAATTCGAAAAATGAGCCAAGAATTGAAGCGGCTAATTAAGGAGGCGAAAGACCAATTTTACAATTTAACATTGAAGAAGTTTCTCTCAGAAGCACCGGCTAAGTTTTGGCGATATGTAAATCCGCCCAATAAGCAGTGCTCTTCTAATCCCGAAATTAATGATTCTGAAAGGGCTGATCAATTTGATCTTTTCTTTTCGTCGGTTTATGAAAAGGATTATGATGCAGTGCCTAGCGTATGCGAATTCTCTGCCCGCCCTCCCATTTCGAATATTGAGATAGCTGAGGAAGGTGTTCTAAACATTTTGCTCAATATAAACACTAAAAAGAGCCCTTGACCAGACGATATTCCTAATGAATTCTTAGTGAAGTATGCTGAATGGGTGCCTAAGTTCCTTGCAAAAATATTTAATTCCTCAGTATTGAATGGTTCTTTCCCTACCGCATGGAAACTAGCGAGAATAATTCCAGTTCATAAAACCGGGAACACTTCAGACATCAGCAACTACCGACCTATTTCCCTCACAAGTACATGCTCTAAACTTCTGGATCATATTATATCCAAACAGTTGTCACAATACCTTGAAATGTATAACTCGTTATCCCCTGTGCTGCATGGATTCCGTAAAGGACTATCTACGATCACTCAATTAGTTGAATTGGTTCATGACACTTCACAAACGATAAGTTCCCGTGGACAGATGGACCTCATTTACTTCGATTTTGCCAAAGCATTCGATAAAGTTTCCCACTCCAAACTTTTATTCAAAATTATTACTGTGTTTAAGAATCCTAACCCCTCAAAGTGGTTTACATCGTGCTTACAGTGCCGTCAGCAGTACGTTCAAATAAACGCGGATAGGTCCAGTCTTCAACCGGTGTTATCTGGAGCACCACAGGGAAGTGTCCCAGTACCTCTTCTATTTCTTATTTTCATTAATGACCTGACACACCACATTTCTGTTCCAATAAGACTATTCGCTGATGACTGTGTTGTTTATAATAATATAGAATCTTCCAGTGACCAAATTAAATTGCAATGCACCCTTGATAACATTATGAAATGGTGTTCTGACTGGCAAATGGTTATAAATCCAACTAAATCAGTAAGCATCTCTATTGCAAGAAAAAACGAAGATCCTGCAATTTACTTATAGTATACATGGCAACAAGTTTAAAAAGGTAGAGGATCACAAGTATTTCGGTTTATTATTTAGAAGTGACTTAAGCTGGAATAGGCATGTAGAGGAAGAAAGTAAGAAGGTGAATAATGTGCTTTGGAGCCTAAGACTAAATTTACACAGAGCAACCTGTGAAGTTAAAAACTTGGCCTATAGAACACTGGTCAGACCAATCATTGAGTACCCGAAAATTGTCTGGGATTCTTACACAGAGAAAAACCGTAAGAAACTGGAAAGTATTCAAAGGTTAGCTTCTCGATTCATCTTCAACAAATATGGTCGACTTCACTCCCCTTCAAAACTATGTCAGCTAGCAAATATTTCCAATTTAGAATTAAGGACTAACTATGATAGGCTGAAATTCCTGTTCCTTATTATTCATAATGAAATAAAAGTTAATAGGACAAACTATTTTGAAATTTCTACTAATGAATCTTCTAGACATCGTCACAGCATGTACATTCCCCCTCCTGTAACCCGTAATGACACATTTAAATATAGTTTCTTTCCCAGAACGAAAAAAGAGTGGAACATGCTTCCCGATTTCGTAGTTCAGTCTACCTCTTTAAATATTTTCTGAGTAATTTGCATGCCATTATTTATTCCGAGAGCGCGGTGCGTTAATTATCTGACTTTCTGAATCATCTGATTTTATTATTTTGGTTATTATCTGTGTATGTTGTTCTTATTTTACATGCCTCAGGGTACATTGATTGGGTTTTTCTGCTTGCTCTGTTACAATGTATATGCAATGCAATTTGTTTGTATGTTGTGTTCAGATGTATTGTGCGCCCTGCCTGAATCAGATGTGTTTACATTGCTTGTTTTATTATTTTTTCTCCGCTCCTGTAATGACCCTAAAGAAAGGGCTGACAGTATAGGGCAAACAGTAAAAAACGACACTCGCAGCGAGTGTCGTCTTTTCCTGTTTGTCTTCACTGTGTCCGTGTCAGTGCGCTGCTTCACCAGCCACGTATGGTGATCACTCACCAACTAGCCCAACTTTCCACTTTACTGAAACAAGAATCATTTAAGTTATCTCGTGCGACTTCGTCCACAACGGCTGAACTGTTCGCAGTCCTATGTGCAATAAAATTTACATTGTCAGTAAGAGATGCGCAAAAATGGGTAATTTTCAGCGATTCACAGGCGGCTCTAACATCACTCTGCAACACAAAGGGGAAAACTTTCAGTGACTGTATAATATATGAGACACTTAGAAACCTCACAAAGGCAAGCGAAGCGAAACATGCAATAGCATTCCAGTGGACACCAGGGCATTGCGACATTCCTGGCAACACAGCAGCCGATGAAGCAGCACGACAAGCGCACCTCAAAGATGATACGGCTCCGCTCCCAATATCAAAGGATGAACTACGCTGCATTATAAGGAAAACGTCTCTCAAAATGTCTAGAAACACTTGGTTTGACCAGAATTCTAAGAGCTCGGACTTATACCATATTGATCCCTTTATTGAATTCAAATTTTCATTGTCATTAGATAGCACTATGGAAACCCTTATTCATCGATTAAGGCTAGGCACTGCCTACACAAAGCGTTTCTCACACAGAATTGGCCGTGCGGAAACCCCCGAATGCGATTGTGGATTTGTAGACGAAGATATATATCACCTCTTTCTAGATTGCCCACATCGTGACAGACCAAGATGCCGACTTAAATCAGCGCTAATTAAATTAGACCGCAGACCTTTCAGTTTAAGGAAACTTTTGGGCCCTTGGCCAACAACGGCCTTGCAGAAGAGTGCTCTAAAATCACTAAAGACTTTTCTTGAAGATAGCGGCATTCTTGGACGTTATTAGCGCTTTCATTGTTCCCTTCATCTCAATGTCACTGTATATATGTTCTGTTTGTGAATTATGTTATGTTGACTGTTCTGTTGTGACTGTATGTGATAAGGCATATACACGATGTATGTACCACCCGCTGACTAGACAATGTGTTAATAGGCAACACTATCGTTTGTACTTTCGAGACTTTCATGTACATAAGTGCGGGGACATTCACCTTGTATATCGTATGTACCGCGTGTTCCTTACGTCATAGTCTTCCTGTGGAAACGTTGCGTGATAAGTCCTGGTGCTTGTGTGAAAATACTATTTGATATGTAATCTTGAACCCTGTACGGTGTATGACGGAACCACTCAAGAGACGAGGAGTAGCCGGTAGCTTAAATTATGCGCCAACATCTCCTTATATCTTATCAATAAAAAAAACGATATCGGTCATTACAAACGATATGACAAGCTTTATTCGTCTCTCCCGACTGGCGCACGCGTTTCATTGCGCGTTCGCGTCAACTGCGATTCTTCTTTCGAAGCTATTTTCAGCGTGCGCACGTGGAACCCACAAAAGCTGGCCGTCTGGGCTTGCCAAGCTGGGTTATGCCTGTCGGACGGAGCTGCTGTCGTGTCGCACTTTGTAAGCGTAATATCTTGACGTGCGTTACGCAGCGACCCGGACCCTTAGTGAGGTACGTGCAAACGTGGATTATTCAAGTAGCGAATCCGTGTTTGGTAAGTAAGGACAAAACTAACTGTTCTCGCGCTGTGTTATTTTACCGTGATCAGGTTTCCCATGCGATCGTCGCCCGCCTATGACGAGTTCATGTAGGCGCTGGTGCAACTTAATTGTTTCACAATGACTTCTCGCTGAATTCGCTCCTGTGGATTACACTTCCGTGGAGACTATAATTGTTCTATGATTGCATGTATATAAATACTATAATTGTTCATTTGAGTTAAACTCTTCTGGGTGCCTCAGTATCCAGCATGGACTGTCATTCTGTTCTGCGTTGTCATATTAACTACCGTCGTTTGTTAGCACTCAAATTTCAATGCCACAATATGAGAAACCATGCGAACAGGTGGGCAATGATGATGCGCGGCGTAAACAACGAGACGCATCTACAAGAATAGGAAGTATTCTCTTGCCTATCTTTTTCTGCATGCGCACGTACCTAGTACTATCAAATATTGAAAAAAGATGGGCAAGTTTGAATCTTTGGATTGCTAGATACTTCTACATCGTTCGACAGGAGGGGGAATGTTGGCCGTTGAATGCTTTCACGCCAAAAAATTACAGACTAGGCAACGACAGAAAAGGGTACAATCAGAGCGCATTCCTATCGCCGCTCTTCAGGTATGCATAGTCCGAGACACAGGACGCTCGCACAGCTATCAGCTCCTTTTAACTGTTCCTCGGTATGTGCTTTTTGTAGTAATGTACATTTTTCACGATTATAGAACTTCGCTGTTCGATTCCCGGCTCCGGATACTCCATTCCGATGAGCACAACATTCAGCACTCCCTAAAAACACTTTTGGTGCCCCTAAAAGAAACGTAGCTGATCAAAAATAATTCACACAGCCCCACTGTGGCGTCTCTGGTGGCTTCTTTATTTCTTTGGGACGTTAGAATGAATAAATAAATAAATAAATAAATAAATCATCATCTGTCTACGAAAGCAACACTTGCGCTGAGCGAGGGTAAAGGACGCTGAGTCACGTGACCAATCGTCCGTTCTCTGAACCGGCGTTTTCGTGCGACGTGTGCTCCTGCTTTAACTACTTTGCAGACCCACTATCGAGGCCGGTCTTCGAAGTCGCTGTCCACCCCACCGGCAGAGCTGATGCTGCAGCCGTGCTGCTGAGCCTCAGGTAAGTCTCCTTCTTCCCGTTTTGTGATTGCGCGGTGCGCGTCTCTATGCGTGCGTGGCGCATCGTCACCGTCTTGCCAACAATTTCGCTTTGCTTTCTCTGCGTCATCATGACACCACCTTTTTAACGTGGGAAGCAAATAGAGAAAAGACGCTCTCTCTTAATTTAACCCATCTTTGCGTGGGAACATGCCTGGTATATGGTTACGTGTATCAAAAAGAGAACCGGTAGGGCTGGCGTTGAAGAAAACTAACTGATAGGTCAAGTAACAGTTGTGTTGTAACGCCACTGGTGGAAGTTTCATTTATCTTGACATATGGCTACTATGAAAAGGTAGTGAACAGAGAAAAAATAAATCAGATCCTTTAAAAAGAGTGGCGTGAGTAAGATGACAAAGGAAAGTACAAGCAACTAGTTGGTTCTTAGGTTTAGTGACTTGATGACTCCGACTGTTAATACGATGCAGGCATTTTGCTTCCTTACCTGCTTACAGATCAATGGATATCGCAAATAGCACGTCCCGCTCTTTGCAATTTTCTCCGTAGTCTCACCGATACTGTGCTTTGCATTAAGAAAAGCATGGGGGGGGGGGGGGGGGGGGGGGGGGCAGACACATTGAGCGCGTACCGTGGCTCGCAGACATTAGAAAACAAATCCATACAAAAAAAAAAAGATGATTGAGTAATTGTTTGCCATTTTCTGAAGTAACGATATATTAATTTTTTTTACGTGGGCATCTAATTGCATGCGCGTGCTAAAAACGCCTAAGCATACTATTTCATTAGATTATAAAGGAGGCTTGCGCAATGGAAGAGCCATATTAAACATGGCACAACTGAAATACAGTAGTTGGAAGTCGGAACATGGTCGTTTTAACTAAATCGCACCGAATGCAGACGCCAGTGTAGCAGCAGTCTTTATAGTCGAATGCATGATTCGAGGAGAAAAAGATTTAGAGAAAAGCGCCTCCGTCAAGAAATTAGAGTAGTACAGCATAAATGTGGCATTTGGGTGGAGAAAGCTACAAACTAGAATGACGAGGGAAAAGTACATGAAGCACCACGGAGCAACGAGAAGCGGGCGAGATTTCTCAGCCGGCAACATGACGTATTATTTGATAACATTTTGTCGCACAGAGTCTCTCCACATCAGTCGGTTTCGATCTTTATTCTAGAGCATGGACTGCTGCGTTTTCTGTTTCTCTTTCTCGCGGCCTTCCTCTGCACCCGAATCGATTACCTTAATATATATCATTTAGGAAGAGCCAAAATATAATGTTTAATATATATATATATATATATATATATATATATATATATATATATAAACCTTCCAACATCGCGTTTACTACTTTTCCCCCCCTCCTCTTATAGCATTTGTATAATGAATACAGAGGGCAAAGGTACTTCCTTTTTCACCTAAACTTATCTATGTCCGCGCCAACGTGAACTGTGTTCTCTTGAATATGTATCCTGTCCATTTGCTGCAACAGCCTCAAATGTGAGGCTGTTTCTTGCAACAAATTTCGGACCGAGGAAGTGGGGTGCACGCAGTGCTCGTTCCCCCCCTGCCACGTCTCCTCACTGCAGCCTGCGGCTCCCATGAAGCACAGTCTATTGTGCACCTGTTACGAGATGCTTCCTAAGCATACGAATGTTGTCAGAAATTCGCTGAGCTACAAAAATCCATTTCGTCGTTTTCGAAACGACTCGGCTTTCCTTGCGTACTGTGCAAGGCATAAGGCGAACTGTGTCGGAGAAAGTTATCTGTTCTCGTTTGAGTCTTCGTTTTTACAGTATGCAGATGCTTCTTCTTAGACCAGAACGGTCTGGCCTCAGTTTGTGTTTATCTCACGTACTGGACCAAGTGTTATTGACAATTGCACGCGGGTATAAAGCAAAACGACGTGTATACGCAGTGAAAGGGGGGGTGCATAAACCACGGACTCGAAGACGGAGTTCCGCTGTGCGAGCCCAGTTTTACACAGCACTCGGTACGTTTATTGCAAGCTTGCCGGTCTCAATACTAGATTGCGCTTTCAACATTTTTAAGGTGACGGAATTTTCACGTGCACAATATGTATGTAGAAAAGCCGTAAAAAGATTATCTTCTTTTTTTTTGAGAGAGGGTCGAAGTAAAAGGTATTCTAAAAAACACTGCTTAGATAAAGCGCTGAGAAACTCGACATTATAAGCCCGTACACACGACATTAGGAAAAACATAAATTTAAACTAAGGAAGTGATAAGTTACGTTTAGTAACGTCTCAGTGGCATTACACTAGGTAAAAATAAGCCTACGCACTGCGTAGACTATACTTGACCGAAAACGATGCATATTCCTTGCATAAAAAAAAAAAAACAGCACCTCATCATGCCGACCGAGCACTATATCGTTAAGCTGGTAGTGCATGACACGAACGTAATCGTTCTGTTCTTGACGCCAGTATGACTAAATTTTATATGCATGTCGAACACATGTTCTTGATTGTAGCACTTTTCCATAGCATCCGTCATCCTTTAAAAGCGAGAAAGGAAAAGAGAAGATCACAAATGGGACTTCTTTGAACAATGTGGGTCAGGGGATCTTACGTGAGATCGCACTGGCTCACCAGAGACACGGCTGGTTGCGCCCACATGCCTCCCTTCCCCGAGAAGCTGGCCATCTGCGCTCCATCGAACAGTGCGGCACGATGCGGGGAGTGAATGAGCGAGTGACAGGCAGAGAAATACTGAATGGGAAGGGGCCACCTCGCGTTGTCACCAAGAATTGGCATACTGACTATCAAGAATGACTTACTGCAAATAGTGCCATTTTGAAGTTGCCCTTCTCCATTTGCTGCGAGTCGCTCCATAATGAAGTGAAGTAGTCACTCCCGACTACGGTTCAGGGACTATACTTCAAAGAACGTCTTCCAGAAGAGGAAAAAGCTACCGTCCAAAGCACCGCTCAAAGAAAGGAGGCAAGGTTTGCAACAGAGGGCTAAGAGCGGTTCCTACTTCAAACAGGCTACAGAAGTCAGCGCATTGGCGGCCAGTGGCAACTAATGTGTGCCATCTTTGAGCCAGGGTTTAAACGATCCACAACCGTTATATAACTAGTACGAGAATGCTTTGATGCTTTGAGAGGAGAGTGATATCCATTTCTCTTCAGACGGGACAAGAGAGTACCTGTATGCTATGAATATCGATTTACAACAGCGCTCATGGACACAATTATTCCCTTTTGATAAGTGTCTTTGTTCCCTTTCTAATCTAATTCAAAAACTAAAGGCGCTTTTCAGTAGGCTTACGGTACCGAAGCGCAAGGTTAGAGAAGGCTAGCCTGTACAGGGCACAAAGGCGCCGTGTCCCGTCTTTCTTGTGCGTCAATTAGGTTGCGTCCCAGTAGTTCGCGCTGTGAATTTAGACAAAAGGCGAGTCGCATAGTGGGAGTCACGTGACTCCAGTGGCGAGCATTCTTGCGTCGTGCGCTTGCATATGGAAGGTGCTCCGCTTTCATGAGTCGCTAGGGGCTTTCGCTCTCATTCGTTACTGGCGGCTCCGGCCACGTGTTTCGCCCTCCTTTTTCTTTGCCTCTCTCGCTACAGACCCCATCTTTCTTGCGTTGATTTGCCGCGCACTAGAATTCTGCCACCCCCGGCTGTTTGCTCTGTTCGTCCTTTAGCAATGCACAGGAGTGGCGCTTCGAGGAGATTTCCGGTCGAAGAAGAAGATAAAGAGAGAGAGTACGAAACAGATCTGCTACAGTATTACATCAAAGTGAGGACTCGATGCGCTTGGATATCTGAAGCGCCGTGGTAATGGCCCAGAGGCGTGTCCGTTTTATGACGGCATCTGCTACGCGCGCCGAAGAGTGACTGTGGAATTATGATCGCGCATCGTTTTGCGCACACGAGCGGGAAGCATACCATCGTTTACGTAAGCAGTGCGCAGTCGTCTAGAAAACTCTATTGAAATGGAAATGTTGATAGCCTCGGAATAATGAACGTGCTTCCCTCTGGCTGCCGTCACTCCCCGTTGCGCTTGCCTTGCCTCTGCCGTCCGGCATAAGTGATGACGACGTTCCAAAATGGCACTGCCGGGTACTCCTTCAAACGCGAACTCTTGCTGTAATTTTTTTTAGTATGTTGTTTTGCGTGCCGAAACAACTTGATTTTGAGGCACGCCGTAGCGGGGGACTCTGGAATAATTTCGACCCCCAGAGGTTCATTAATGTGCACCTAATCGAAGTACGCGGGTGCTTATGCATCTCGCCTCCATGAAAATGCGGGCGCCGTCACCGGGACTCAATACCGTGGCTCCGTGCTTAGCAGCCAAATACCATAGCCACTAAGCAACCACGGCGGGTTCTTGTTCACTTCTTTTTCTGGATGGCTCTGCCGTTCACTGTACACAGATCCCCGAGTTCGATGCTACATGCTGCATCTATATGCAGTGGCATTTGTATTTAGTGACACCCGCAAGCTCGTATGTTTTGGAGAGTTCAGCACGACTTCTTTCTACACATTTCCGAGGAGTATTTTTTGGCCCCTTGGATATAACATCTCGTGCACATCGCTCTGTGTAGAACGGGGAAATCCGTACTAGATGAGAATATGATTCCCGCTAGTGCACTTCTATATAAATAAGTAGGAATAGACTGATATCCAGTGAACAACTATTTAATTGACTACTGGAAGCCGTGAAGAAAATCTGTTACCAAAAGTGGACTTATTTTTCAGATGCATGTTATCAAATTGTTCGCGGTTTAGTTGACATAACCATTGCAAGGTGGCGAAAGCGATGGGGTGTTTGCTACGATCTGGCATTTTGCTCGAGAAGAAAAAACATGTACTAGTATCTGCATGCTCCTTTCTAGGAGCCTGTCGCTGTTGCCTAAACATATTGGGCAGCCACCATAGTTTAATGTTTTCCGCACTAGGCACTGCTGCATGTTGCACCTCCCAAGCAGCACTGATCTTACGCTGATCATGACAGGTGCAACGTGATTTCAATTGTACCCGTGGGCGGAGTCAGAGTCGTGGTCTTAACCGATCTTCACGCCACACTCACTGTCGTCAGCGTCACAGAAATGACGAAAGCAAAATCATGTCGACGATACACACTGCCACGGCGCTTCTCGCATGATCACGACTGAGGAAGGCCGCATTGGCGGCGAGCTCAGAATGCGGCCATTTTCGCAGCTCCCTTGTCGACTGGGAGCGCCGAGAATATTTTCGACTGCATTACCCGAAAATAACAAAATGAAACGCAGCTCGCACGAGCTCGATGCTTCGTCCAAATTATGACTGATGGGACTGTCATGCTCTCGTGCTAGTCCACGCATAAAGTGTATACGTGCAGTTGCTCATGAATATTCACGACCGATTCTCGCGAAACGCAAGGGCGCCATAATTTGTAATTCAGGAAAGGAAGCGTTGCAAAATAAAGCTCTTTGACTACTTCTTACCCTCATTCCGCGATTATATACTCTCGTATTTAACGTCTACCTATTCCTAAACGATTGCGATTGATGGTAACTGCGAGGCACAAGAAGCTGCGGGCCGAATTTTAGTCACTTAGTTTTTTTTAAAAGAGCAATAATAAAGATTTTTCAGCATGCCATTTATGTCATATAACCATACCCGTGAACGGCCCCAGACATTTTCTTTATGCAACAATCTGTGCTTACTGCCCTAGACTGGTACCTTGCCTCACTCACTAAAATTTGCTGCCATGTGCGCCTCAACATGCCAGAAATTAGGAAAAGACTTTGATGCTAACTGGGTCCTTGTGTTCATTCTACATGAGAAATGCATCGATTGCGTTTATGTTAAACTACCGAGCCACGCTGTACGTCTTCGTTCTAGTTACAGTTTACCCACCAAGAGCGATTTCTGCCATGTTAAAGACGTCCCACCCGCGACATCAACGGCTAGGTAACATTGAGCTTTTTGTCCTGAACGTTTCATCAGCTAACAACAACCTATAAAATGCTATCTTTGTGTTCCCTAACTCTATCGTTCCGGCACCGGCCTGTTTGGGCGATGTAACCCCTACCGCAGCTAAGCGGAATGTACGGAATCCCGCTTAGCTGCCGTAGGGCTTACATCAGCCACACAGGCCGGTGCCTTAACGACAAGGTTGGGGAACGCGAACTTTAGATTAAAAAAAACTTTTAACACATATTTCTGTGCATTGTGATTCCTGCATGTGTTAGCCAATGTTTTCTTGTGTTCGCTTTCTCGGTAAGAGTACGGATGCCTTGGCGGATGAGACAGTGGAATCATACTAAATTAAAATGAAAACAGACATGTGTATCAGTGACACGCCTTTTGCTTTGCGTGGTGCCGAATACGAATTTTGTCAATATTTACTAGATAAGAGAGTTTCCGCAAATCCCCTTATCTGGTGTCATTTGATAAGCGTTTGAACTGATGTGGTTTCTACATGCACGGAATGGCTCATAACACGCTGCTCTTCTTTTAATAAAGTTAGCTGCGAGTGATACATTTTCTTTCTCGTCTTCCTTCCGCGGTTATTGCGCGTCTCTTTCACACCAGTTGTCACGTTGGAGCTTAATTTTTTTTAATTAAAATTAAACAATGGGGCTTAACGTGCAAAAATCACTTTCTGATTATGAGACATGCCGTAGTGGAGGACTGGAAATTTGTACAACATGGGGTTTCTTAAAGGCCCCCTAACCATGTCTGGCCATCTTGAGCTGACAAGCGCAGAGCATACATTGCGCGATAACAATCGTGTCTGCAAATTATTACACCTAGCAACTTCCAGCGTATAACCAAAATTTGACAAGTCCCCACTACGGCATGCCTCATAATCAGAAAATGGTTTTGGCACGTAGAACCGCGTAACTTTTAAGATAGTTAGCGGTGATATTGGCGGCGAATGTATAATTTCTTCACAATTTGGTTCAATACGAGAGTGGTGAGTTGATGTTACACGTTACCTTGCGTACACCATTGCTGTTTATCTACGTAGTCCACAGAACACACAGGGAGACGTGTTTGCTTGAGGCGTTATTGTGCAACATTGTTCATAATGGCTGAGACATCACTGCCTTGGCACTTTTTGGCCACACTTGGCCATTGTGCCACTAAACACTGCATATTATTATCATCAAAATGCCTGAGAAGGTTGAGCATTATGATTGCCTAACATGGCACATTGCATCGTTGCGGAAGTGTTAAATCATAATAAAAAAATGGGCTGTACGCAATTCAAATAAAATAATTGTATGTGTACTTGTATACATACATTCCCGGTCTGCACCACGTTTCGCTACGTAGGCAAGATGCTCCTGTTCAGCGCGAAGCTTCTTTCGGGCCTAGGTGTCCTCAGTGCTAAGTGCATGCTTTGGAGCCATTTTGCTGGCGCCTGTTTACGTGCTCCTTCTTTCTGCATACGTGGCCAACACGCTGTAGAGACGCCAGCTCCGGGCGCTCTCTTCAGGCTATGGACGATAGTAATTTTTGCGCGATCACAGCCCAGCCCAGAAGCTCCACATCCCAGCAATTGCATTTTTGTCGCATAGGAAAGCAAGCACAGCACGTTTCATGCGTACCGACTATGCATGTCGTCCCGCGGCGGCGTCGGCCGGGATGCGCGCCGGCGAGCGCCATCTGGTAGTGTTCCGAGAAACCCAGAAGCGCGCGCGAGCACCACCTGCATGACCAGACGGTGAGCCCCACCTGATGGTATTGCAAGAAGCCCAGCGATACGCGTGGCAAGACCATAACAGCAGCAACAGCACCCGGAAAGCCGGGAAAAGAAGCAAAGAAAGCGCTTTAAAAAAGGAGCCGGCTTCTGCTTCAGCCATCGGTCTGAACGGTTCTCAGGCCTTTTGCTCGCACGTTGTTGTAGTAGACCTAACTTTGGTCCCCAAACTTGTTTTAACAAAGCGTATGTAGTATGCATACATGCATAACCTCGTGCGCACCGGAATCTTGGAAGAACGCTAACATAATACTAATCCAAAAGAAAGGGGACGCCAAAGACTTGAAAAATTATAGACCGATCAGCTTACTGTCCTTTGCCTACAAACTATTTGCTAAGGTAATCGCAAACAAAATCAGGAACACCTTAGACTTCTGCCAAGCAAAGAACCAGGCAGGATTCCGTAAAGGCTACTCTACAATAGACCATATTCACACTATCAATCAGGTGATAGAGAAATGTGCGGTATATAACCAACCCTTATATATAGCTTTCATTTATTACGAGAAAGCGTTTGATTCAGTCGAAACCTCAGCAGACATAGAAGCATTACGAAATCAGGGTGTAGATGAAACGTATGTAAAAATACTGAAAGATATCTATAGCGGCTCCACAGCCGCCGTAGTCTTCCATAAAGAAAGCAACAAAATCCCAATAAAGAAAGGTGTCAGGCAGGGAGATACGATCTCTCCAATGCTATTCACAGCCTGTTTACAGGAGGTATTCAGAGACCTGGATTGGGAAGAGTTGGGGATAAGAGTTAATGGAGAATACCTTAGTAGCTTGCGATTCGCTGATGATATTGCCTTGATTAGTAACTCAGGAGACCAATTGCAATGCATGCTCACTGACCTGGAGAGGCAAAGCAGAAGGATGGGTCTAAAATTAATCTGCAGAAAACTAAAGTAATGTTTAACAGTCTCGGTAGAGAACAGCAGTTTACGATAGGTAGCGAGGCACTGGAAGTGGTAAGTAAATACATCCACTTAGGGCACGTAGTGACCGCCGATCCGGATCATGAGACTGAAATAATCAGAAGAATAAGAATGAGCTGGGAGGCGTTTGGCAGGCATTCTCAGATCATGAACAGCAGGTTGTCATTATCCCTCAAAAGAAAAGTGTTTAACAGCTGTGTCTTACCAGTACTCACGTACGAGGCAGAAACCTGGAGGCTTACAAAAAGGGTTCTACTTAAATTGAGGACAACGCAACGAGCTATGGAAAGAAGAATGATGGGTGTAACGTTAAGGGATAAGAAAAGAGAAGAGTGGGTGAGGGAAGAAATGCGAGTTAATGACCTCTTAGTTGAAATCAAGAAAAAGAAATGGGCATGGCCAGGACATGTAATGAGGAGGGAAGATAACCGATGGTCAATAAGGGTTACGGACTGGATTCCAAGGGAAGGGAAGCGTAGCAGGGGGCGGCAGAAAGTCATGTGGGCAGCTGAGATTAACAAGTTTGCAGGGACAACATTGCCACAATTAGTACGTGACTGGGGTAGTTGGAGAAGTATGGGAGAGGCCTTTGTCCTGCAGTGGGCATAACCAGGCTGACGATGATGATAATGATGATGATGTAGCATGCATACGCTACCGCCCAATGAAAGCCTGGGAAAGAGGGGATTAATTACAGTTTTGCCGTAAATTAAACGTGCGGATCACCTTCGATAATACCGTAAAAGTCACTGGTAGGCCATAGCGCCTATCGTATAAAGGTTGTATTCGCTTCGAGGTGCTATACCTAAATCGAAAGGCTCCCTGTCATGCGACAGCTATTTAAATCTGCTGTGTTGAACAGGCATGTTTTTAATTTTATTTCAATTTAATTTCAGTTAAATCAGCTATAAGCAATGCAGGGAACATGGACAAAAAAGAAAAGACTGTTAATCAACAGCGTGGCCCCGTTGTAGCTATCAGTAGTAAAGCATTATACAAAGCGAAAGTACCTCGATATTAATAAAAACGCAAAAATGATCCCTTCTGCAATTCAAAAAATTTGAACAGGTAAAGGTCACACGCACTGAGGTACAGAAGACAGAAATCAGTACTACAATTTAAAGTTCACTGGAAATCAGCTGAGGTGCGCGATAACATAATAAAGAGGTGCGACGAAGAAGAGGAGCACGCTGAAAAGCCCCGTTGCCATCGCATGGCTCGTAGCCACTTCGCTCTCTGGCTGTGCCCTAGCTGCTGGTGCTGCGTTTGTCACTGCTGCTCGGCGACCCGAATAAACCCCTTTACAATTGGTGGAGGTGCTGGGTACAGCAGGAATTCTGGAACTTCGCAATCGGACACTACAGCTCGTCTTCATTATGCCAGAAGAACGACCACCACAACCACAACCCGCTGCCGCAGTGACTACCGTGGTGTGCCCCGGTCCGTTGCGTCAGCGCGACCCACCCATCTTCAGCGGTACCGAAGACCATGACATAGAAGACTGGCTCGCTGACTAAGACCGGGTGAGCATCCACAATCACTGGGACGACATCAAAAACACTCCATTACGTGTCATTTTATTTGAGCGATGTCGCCAGCCTGTTGCACCGCAACCACGAATGTGATCTCAGACGTCAACGGCCTTCAAAACGAACGTGACGGAGGTATTCGGGCACCCCACAGTTGGCAAGCTACACGCCGTGCAACGTTTGCGTGGTCGTGCGCAACAGTGCGGGGGGGCATTTACCAGAAGATGTTGTCGACCTTTGTATCCGTGTTGACGTGACAAAGGCTGATGCCGAGAAGATCCGCCATATCTTAAAAAGCATTGAAGATGACGCCTTCCAGATGCTGTTGGCGAAAAATCCGGCGACAGTCTCTGAACTCGTCAGTCTTTGTCAAAACTTCGACGAGCTACGCAAGCAACGCATAGCCACCCGCCTATCTCCTCCTCAGGGAACTTCAATGTCGAGCTTGGCTGTTGCCCCGGATAACGCTTCGCTGCTGCTACAGATCAAGGAATTCGTGCGTTAAGAGGTGGCTCGTCAGCTTTTTCTCATTCCACTTACACATGGCCAGTCGAGTTCTCCGTTGGTGCCCGCTCTCCAATCTGTCGCCAAGGAGCAGGTAGCCGACCACATTTCGCCTTCTCTCCAGCAGGCTCCGACTACCGCTCCCCTGACGTACGCCGAAGTCGATGCGAGGCCTGCAGCACCACAGACCTACGGTCCCCTTCGCGCTACTTTGTACCCGCCAGTATCCGCTCCAGTCCCTCCACTGATGCAGTATGCACGACTTCAAGACCATTGGCGCACAGAAGACAATCGCCCGATTTGTTTACATTGTGGTCGTGCTAGACACGTGGCACGTCACTGTCGCCTCCTTACACCGAACGTCCACAACAATGTGCGTCCATATGCGCCACGTTTCCAACAACGCAGCAACTATTCGGACACCTTTGAATCTTCTCCTGCCGTCGAGACCGCATTCTCCATTCGTCGTTCACCTTCTCCTTGCCGCCGCTCTCTATTCCCCATGCTCCGTCGACGGAGCCCTCTGCGCCAGGAAAACTAAAAATCGCAGTTCAGGAGGTGAGAACTGCGGTGTCAGCGAAATGTATAAGGCCTCACACTGCCCGAGAAATATTATTGAAGTTGCAATAGAAGGAACATTGGACGCTAGCACTTGTCGACACCGGCGCTGCACTTTCAGCGATAGATGCCCGTATTTGTCGCAAGATAGGAAAAGTGACGACGCCGCTTTCTAGACTGTCCCTTCGGATTGCCAGCGCGCAGCACGTCGAGCCATCCGGCGCCTGCATCGCTCGTGTCGTCATTCGGGAGGTCTTTTATACCATAGAATTCATCGTGCTGCTATAATGTTCACATGATGGCATATTAGGTGGGGACTTTCTCTCCACGCATCATGCGATCATTGACTGCACCCGTGCCGCAATCGAGCTGTTTGAGTTTTCCACCGATATTATCACTGACCACAAGGACCTTCGTCACAAAATCGCCGTGTCAGAAGACACCGTTATACGTGCCTGGTCTTTGGCTCTTGTCAGTATTTCTTGTGACTCTGCAGATGACGGCGTAGAAAAAAGAACTTGAGATTGCTGTGCCTCATATCGAGGACATTTGTACATAAATAACAATTTATTGTAAAGGCTGCCTAGTTGATGTTCTATGCAGTTATGAGCATTATTTGTCCCGCAGAAAGGTAGTAGACACGGTGTCTTACTCGGGAATCTGTGGACTTCTTTCTGTAGCAGTCCTTAAGATGCACTGCAACATGATTGACGGGATACTATACTTTAAATTCCATTCATAACGAAGAAATAATTTCTGCATATAGAACTGCCCAATAGATAATGTCCTGCATGTAAGGAATACATATTGTGGCGGTGGATTCCGGGAAACATTTGCAGTTTGTTGGAGAGCCTTTCGCTGTAATCAGTGAATCCAATTGGGCGACGTCGTAACCCGCACTTACGAGCAGTGATTTCTTTTGGCTGAAAAAAGTGAGTTGTGCACTATTCTTATCTTCCCTAAACTAGGCCCGCTCCATTGACCAGCTAGTGAAGCGACTCCGGCAACTTCATTTGTCAGTGTTGAAATATTCAATACGGGTCGGAAGCTCTGCTGCAAGTTCTTGCCATGGTTACCAAACATGGTGATATATGGCCATAAAGTAAACAGCGCCTCTCTGTCAGAACTCCTGTTAACGACTCTAAACCTTCACCTTGACGGATGAACTTAGTGGTCGCCACGTGTATGCACTATAGCAAGCGCTCGTATTGTCACACGCAATGCATGCAGCGCCAGCCTTTCCAACCAGAAAGCGAGGATACATGCAGAAATGAGGCTGTTGATGCAAAATAAGACGCCTCATTAGTCAGCTTCTTATGACGGCGTACTTTATTAAAATATGCACATCGATTTGCAGATGGAGGAAAGCAAGGCTACAGCTCAGCTGCTGAAAATCATAAGCAAAAGCGGCAACAACGACCAACCTTCTACCTCATGTAGAAACGAGAGACAGCGAGGCACATCGACCTGAAAAAAATTGTGGAGTAAAAAAAGAAAGAACAAAGAAGCTCGAAAAGCGACATAGTGAAGAACGCGGCCATTTTTGAACAAGATTTTCACTCTCCCACGTGACACCGCCCTCCTCGTTGTCGCAGTCGTGGCCTTTGCCGCTTCCGCCGAAGACGAGTCTCTTATTTAGTTTAAGGACGTCGTTTACTTTACCGAACACGTTGTTATTGTGCTATCTTGAGAACTATACTTGGTGCTCTGTTGTTTTTGTGGTTGTTGGACAGAAACGAGCAGCATGAGTGCTTTAGTCTGTTTTTGTCTTGTGCTTTTACCTGCTGCATATAATAAAAAGACAAAGAAATAAAGAAAAACAAATAGGGATGTATAGTGGAGTGGAGGCTCTCTGGCTTCTGCTCTTCTGCACGTAGTTCACGAGTACAAAATGGAGGCCTTGTTTCAAGGCATTATGCGTATTAGCTTCCGAGAACTTTCTCCATGCCCCCACGGCTCTTGAAATATATATATATAACTATATAAGCATGAGCGAAAGGCGTATGCACAGACACTTAGCGCCCAGCAGTTACATTATTTTTCTTCGTACCTTTTGTCGGTCTCCCGTTTTCATCGAGGTTCATTTCCTTGATCTTGCAGCAGCGTGTGTTTCAAGAAGATATTCGCTGCCTCTCATCGGCATGCACGCACCATGCATGTGATTCCAGATTATTCGAGCACCTGAGGTAGGACTAATGGCGCAGCACAGCCCCGAAGCCATGCTATTGTTCAAGCAAAGCATTTTTCATAGGAAAAAAAGAACTCATCCCTTGAAATGTTCTTTCGTGCACTGTTGAGGACACCCGCACACATTTAGTGGGCCTTAGCGCTGAGGGTGACGTGCCTTCCTTCAGCATATCCCGGTGCCTAAAACGCAAAGCTATTGCATTATGATTTTATTCCTGTCTCCCTACGTCACGTTCATGTAACCGTCAAAGCAAGCACGGCCGGTGACCTGCCACGTTGTTTAAACAGCTAAATAAAACGCTCTCATTTCTTATAGGATGTCACATTTCTTTTGCTTTTCAAAGCAAATAACATCGCCTACCCTGACAGGTTTTTCTTATCTAATTGACTGACGATATGTGAGGAGTGCGCAGAAGTGGAAAGGGTTTCCATGGGGCCTAGCTAACGCCGTGAAAGTACATAACCGGATGAAGAGCGACGCCAGCGTTTCCGATTCGTCCGCTTTCCCTTGCTTAGCTTATGCTTTCTCGTCGACGATCGCAGTGGCATGCAACGCTGCGCTAAATATTCCGCCAAAGCCTATTTTCAGCACAGAAGAGTTGACAGAAAGTTGTAGAAACAGCTACGCGGCCTTATGCTGCCACATATCCTTTTCTTTTTTTTATCATAGGCAAGGAAATTTACTCTCGTGATCAGCTCTGAGTAGCCAGCGTCAGAGCGATTGGTAGGTACCCATCTCCTATTCTTTTCTTTACGTAGCCAGTCTCCCACTATTCCAAAAAATTGCCATGTTGTTCGGCTCAATAGGACACTTTGACGTGGTGAGTTTTCGCCCTGTTGTGATTTCGTGTGACTGACAGTCATAGCTGCCGCGACAGGAAAAGTTTGGACTGCTAGAGGAGAGCTAATCATGCCAAAGGTGTGGAATGGTAATTTTTTTTGTTTGTTTTAACTGAGTGGCATATTCATGCTTAACAGCACCTACGCACGTCATCTTTAGATGGTGAGTGTTCGCAGTTTTCATGACGTCGTGTGTCAGACCGGTGAAGTGTACGTGGTCCGAAAAACTTCGAGATATTGCGGACGGCTAATGACGGAAATAAAACAGAAACATATTGAAATGTATTTGCGCTATGGTGTCCTTCATTTCGCAGTTTTCAACGAAAATTCATAAATGCTAGAATAACTTGTTCGACGTATGTGCTTGTGTGATTGCGTCTGCCCCTTTCTCTGTGTTTTCTTATTGGGAGTCATCCGCCCATACACGTTCGCATGTGCGCTCTGCCTATTGCTAATGACGCTGAAAAGAAAAAAAATATAAAGAAAACGCTCTGTTGTCTGAACACGTATTCTGGCCGTTTCATATAGCAAAAATGAGGCTCCTAGTCAGCATCGAGTTTGTGGTCCCACAAAGAGGCTCTCGAGGTAACATTTTTCAGCCTTCACTTCACTGTCACAGGAAGCAAGTAGGACGGTAATTTTTGCATTCAACTTTCATTATCCTTAAGGAAATGGTGATTTTGCTATAGTAATTAAAGATTGTGGGGTACATGCTAGTGCAGTGCTTAAAAACTTTCGTTGAAACAGGTATGTTTAAATAAATTAAGGGCTTTACCACAGGCTAACATTTCTTGAAATACAATGTTTAGTCACTTTCGTTTCGCTTTTGACTTTTGCCGCTGCTCGTCGTGGGTGACGTCTTCTATATAGGTCTGATTCTCCATCTCCCTGGATATCTGCTGCTAAACAGTAGTTTAGCAGCAGATATCCACCCTTCCCTACCCCAGATATCCCTTCCCCACCCCAGAGGCAGCATCTATGTACGAGTTCATTGCAAGATTGATCATTTATCGACACTGATATCCATGCTAATAACGACACGCGAACGCTTCGGCCTCGGCGCAAACCCCGTGTTGCGTTTCAACCCGTAATCAGTTTCAAATGTGATAAAATTATTAGGCATACACTACTCGACATGAATGCAGCCTAGAACAGGCGGGTATCGTTCATTTTACTTTCGCATACCATCTCCCGGAGCGTCTGTGATTACCAATGGGCGGCGCGTGCACTGTAATGACGGCCATTTTCTCATATTGTGACTCCTCACAGAGTTAATAATTAACCTGAGCCTCTGAACTCGGTATGTGTACTGTGTACTTGAACAAGGGAGTTCCAACACAGTCAGGACGTGGAGATGCGCTATAGTTCTTAGCTCCATCCCCCCTTCTCCGTAGAAACCGCGTATGCCACCCGCAGTGCCAACTTTAGCAGTGCGCTCTTTATTTAAAACAGCCACTGTCCCGCGGATACGAAAATAACGAAAGCACGTTGCAGCATGCGGGGTTGTGTAGCAGAGTGTTTAATATCTGCGAGTCTCCACGGTCCATAAATTCACGTAGCAGGTAAAAGATGTCAAGATTGTTTTAAGCAGTGAAGATCGACTTTGTGATCAGGATACGCGTCCAGTTAGATTAACAGAAGCGTAGAGAGAGCACGAGGCATAGTAACGTCATTTCCGCTGTGCTTGCCTGTCATTCTGAACAGCACTTACTGTCCTGTTCACCTCGGAATAGCTTAACTTCACCCGTGCTCGTCACCCGCTATTTGTATGCCTGATATTCAGACAGAGGTGCCCTTTGTGCTTCCTTGTCGTCCCATTATTCTACTCACATTCACAAAATTGAAATGAAAGTGTAAGCCTCGGAAAACACGCAGCGACGTATTTATGCCAAATCATGCAGTTCGCCGGCGCCCTGTCCTACACGGTTGTAAGAAGGATAGCACCTAAAAGCAGGGGTGGGCTGTCGTCCTAGGAACGAAGATTGAGTGCCTCATCGGCAGCATTATGCAGGTAGGACAAAATTTATGGCAACGGAGACGTCGGATATTGCCAGCCTACTTGATGGCTGATTACCGCGATTCGCCTAGAACGCAGTTCTTATGACACCTGTCCTTGACAAATGAAGCGTGTCGCGGGAAATCGCCTGTGGCATGCTGGCGGTTATTTCTTTCTTGACATGTTTGGCCGTTGGTTGCTATGATAATACGGCCGTATATATGAGCGAGTAATTAACGCACACGAGTGTGCGTTGTTATGGCAAACGGACGTAAAGAATCTGAAACAATACATGTCTGTAACGGTGCCAGTGCCACAAAATTCAGAAGAAATATATTCTCTTTAATATCAGGAGAACACATGAATATGAATTGCGCTATTGTAAAGAACCCAGCAGAAGCTACTGAAGATCTGGATACGGTTGGGTCTATCACGCACTAATGGCTGCTCAGGCTGTCGGCTTAAGTAGGTGGTGGTGGTGGTGGTGGTGGCGGTGGTGGTGCTGTTGAAGCAGGCGGGGTTAGCCTGGCATACATAGCCGGCAATTGTTCCACCTGACCCTCCTTCGAGTTGAGATCAGGGGTGCGTCACCAGATGTCGATGAGCCCCGTGTCTCGCGGGGAGGCTATCAGCAGTCGTTGCGCTCTCTTCCTGAATGCCGCGGGCCCTCCTGGGAAAACAACGTATTCAAAGGTCCTGTGCGTGAGACCGCTCTTTTGTAGGTTGTCGACCATCGCTTTTCTTTCTGTGTCGAACTGCGGGCATAGCCAAATGAAATGTTCGATGTCGCCAATGTCACCACAGAAAACACAGAGTGGGGAAGCGCGAAGCCCAGTCTTGAATAACCAAGCTGGGGTGGACGCGGAGTCAGTCCTGATGCGGTATAAAGCGTCCCTTGTTCGCGTGTAAATCCATGAGTGACACAGGATTCGTGTGGATTTTTGTGCATCTCTCTAAAGTGAAGGCGCATTGCACCCTTAGGGTTTTGAAAAGCTTTTGGAGCTTTCACTTTTGGAACAGATGTCAGCGCTAGGTGTGCAAGGACGTCAGCTTCCTCGTTTCCATCAATTCCTACGTGTGATGGAATCCACTGAAACCTTATGTTAAATCCTTTGCTCGTTAGGTCGTCAATCAGTGCCAGAGACTGCCTTGTAAGTTTCTCTAGAGTTAGGCCCCGATGTAATCTCTGTAATGCTGACTTGGAATCCGTCAGCACCACGACATCTCGTGCAGAAAAGGCCCGTAGTTTCCTCAAAGCCGCGGTGATTGCAGCGCTTTCTGCTGTTGTAGAGGAAACTACGCGATCCAGTCAGCCGGACCATGACACATCAAGGGATGGTATGCAGAATGCCGCTGCACAGCTATCTGTTTGTGCGCACACCGAACCGTTTGTGTACACTTGTATATGGCTTTGAAACACAGTGCTTAAGTGGTCCAGCACAATAAACTTTGCTTCGGCAGTTGAAATGGTGCGTTTCGTCGGTAGGTGTGCTACATTGAGGCTGCAGGTAACGTCCGGAAAAGACCATGGCGGGTCAAGGTGACTTCGCTTAGGCCATTCCAATACTAAAAATCGGAAGGTGTTCAGCGCCGCATGGAAATGTGAGCGAGTTCTTGCTCTTAGCCGCCGGAGAAGCGCCGTGCCTGCGCGTGACTCGCCCAGCCTTAATAGCTGCGTCAGCAAGGCTTGAGATGCCAAGAGGCAGAGTGGAAGAGACTTTGCCTCATTAGTGACTTTCTTGTTTGGAGCCGCCGTTGGAACTCCCATCGCCAAGCGAAGTCCCTTTCTGTGCACTGCCTCCAAGCGCTCGAATTGACTCGATGACGGTGATATCAGAGGGAGCTGATAGAGAATGCTCGACGTGGGAACGTAGTGCCGTGAACAAAGCGCGTATCACATGCTGGCAGTTTCGCTGCTGACTGTTGCCAAGTGGTACTTGAGGTCGGTTTACTGCGGCCGCATAGGCGCGTTTTTCGGACTCTTTTCGAACAGGTTTCCCAGCGGCTGTGACCGTTTACGTTGGCTCAATAACTTCGTTTATCAGTGTGAGACGCGGGAAATGAGATACGTACTGTTTCCAAACCAGTTAGTTGTGGCTCTCTGGACGTCTTCTTCGTGTTCGATGGTGCGCTTACACTCTTTGGACCCAGAACAAACAACGTATTTCTTCGCTGAGCAGCTGTCCGCGCAGGACATCGACCGTAGCTAGCAGGATGGTCACCGCCGCAATTTGGACACACAAAGTTGTCTTTACTTGCACACGTCTTACAGTCATGAGGTCCCCCACAGCGCTTGCACCTCTGCTCCCCACGACCGTACTTAGCGATATGTCCGAAGCGCTGACACTTAAAACAGCGTGGTGGTGTCTCCACGTAGTCGACAAGCTCGTGTCTTGTGAATCCAAGGTTGATCTTCTCCGGGCGTTCAGAATTTGGAGCAAATGTGAGAACCACCGAGTTAGTGCGCCTTGACTCCCATTCAGATGACGAGGTTTGGACCCGACGGATGATTCTTCTTGCATGGAATACTCCCTGAGGTCTCAGGTAGGTGAGCAGCTCTTCATCCGAGTACCATTTAGGGACTCCTCCAACAATGCGCGTGTTTTTCATATAACTGTGTGGGACACGGGCAGATATGACTATGCCACCGATATTCGTGGTCTCTAGCAGGACGTTGGCTTGTCCTTCTGTCTCTACATCTAAGAGCAATGCTCCCTGTGCTGTGAAGTGGCTCTTCACTGGTGCTCCACCGGGAATCGTTTCAAGCTCAGAATACAGGACAATAGGGTTTACTTGCCTTAAATAATCTCTTTCGGATGCTACAGTGATTAACACTGGAATGCCCTCCGCCCTGTCTTTACGATGGCGCACAATTCGGAAACCACCCTCGTCCATGTCTAGGTCTGAAGGGTTCGCCACGTTGTCGTCCTCGATAATAGTTGACTCGTCTTCTGATTCACCAGTGTCTTGTCGCTTGCAGTCAGGCTGGCTTGTACAAACCAGCTGGCGTTTCTGACCTTGTGTCAGCCCTGGGGAGGTCATGGTACTCGTCGGTGCCAGCTTGGTTCCTTCTAGCACCATGTGAGGCGGCGGGTGGCGCAGCACCCGTCGGTCTCCGATACGGAAGGTACCTCTTCGAGTCGGCAGACGTCTTGAACTGTTCTGACCAGTAATATTACCAGAACATAACGAAAATAACAATAAATGTAGGCAGAGCTACTCAGACAGGCTAGTAGCAGGTTCGTCGTCTTCTTCTTCCTCTCCTCGCCTTAAGTAGAATAGAGCGTTCGCATTCACTAACCAGGCGGAATTTTTACGTCTACCGAGGAATTGAAATTGCCGACTTTCGAATAAAAACAAGTCTTCAGAATTCAACCTTACCTCATGAAGGCCTTCCATCCAACACTTTGCGAGGAAAGAAGTAATCGAACAACCTAAGCTAGCTGTCAAGTCAAGAAAGAGTGCTTAGGGTGCTTGCATGTCGCCTGAAAATGCGCCGATATCTGTCAGTGCTGAATATAACGCTGCTGTTCTTGTAGTATACTGCACAGACGCGGACTCCCTAACACGACTCTGAAAGAAATTCCCTTAGGCTGGCAGCCGGCAGTAATTGAGACTCACATTTGTTGCCACGTTCCAAATTCGTCTATTTATATGGCCTACGCGCATGCACGCCTGCTTTACAAGTTATCTGCCGTTCCTTGTGCTCCAACATGGGTGCACCTCTTATGCGACTATGGCGAAGTTAATTTGTGGCTTAAGCAATTTAATTTCGCGCACATCGCACATGAATTGCGCTGAAGAAGAGCGCAGGGAATTTTCTGCGCTAATATCTCTACGTAAAGCACCACCTCTCATCCCAAGTAATCCCAAGTCTCTGCTATCCTTTCACGTGCTTCCAAAATTCTAAGTTCGAGTGAGACAGCTTTTGCTTTTACATCTCGCGAAGCCAGTAGAGCCTATGACGTATTTGTGGTTGAAACCACAAGCGGATATGAGATTGGAGACGAGCTTGCCATCCTGTTGACTGCCTGCTGCCTCTTGAAGCAACGCTAGAGTGAGAAAGTGGGCCGTCGCATGCTATATCTTGGAACGCATTACAACACACCTTTCCTGGTTATCGTGGAAAGCGAACTGCAAGAAACACATATATTCCTCGGGAATATTACAGTTGTGCTTAACGGCCCTATCTAGTATTACGATGTGCTGTCATCCTCTGGGACAATGTGACGGCACGGAAGTCAACAGCAAAAAGCGTATACCTTTAACTTGCGGCCCTATACCTATACTTGCGGACAGCATTCTGTTGGAATGAAGAAAAACCTTCAGGGGCGACGCTTTTACATATGCGCTACCATGTCATGCATATAGTCCGGCAGCGATTGACAGCGCATTTGGTTACTTAGAACAGGTACTTGGAAGGAGGGGGATGCGGCGGGGGTCAAATGCGTCAAATTTAACACGAAGTGTTTTTTTTTTACTTTGCTGGAAAGGTGTTCAGGTTTTCTCTACCCCAGCTTAAGTTAACGCAGATGAAAGTGCGGGACTTCTTGAGAAGCGCTCTCACATGTGCGGGTGGTCTGCGAGTATACACGTAAAAGGCTCTTCTTCGTTTACTTAGGTCATGCGTGCATACGTAATGAGTTCAAATACGAAAGTATTACGAAAATGTTTTCTGAAAGGCCCTATTATTGGCTAGGTGCGTCCTTATCACGAACAGTCATGCAGCGGAAAGTTATGGGAGAGGCTTCACTAGAAGCGAAAGCTGTTTTTTTTTATTTTGATCATTCTTTTCCGATCGTTTTGGACGTATATCTATATCGGTAGCACAATCCAACTGCTCGCCTACTGCTCAACACAAAATGTCTTGTGCAATATAGCACAGTTAAAATAGGGTTTTTGTAGCGGTTAAGCTGCCCGCAATTATTTTAATTTTGTCTCTCTCTGTACAAAAAGCATTTTCCAAACGAAGTTACGTTTTGTCGGTATCATCAGTTTCTTAGATTAGTATTGTTTTTACAAAGCTTTCCCAAAGGCGTTGTTTTTCAACACTATTATTTGTCGCTTCGGTTTCGCTAGCACCGGCGGATTTCTTACAGGTCTCGTTCGTTCAGTGAATTGCACCAGACTTCAATTATTCCCGAGGCAAATCGTGCTTGCCGTGTGACATTTATTCATGTCGCTCGTATTTGTAATTTTATTTTTCTTCTATAAACGATAGCTGGTGGTCTCTGTATTCGAGCGAGAAAAAGAATCACCTTCAAAGTGTCCGTCCGTAGACCGAGGTTGCAGATGGAAAAATCACAGACATCGCTTCCTTTGCACGGGATGGCTCGCATTACTTCTAGACAGGCACGTTTGGCTGTGCAGCGGTGATAGTTGCAGGTTTGAACTGTGGGTCATGCACATCGAACTAATTTCAAGCCATTCAGGCTCGACGAAAGCGTATCGACAGCTCAGCAAATGCGGTCAACCGTGTTTTCTAATGTGGAGGCCATCAAAAAAAACGTCATCAGCAAATACCTCTACTGTAACCACTACATCCGGACCTCCCCCCCTCCGCTCCCCATTCCTCATTTCCGCTACAGTACCCGGCAAGAGTGCGACAGACGCGGTAACAAGGAACAACCGCATCGCGTCTGATCGCATCGGCAGGAAAAAATGCGCCGAGGAATCAAAGTGACAGAGGATGGCAGACACGCCCAACTTCAATGTCCCTTCATGTTGCTTTTCCTTCGTCGCGCTATTATCGGCGCATAGAAGTTCGGGGTGCTTCGCTGACAGCCACTAATCAATCACATTAGGACCTCTTTCAGGTGCGATAGAGCGTGAGAATCGTGGAATCTCTGCGAGCGACGTCAACACCAAATGAAATGGGAAGGAATGGCAGAATAGGGGAAGTACGTACCTGAAACAAGGGAAGGATATGAAGAGCACTGTGGAGCTACCACCTGCGCCGCTTTTTCGAAGTTCTGATTTTTGTACTGCTGTCACTTTATTGTCGGCATTTCTGCCCAGTTAATGTTTGCGTGCCCGCGCGCAACCAAACTTCAAAAAAAAAAAAAAAAAGATTGTGAGCTGCTTTAATTTTCTTTGTTTGACGAGATTACCTTAGTTCTATCCAGCCCCATTCCATTCCCATATTTTTAAACTCTGGCTGAATGTAGCTGGGACACCCAGCAAAGAAAATGTGTGTGAATGTGAGAGAGTTTTTCAAGAAGTGCATCAACTTTTGAAATAAAACCTTGCGGTAGCCATAGGTGCCTCTATCATGAAGGCATATATATATATATATATATATATATATATATATATATATATATATGCAGGGTGTTCCACGCAACCTAAACCACAGACGCATCTACTGGGTGGGCATGGGTCACTGTCCCCCTTCCCACTAGGTAGATACGTCTATGGTTCAAGTAACGTGAAACAACACTTAGTATATATGTAATGGTGATCAAGTGATCAGAAAAGCAATATATATGTGCAAAAGACGCACACATACACATGTGCGAATGTTTTTCACATATACTTCAAAACTCAATATTGCTCAAGAACACAATGTTATCCAACAATAAGTTAACAGCATTTAATCAACCACCCAATTGTTATGAATACTCTACAATAGCTCAATGATACTCAATTTTATTCAACAATATATAGGCACAATTTAGTCAACTACTTTGTTGTTGGAAACTACTCAACAGTGCCTCAATAATACTCAATACTATTCAACAATATATCCACAGAATATAGTCAACGACTTTTTGTTGTGAACTACCCAACAACTTTAGTGTTGAATTACAGTTCTGTGGTTTCAATAATTATTGAGGCATTGTTGAAAGGCTATTGAGTCAAGAATTCATCAGCAATATGCCAACAGCATTTGAACAGTCATTTTCATTAAAATGTTGTTTGCAAGGAGCGCTGTCCTTGTTTAGCCAGCAATTGCTCAGTTACGGCCGCTCGAGGCACTTTGCGTGTATTGGCGGGCTTCTTTTAAGCACGGAAATACTTTTATGTCGCACATGTTGAGCAACGGAAAGCTGTATTGAGAGCTTTTCAGGGTGTTCTACAATTTTCTCACACATTTTATCAAATTATAATATTTGAGAAGTTTATTACAGAGGTGGAATACAAAAGCAAATCTGAATATCTCCAAGCGACGGCAAACAACATTAACTTAGTTCAGTTTAGCTATGTGGCATTCGCATCTATTTAAAGTTTGGCTAAAGTTACGTGGGACACCCTGTACACCACGCGTCGGCTAGAACTAGCGATTCAGTAGTCGCGCCAACTAAGAGCACGATGTTATCGATGGAGTAACTGAAATAAACGAAGAAATGTCTACGGAAGATATCTGAGCGCTTTCTTGACGATAAATTTGTGAATGAACACTCACGCTTACTGATATTTAAATTTGTTAGGCGAAGGGAAGGGAGTGGGCCATAGGTACATTAAGTGGTTGACAGAATGCAGTAATTAATTATTTGACTGTCGGCTTAGTTAGAATAACCATGTTCTTCTGATGTTAAGAGGGACTGTAAGAATAACGCCTAAAAATGTGACGTTTGCGGGACATGGGGGGGGGGGAGCAGTGTTCTGTAAGCCATGCAAATTTAAATACTTCCGTTACATAACAAAAGCGGCACAAGGATGAGTGAGCCAAATCCAGTCTTATAGTATGCGTAACCATTAGCCTTCTACTGAAAACTGCAAAACTCATTCAACCTTATGGAGATCAACGGTTTCTTGCAAGAATGACCTGGCAAAGCAATTTCATCATGTTTCTTTTTGTTCGAACTGCCAGAAAAAGAGCGCCTACAGCTGCAGCGATCTCATTGATGTGGCCAAAGGCATCGCAACGGCCGTTATGTGTATCCTAACGGCACCCGAACACGCCACACAGGATCTATACAGGGACGATGTGCAGAGGTGGGCAAACACGTGTTCTAGTCTGCAATCTTCTGTACGCGAAGGGCTCTGTTCCTTCAGCGAGGGCGAACGCAATCACGCGCTGCTTCCGAGTAGATTGTGGAGCTCGTTGTCCCCCAAATCAACCAACTCTCATTTGGTGCAGAAGTGTCGCCTCCGAGCGCACACATTCCCGGTCCAGCCTTCATTTCCCTGGGGACACTGATCTCGCCGGTGGTGGAAGCCAGCCAAGGGGGCCCTACATCGCGAGGCTGTACGGAAAAGCCCAGCACTCCCATAGCGTTCTGTCGATTCTATGGGGGTGCCGTGCAGCTCCTTACTGCGACGGCAGAAAATGCGAGTCAATCAAGGAACACGCTTACTATGCACGTCGGAACAGTGGCATCGCAGCGCACGTGATGACTTTGCTCGAATACGCTTTCGAGAGCGTTTCTTACGCATAGAGAATCCGCATGAGTACAGACGGGCACGTGCGTGTGTCATTTTTTTTAGCTTTTGCCAGGAGAATTTTCTCTCTATTGAGGGTTTCACATACAATAAAATTGTACAATCATTGTGTCATTTTGGGGGAAAAGCGCTTAGACAAAGAGATAACATATTATACGACATGCAATTAATGCAACATGAAATAAGAATACGGTTGTCTCGAATTTTACTGCGCAAGGAAATGAGGCGAGCTAGCGACGTACCAGCGTCGTGATGTAGCTCATAATGCCAAATTATCACCAGTCCAACTATGGGAAAGGCCCACGATACGTCTTACACTCTCTTAGTGCGTAGCAAACAATGGTGTTGTACGCTTGGCTGAGTACAGGTTCGTGGTTTTAAAAACAATCTACGCAAACCAAAAATTGCTTTTTGCTAAAATAATAGCTTTGGTCACATTAAGCAATTTGCCAGCAGCCATTGCAATGGGAAAGCGCGCCTACAGCCGTAAAAAGTTGCGTTCGCGGCCCTGCTTATGCACAGTACAAAATATCGAGTGGTAATTTAGCGGTAAACTCGAGATAAATGCATCAGCGTTATGTCGCAACTTTTTGATGCTGTATATATATATATATATATATATATATATATATATATATATATATATATATATATATATATATATATATATATATATATATATATATATATATATATATATATATATATATATATATATATACAGGGACTATATATATATATATATATATATATATATATATATATATATTCGCGCGTGTGTGTGTGTGTGTGTGTGTGTGCGCTCTTCTAAGCTCTCCCATGCCCAATCTACCTCTACCACCTCTTCACAGGAAGCGTCGATATATGAAGTTTAGAGGAAGAACTATATATTCCTGGTGACTAAATCATTTTTTTCTTTGACGCGATTCAATACACCCGATAGTCGACGATTTGCGAATGTAGTATGGTATATTTGCATGAAATACCACACATCGGCAACATTCTTAACCAAGGCCCTACGACTTGAGTTACATAAGCTCTCGAAAACCTGGTTTCGCGAAACAAAAATAGCAGGATCAACTATTTTCTTTTGCAACCTATGTAAAGAACGATTCCTAATTAAGGGAGATACAAGAGAAGGCAAATGAAATTGAACACTGAACCGCCGCACGCAGCAGATTTCTGCGTCATCGCGTCACCAGCGCCGATCAATTACTGCAAAAGTTTGCGTTCCACGCAGGATATGAAAGGGGTGGCGCCTCTGGATGAAATTGTGTGCATCGCATGGAAGTTATCCTGTAGAAGATAGCGGTTTGTTGTCGTGCAATTCTCCATACTCGTGAAAATAGCGTCAATGCCACGGAAAAAGCGTAGATAACAATGCTGATGATGCGCTTCAAACATGGCACATATTCTCAATAGAAAGTTTGCCAAGAATCAGCGGCTAGTGGAAAATAACGTTGCAAGCATCGTCGGTGTCAGTGCCAAGAACGACGTTGCGATGACAGTGCCCCATATCCGATCTTCTTACATAATTACAGCACGGAATAATTTGGCTTCTCACATCAGTTGCCGAAGGTCTGGCCTCACAGCTGAGCAATGTGCAGCCGGGACCTTCAAAATGACTCATCGAACCTGAGAAAGAACAAGCATTTACCACAGCATCTGCATCTTCTAAAACATATTTTTCCACTAATTCTGAATTTAAGAAATGGTGTCAGAAAATTGTAATTTAGGTAAATCTAAATGTCCCATAGCAGACACGTAGGCCACTTAAGCGTTTTGATGCTGTCCTAATGAACGATATAAACAGCTTATATGACTATGTTGCACAACTTCTCGAACTTTCCTAGACTCACCACAAAGCAACCTCAATATTATTACACAAAAAGGAAGCGAAAATAAACTTGGCTCACCAAGATTCAATGAATAAATAATAAACGAATGAGTAAATAATACATAAATAATAACAAGAATATCACAAAAATGTGATCAAACAGCCTTCAACATAAGGTTTTATAAAGCTATAAAAATGAACTGAATATGCATAGTACACTTAGAAATACATACGGAATTTGATAACTCTAAAGTCTGCAAATGGATTGCAATCTCCACAACACGCACTACTATACCACTCAGAAAAGAATTTGCATGCATGACAAATAAGATAAAGTCGCCATTTAGTTATTTTAACATTTTCTTTCTGCGATGGCCGTCAGTTCACAATTATTATTGCAATATTTTTATATGCACTAAATTTCGGGAAAACACGTGTTAAGGATCGCACCCCACAATCCCAATAAACAACCATTTAACCGCTGGTTTCTTGTCCAATTCCTTATACTAAATGACCGCAGTTATGTTACAAAATAGCAGGCAATAAAAAAGATTAATGTGTTCTGCGTAGGGCACTTCTGCTGTCGCAACCTATAAGTTTAGAGCCGAGAAAATTGCGGCAGTGTGCTGTCGTCTTCTTTCATTTTTCAAGAACAATTCACTTGTGTGTACCATGTTTGAGTGATGCAGAAGCCTTACATAATCGTTTCCTCCACGCAATTTTATTGCTACGGAAATACTGCCCAGCACACCCAACTGCTCGCTTTATTGATTGGTGTGTTCGACGACGCTTATGGCTGAAGACTGAATTTGCCAATTTCCTCTCGGGCTTCATTCTAACAAACGACTGTTCTTGTTCACACTCCTTTTGTTAGACTGGAAGGTTCCTTTGTTCGAAGTGTCACTTTAGGCTGAAGTCAAAGCCTTTGTCACTTTTCTTTCGCTCACTGTATTCTTGTTTTGTTAAAGGCACGCCGTCTTAATCTGCTTGGCAACGTGCGTATGCAATATCATCAGAAGGTACAATATGTGTAAGACCAGATGGCTCTCTGGAGAAATTTATGAATCTGGGAAGTTGTTACAAGCGCTCATTCAAATTATCGAAAGTTCAAAACAGCCCACTTCCCCCCCCCCCCCCCCCTTAAAAAAGCGAATGAAGAGGAGCTTGTAGAGAAGAGAGGCAACTTACGCCTGCGAATCTCTCTCAGAGGGGCCGTGTAAAGTTTCCTGCTTCCTGCTTTACGAGGGTTCAAGAGATCCATTTCGAACTAGTTCGTAGGCGCCAGAGCACCGTGTGCTGCAGGGCAAGAGAAAAGCGCACAAATGGTCACAGGAAAGCACGCACACAATAACGAGTCGAGGAAACGCCACTCTTCGTGTGCTGAGTTTTTCGCAAGGGGTGGAGATAATGACACTCGCTGATTCTCCGTCGTCACGGATTCTTGAACCAGGAGACGCCGCGGCATCCGGGTCTTTACGTAGGACAACGTTCGACGTTCGACCTGGTTTCATAGGTTTCACGGGACAGCAGGACTCTTCAGGTCCCTGCCCTGACCACGTGTACAACTGCCACAGAATGGCGAGAAAGTCAAAAGTACGGCAAACTTCTGTGTTGCAAAAATGATAAGTAGAAATGGCATCACTCACACGCCGCAGCTTGAACTGTCATGTGTATTATGGGTCATCATGAAAGCAGTCGGTAGCGAGCCATTAGCCTGCGCCTAAAGCCCTAGCTTCGCAACGTAGGCCATATAGGTTCGTATTTGGATCTAATTTAGTGCCGGGTGATCCAAGGTGACGTTGAGCTGATTGAGTACGCAAAACATTCTGAATGCGCTAAAAATAGAGACAGAGGGCCCACGTTCCAGAAATAAATTACATACCGCCCTACGTGGGGGTTAAATAATTATTTAACATACACACGCTACAAGGAGAGTAAGCAGTATATGGAGTTATTTGCTGTGCAGCCATAATCCGAATGGCTGAATTAGAGCTATGATATTGTTTCTGTGATGAGATCGGCATCAGAAACGACATCACGTAGATGTAGGTTCAGATATGGGAGTGTTATATAAGAACTCCTCTAAGCTGCGATCAGTAAATGTATTTTGCAGGAATCAGGCTTTCCGACGCGCAGCGTCAATTATGTGCAGTAATACTTTTGCCGGAGGGCGACGCTGCCATCAATTTTTTTGAGTCCAGTAGGGGGGCTGGGGAGAGGGACGTCCTAGAATGTGGATGTTTGTCTCTCACTAACTTCGACTGCCGGTTGAATCGCCTTCGAAGTTTTTTTTTCTGTTTTGACACAACTACCGTAGTGGCTCGTCAACATTTCTTTAATTATTTTTATTCCTTAGATGCGTTCTCGGCATGGCGAACTTTGTTGCAGTCAGACTTATCACACTGTGGAGGATTAATAAACGAGAACGATGACAAGACCAGCAATCAAAATGAGTGGCAGAAATGAAGATACCGTAGGGTATCTTCTTTGGCGGAAAAGGGGCAAGCGACATAGCCAGGATAACGTGAGCAAAATGTTCTTACAGGGGCAGCAGATGCTCAACACCTTACAAGCTTGGGAGGCTGACGGGAAAACCAAGTTTGTTCCTGCACTGAGCACGAAAGTTTCGGGGATTGCCGCGAGGTGCCGCATTTATCAGAAGTTTCTCACTGAATACCGCGAAAAATTTCGCCAAGGCAAAAGCTATGCCACGCGAACACCGCTGAAACACTGATAGAGGCAACTGCGATGGTTGCGTTCTAAGAGATGGTGACAACAGCTAAGCGATGATGTCGGGAATTCTTGTGGCATAACTGTAGAACTTCACTACAGCGGTTGACGGGAGCACCATAGCTTAACAGATAAATCTAAACGTATTAGATAGATGGCGCCAGGCCAGCTAAGCTGCTTATGTTGCAACGGAAAACAGGATACAGTGATTGGATATTGATTGCAGAGTTCTACTGCAATCAATAAATTGAGGGAAAATAAATATGCAGGAAGGTGAACGTCATATTGTTCATATTGTTCGTATTGTCATATCGTCATATTGTTCAACGTCATACTGTTGAACGTCAGATCTCCCGTTATTATCTACGCAATGGCACGTCAAGCAAAAATTATTTACGTAATCGACAACAGCATATGCTGGCCGCACAGATCCACCAAAATGCATTAGATGGACATAGCCTTCACGCAAGGTTTCTCTTGCTAAAGGGAACAAAAGGAACAGACGGTCCAGGCGTGGCTATCTACAGAACAAGATGAGTGTCCAAAATTACAGTCTCGAGTGCGTCGTCATAGTTTCCCGGCTTCGAAATCTACCCCCTCAGCCCCTACGGCTCCTCTGCGCTTATGAATGCGTCAGCGGCGTGTTCTCAGTGGCGTTTGTGATGCCGCGACCATGACCTAGCGTGAAACCCTGTATCGAGCTGCCGCCGCTAGAAAAGCTGTGTATCCGTGACTATTCGCTTGGGAGCGCTTGAGTAAGGGCGCGCGAGCACTTATCTATTTCGTATTTTGGCTATTTCGCGCGCCTTTGTTTTTTTCTCGGAATAATCCAACGAGGCAAAGCTGAGCACGAAACAAATGCTTCATTCGGAGGTTATTCGGTGTGCCCTACAGCTTTGTAATTGATATGCTTGTGATTCAAGCAATTATTAAAGAGTTCACTAATTAAAAACAATTAATTAGTGATTACTTCGTGATGAAAAAATACTGCCTATAAGTGCATACGACTACAGCTTCTTGCAGTCGGTACAATTTCTTGAGGGTTCTTGGTTTTTTTTTTTTCGGTCTAAGTTAACTAGGACACCCGGCATATGCATACGGAAATGTGGTGGTTTTTTGCTAAGATAGTCTAAAAAATAACGCTGAAGAGATGAAAAAGCTGTGTAATTTATTGTTTCGTATAAACTATTTTAGTACACGCATTGGAAAAAAGTGCTTTTCATTGTACTCATACCTAATTTATCTCTAATTATGCAGGCTATTTAGATGAATTTTCTGTCGCCCAAATGCAAAAGCAGGGCCCAAGCGCTGAACGTAGTTTATGAGTTCACTTTCATTATTGCTTGTAGAGCGCGCCATATAAAACAGTGGATATCGCGGTACATTACGAAATCAGAAAACCTACAAGAAACGGTGCTTACGTAGGAATCTCAAAAAATACTTCCAAAGTGTAGGTGAAGAATCTAACGAAATATTGGCCGAGCATGTTAACGAAACACGAGCAACACTCAAATCGTAACGATAGCGGTGAGCACAATCGTCAGTTGTGGAATCTTAACTGACGGGTAGAGTGTGTGTGCTATTTAAACATTACTCAGATCACATTTCAGAGCAATGGCTTGTGTTCACGTACATTGGAGAGTGGACAACACTATTCAGAACACACGCATAATCTAAACAGACACACCTCCTTTACTATAAAGTTTGCGACAGTCAATTAATTAAATTATGGGGTTTTACGTGCCAAAACCACTTTCTGATTATGAGGCACGCCGTAGTGGAGGACTCCGGAAATTTCGACCACCTGGGGTTCTTTAACGTGCACCTAAATCTAAGTACACGGGTGTTTTCGCATTTCGCCCCCATCGAAATGCGGCCGCCATGGCCGGGATTCGATCCCGCGACCTCGTGCTCAGCAGCCCAACACCATAGCCACTGAGCAACCACGGCGGGTGCGACAGTCAATAGGAAATTTTAAATACTGTAGGCGCGTCTTGAACCATGCGACTGCTCGATAACATGGATAAATCAACGAAAATAAACAATGGTGTGACGTAAGGCAACGGCACGCAGTGATATGTAGTTCCGAGCATCGCCGCAGTATTGAATAGCCACTGGAAATATTAGGATTTACAGGAAACAAGCTTTTCCTTTTTCCTAGAGCTTTCACTTTACATGGCTGTAGTGGGAACTTTTTACTCTCGTTTCTGCGAAAACTTAAATTTGATTTACCTATTTGAAGATAATACCAAGTACAGCACTGCGGCCATATATATATATTTCTATCAGTCTGTGAAACTTCGCCACTGCATTAAGGGCAACAATTACTGATACGTAAACAACATCAGCCCCAACAATACTCAAATGCTTATGAATGTGGCTCCATGAAATGTGAAACACGCATAAAAAGTTCTTCGGGCCCTGCTTGCTATGCTGTATGCTGCTATGCTGCTATGCTGTAGTTGGCTGAGATAAAGTTTGTATGACCTCATATTTACCGCAAGAAGGAGGCAAGGTATGGAAAATGATGAATTCATTCATTTTTATTGTTATTTTTTTTCCACGCGCTTGCACATATATTGCGATGTATACTGCTCGTTTCTGAATCACCTGTTCATATCGAGAATAGTCAAAATCAGTCTGACCATTGTACAGTCAAAAAGGCCTGAAAGGGGGTCTTCGTCATATTTTATTTACCTTCGGAAACTACCCTAGTTTTAATACGAGGAAGCTAGAGCTACAAGCCGTAAAAACATTCATAGAACAATCTCCATGGAAAGGCGCCAGAATCGTTCTTCACACGCGCACGCCCGGCTAGCGCGCATGCATTCATAGTCACGTACGTTGCAGCCTCGTTCAACAGACCGTTACAACCCCCTTGTGCAGAGAATACCTCTACAGTGAACAATTGTTGCGAAACATTTGTGGTGCTATGCCCTGGCATTTTTCCACGTCTGATTTTTTTTCCCAGTTTCAATTGACGGCTGTGTACCCATTTTTACCGAAACCTTGCAAACACTTGTGAACAAAGAAGGGCCCGTTTCCTCGCTTGGTCTTGCTGTATTTAAGTCTCATGTAACATTCACATTGGGCCGTATCCTTATTACCTCGCATGATATTCGACAAAAAACAAACTTTTGATGGTTTTTCACTCCTTGAAGATGTGAACTTCCTTTTTGTGTTCTTGCAGCCATGCGGCAATAATGTGCACTTTTCGGCATTCACGGATAGCAACGCTCTTTCTGAACAAAAAGCATTGTATTATCGTCTGGCTCTCAATGAAAGGTCGACACGATGATCTGCGATCGTGCCAAGTTCCTTTACACAAGCTGTATTTTCTCGATTTCAAGCCCTCACGAATGAAAGAAGGGAAACCATTACTTTCCTCTATCGCTTGTTTTCTAAAGGCAACCCACTTCGTTTTACTGAAAGCCAAAGGGTCACGGACGAAAACAGTTTGAATGCGCGTGGTAAAGCACAATTTAAAAAATATGAGTAGGATATTGTGCAAGAGGGTATAGAGTCACGCACATAACAGAAAACTTGTAAAGGCGGTAGCAGTGCCGATAAATATTCAAGGTTATATATCTATGGCCCTGGTGATCATTTATTCATCGAAGAAAGGCAGGGAATACGTTGCACCGTATAACAATTCTTACTTTTTAAAGGTGGCGATAGACATCGCAACCGCCTGTAAAGGGGTCCTGAACCAGCCGTCGGGCTTGGTGAAAATTTGGAGGACGCTTAAGCTTCGCCTCTAAGAGTCGAACGCGATAGCATTAAAATATCCCTGACTGCTTATGCGATCGCGCCACGTTCCTTCCCACAAGCTGTATTTTCTCGATTTCAAGCCCTCATGAATGAAAGAAGGCAAGCCACTACTTTCCTGTATCGCTTGTTTTCTAAAGGCAACCCACTTCGTTTCTCACGCTTCCGGGAAACTGCAGCGTATGTAACTGTAATGTTTACCGGGAAACGATGGCTGCGAACGCTATGCATGAAGTCGGGCTTTGTGGTGGAAACATGGCCTCTTGCGCGGGCCGCGCTACGCGCCGCCGTGCGCAAATGTCGGACGCCGCCTTCAGTCTATAAATTGTGGAAATGCTGGAAAAGGGTTTTCTTTGAGCTTCGCGTAGCAGAATTAGGTTTTCTCGTATAGTCAAATTACAATTCGGGAGTTGTGATTTCTGCAGGTTGTGCGTATGGCATAGTTAACAATTTCTCCACGTATTTTGTCGCGAGAAATTCCATGAGTTCAATAAATTGCTTGCGTCATATGGATGGCTTGGGTATGGGTGGTTCGAAAATCTTTTTACCGAAACGATGCCCGACGCTGGACGACGCCGACGCCAGGTTTTCTGCGACACGGCCTCCTTAACGCTATCGCGATAAGAGCAAAGTGCGCGCATAGCACACACGGTTGTGAACATCTCAGCCGCGTTTTGCAGTCATGCGCGACGCCTGGAGCTTGCAAGTGGAGCACGAAGTCACCTTTCAGTTAAACGCGCTTTTATACAGAAGCCTGCTCCTGACTATTTTTTGTTACCTTATTTTGTTGTATAGCAGATATATCCATACGCCGATACAATTTGTCGATAGGTGACATAAGTGAAGAAGGATGTTTGGATCAATGTACCTCTTCTGACTGCTACTGTGTATATTTATTGACGAAGTTTAATAAACCGGATGCCGTTAGCGAAAATGTGCTTTGGTATTCCAATAATTATTACGTACTTCCGGGAGAAGTCGACTATCCTCTGTTCACGCTCGGCCGCGAACGCCCGCGTAGGAATTAAACTTTGGCCACCTTGCTTAACGGTGTCGTAGCCGTCGGGTTTCACTAGCTTAAACTACTTTTGAACCCTCTACTCACCTCTAACCACGCGAAACGTAAGGGCAAACCCCACATACGCTTGCCAGCGCAAGCTCACTCCTCGCCGCTCATGGCTAGATGCTTTGGCAGACTGTTGATAGAACTTCAAACTTCCCAAGCTGAATGTGGATACTATCCGTCGGTTAAGCTGGTGAAGGACAAAGTCGGACAGCACCACGTGGCATGGTCCGACTGGAGGTTACGAGCGTGAGCACGCACTCCAGCCCTACCGAGCACGAAGCAAAAGCTGCGCATGCGCACTACAGTTGCGAGTAGCTGCGACCTGCTACGAAGCGTAGATACCGCGTCAGCGTACTGCTGCACACTGAGGACAGCCCCCTTCGGCTCACGTTTGGCGAGTCGTAGGCGCCAAAATCGGAAAAGTGGCATCTACCTTAACGTCCAAAGTAAAATTTGAACTGCGCGACACGGTGACGTACAGTAGGCGCAGAGTTGTGGGCACGCCCCATTTGGCCATAACCTTCGCAGTGCAAGGCATCGAAGAAGGAGTGAAAGCACCGCGAATGGCGTGTGTGATTGCCAATAACTACGCTTCTGGTGAACGCATTGAAGCATTTTTTGCAGCAAAGCATTTCTGAAATGGCATATTTTAACTTTCAATGCATTTCTCCACTTCGATAAAGAGAGGTTCAGGGTCCATTTAATGGGCGAATGTATCCAGTGCTCCACCTCTTAGTTTCAGGATAAAGGGATTCTCATAGTTTTGTTTAGCAATATTCTTGCTCATGCCATAAAGCGCGCTTCACTAAGAAAGAACACGATTGCGGAAACTGTTTTTTTTTTCTTTATTGTGTGTAACGACTTTCCTGCACATATCGTAAATGTCTACCCGAGCACACGAGGGTTGGACTCTCCCACGTCTAACCGTGCGCGGCTTAGCCGTGTCTGGGGAAAGGGGGATCCTGGGGGTTGAGCTCATGCTGGGTGTTTGGACCTTTAAGGCCCCCCGGCGGAGGCAACACACCCATTTGGCCTCTGCTTCACATAGACGGCACCCCCGGACTGGCCCACCCGGGGGAAATTGATAGTTGCCTTTTCCTGTCTCTCTCTCCCTCGAGCTTTCGTCTTTCTCTGAATTTCATCTTTCCTGTCTCCTCCTAGCTTCCGCTTACTTCCAATTTTTCCAGGCAGCAAGGGTTAACCTTGTGTGAATAGCCAACGTAGGTTATTTCATATTTGGTTATAGTAATTACGTACAGCTGGCGTTTGCAGGACCTGTTTTTACAGTTCCTGTAGCGTCCCCTTGTAGGGCTCCACGGTGGGTGGCTGGCGTTATTGCCGAAAACTACACATTCCCTATGGATAATTCCTTCCCTCAACTGCCTCATCGCCCTCAGAGAAGAGGGCGCACCGATGAAGTTTTCCAGTTTTTAGGCCGGCAAAAAGAATCCTTCCCTCGTTTCTATATCATTCATTCTGCTAAACCAGATAAACCAGTACGAACAATCTCACCCTTCCTTGTTTCCAAGTCATTGACTGAAGTCTTTGGTCCAGGTTATAAGGCGTCGAGGATGGCAAGCGGTGATCTCCTCTTGGAGCTCCGCGGTCAGAAACAGTATGAGAAATTGCCAAAACTAGTGTCATTTGGGAAACCCAAATAATTATAACCCCGCACCGCACGATGAACACAAGCCGCGGTGTTGTCTCCGACGATGACTTGCTCGAGCTCACTGAGGCTGAACTCTTGAAGGGCTTCAGTGACCAGAATGTTATCAATGTTAAAAGAAATAAGATGAGGCGTGACAGCAAAGAAATCAAAACCAAGCACCTGATACTCACATTCGGCTCAAGTATTCTGCCCGAGTCTGTAGATGCCGGGTACATCAAACTTCGTGTTAGGCCATATGTGCCAAATCCCCTCAGATGTTTCAAATGCCAACGTTTCGGCCACAGCTCGCAGAGCTGCCGAGGCCGCCAAACATGTGCGAAATGCAGTGCCCACAAACACACCACTGAATCTTGTGCGAACGCTCTCCCCTGTGTAAACTGTGATGGGGAGCACGCCGCGTACTCGCGGTCCTGCCCATCCTGGAAAAAGAAAACGAAATCATAGCAGTTAAAGTAAAGGAAAATATAAGTTTCAAGGAGGCACGCAGGCGAGTATCCTACCTGCCGAATAAAACCTTTGCCGATGTTGCGCGTCAGGGGGCAGCGTCACAACGGCCTCCGGCGGCTGTCCGACCGACAAGCAGGGAGTCGGCAGTTACGCCATCTGCCCCCGCGGCGGTTGCAGCTAGCGCTGCTCCGTCAACCGAGGACAAGGGACCATCGACCCCGAAGGTGGGCGTAGCCGAGGCTGCCTCAACCTCCCAGGTCCCTTCCAGCGCTGGCAACGGCCGGCGCAGCCAAATCCCTCAGGGAGCCCCATAGAGCTCCGGGCTGGTGGGCGCAGGGGTCTTGCCCTCCAAGGCGCGACCCTCCCTGGTAACTTCACGCTCGCAAGAGCACGTGTCCGGCGGCTCACAAGAGGCAATGGGCACTACACCTATCTCCACGGCGCGCCAAGCGCCTAAGGAGCGGCGAGGCTCCCCCGAACGCTCCAGAAAGGGCAAAACCCCGATTACAGGGCCCCGAAAGAGCCCTGTGACCTAATCTCTGAAATCTCTGTAATTAATGCTTCTGTTTCCGTACACACAGCACCTATTTACTACAAATATGGATACACAGATAATTCAATGGAACGTCAGATGTCTTCTTAGAAACCTTTATGATGTGCAGGAACTCATCCACAAACACAACCCAAAAGTGCTGTGTCTACAGGGAACACACTTACAATCGAAACACACAAGCTTCCTCCTACAATATGTTCCGTTTCGCAGAGATCGCGATAATGCTCTCGCATCATCGGCAGGTGTTGCCATTGTTATTCAGAAAGGCATAGCGTGTCAAAGTTTGCAGCTACAAACGCCCCTTGAAGCAGTGGCGGTTCGTGCTGTTCTCCTAAAGAAACTTATCACTGTCTGCTCACTCTACATACCCCCACATTACAAATGAACTAAACATGAATTTCAGTCCTTCATAGATGAATTGCCAGAACCTTACGTTGTCATTGGGGATTTCAATGCGCACAACTGCCTGTGGGGCGACTCTCGTATAGATGCGCGAGGTCGTCTTGTTTAACAGTTCTTTTTCTCTCCTGTGCGTGTCTGCTGAATAAGAAGGCACCCACATAATATTCTCTCGCAAACAAAACATTTTCTTCAATTGACCTCAGCCAAGTTTCCCTTTGTATATTGCCTGAACTCGAATGGGAAGTTATCAACAATCCTTACGGAAGTGACCACTTTCCATACTGCTAAGAACACCTAAAGAAAACGAATATCCACCACAGGCTCCTAGGTGCAAGATTGATACAGCTGACTGGGAGAAATTCCGAGCTCTCACTAGTATCTCATGGGCTGACATGTCTTCGTTAGAAATTGATGCTGCTGTGGAGTATTTTACAGCCTTCATAATAGATGGCGCATCTAAATGCATATCGGAAGTAAATGGCTTGGCGTGTAAACGGCGTGTCCCGTGGTGGAACGACGATTGTAGGATCGCTCGAAAGAAACAGAACAAAGCGTGGGGGTTGTTACGTGCCTCTCCCACTGCGGAGAATCTTGTTAACTTTAAGAAAGCGAAGTCCCAAGGCAGGAGAACGCGCCGACAGGCCTGAAGAGAGAGTTGGCAAAAGTTTTTATCCGGCATCAACTCGTGTACAGATGAGGCCAAAGTATGGAACAGGGTTAATAGAATCAGAGGGCGGCAAACATATTCACTGCCTTTGGTAAACACAGAAGGCGATACCCTGCAAGCTCAGGCAGACTCACTTGGGGAGCACTTTGAGCGCGTGTCGAGCTCAATCCACTATTCCCAATCCTTTCTTAAACTTAAAGAAATAGAAGAACGTAAGCCAATCTTACGAAAATCCAGACAGAATGAACCGTATAACCAGCCTTTCAGTATTGCCGAGTTGAGAGCTGCATTGAACACATGCAAAAGCACTGCACCGGGACTTGACCGAGTCATGTGTGACATGATCAGAAACTTACATACTGACACACAACTTACACTTCTCACACTTTTCAACACTATTTGGGCTGCGGGATACCTCCCATCCACATGGAAAGAAGGGATTGTGGTCCGTGTTCTTAAGCAGGGTAAAGACCCTTTCTTGGCGGCAAGTTACCGCCCGATAGCTCTTACGAATTGTTTCCGTAAGCTTTTCGAAAAAATGGTTAATCGCAGACTCATACATTTCCTTAACTCGCCAATATGCTCGATCCCAATCAGTGTGGCTTCAGAGAAAGACGATCGACAACCAATCATCTTGTGCGCATTGAAGGAAATATCCGCGATACATTTGTTCATAAACAGTCTTTCCTATCAATATTCCTCGACATGGAGAAGGCGTATGACACAGCATGGCGTTACGGGATCTTGCGAGACTTCTCGGGAATGGGCATCCGCAGAAATACGCTGAACACTACTGAAAGCTATTTGTCAAATCGTACCTTCGAGGAAAAGTCGGTAATGCACTGTCACGTCCTTTTACGCAGGAAACTGCTGTACCCCAGGGAGTCGTGCTCAGCTGCACTCTCTTTATCGTTAAGATGAACACACTACGTGCTTCACTGCCACCGGCCATTTTTTTATTCCGTATACGTAGACGATATAAAAATAGGCTTCCAATGCTGCAACCTCACAGTATGCGAGAGAAAGTTACAGCAGGGCTTGAACAAGGTTTCCAAGTGGGCAGACGAAAACGGATTTAAAATCAACCCCCACAAAAGCTCTTGTGTTCTTTTTACTAGAAACAGAGGCGTGGTTCCAGATCCTTGTGTTCAACTGTGTGGACATCAAATACCTATCAACAAAGAACACGAATTTCTAGGTATTATACCAGACTCCAAGCTTACTTTTATACAGCACATTAAATATCTTAAAGAAAAATGTCTAAGGACAATGAACTTACTTAAAATTCTATCCCACTCAACATAGAGTAGCGACAGGAAGTGTCTGATGAATGTTTATAAGAGCCTAATTCGATCACGATTGAACTATGGTGCCGTCGTATATAACTCTGCTGCTCTGAGCGCACTAAAGACCCTAGATCCTGTCCACCATCTAGGTATCCGCTTAGCCACTGGCGCTTTCAGAACAAGCCCAATTGAAAGCTTATACGCGGAATCATATGATTGGTCTCTCCATTTACAGAAAACTAACATCAGCCTTACATATTTCGTGAAGATACATTCCAATCATCAACATCCATGTTTTAACACTGTTAACGATATGACATGTACTACACTTTTCCATAACCGTCCCTCTGTAAGACAGCCTTTCTCGCTTCGTGTGAGGGACCTTTGTGATGAAATGCGTGTCCCACTCCTCGAGCTTAGCCTAATGCATCCAACCAAGCTGTTACCACCTTGGGAGTGGCAGCTGATAGAATGTGACATATCCTTTTTAGAAGTAACAAAACACGCACCAGAGATAGAGGGCCAGAGTCCTAACTGGGACTTCTGTAAATCATATAAGAAAATCAAAACTTCAAAAATCAGCGATATATACAGACTCCCGAAGCCTCGTGAAGGCCTTGTTGTCACTCTATAGACACAAAAATCCAGTACTTAATGAAGTCTACACCGTCTTGTGTAAAGCGTACATATCTAACCAGCATATCATTATATGCTAGGTGCCTGGCCATAGGAGCATCGAGGGCAACGTCCTGGTGGACGAGATGGCCATGTCTATCGCATCGCAAGCCGTTAACCCTACCGCTGAGGTGCCTGTCACAGATCTGAGGATTTTCTTGCGAAGGAGGCTGCGGGCCCACTGGCAACGCATGTGGGACGCGGAAACGGATAATAAGCTCCACCTAATAAAGCCACAGTTAGGACTCTGGCCCTCTACAACAAAATCTCGCCGAACAGATTGCCTATTCTGTCGTCTCAGAATAGGACACGCATTTGGCACACATAATTTTGTACTTACTGGAAGAGAGCCACCAACCTGTGGTAGATGCGGGTAGAGGCTGACCGTACTCCACGTCCTCCTGCAGTGTTGGGAAGCCGAATCTGAGAGAAAGAGACATTTTCCTTCAGCATACCAGCAGCACATTCCTCTTCATCCGGCAATGTTTCTCGGTCTAGAACCGCTTTGTAATACAGACCCAGTCCTAGGTTTCCTCAAAGTTGTGGTTTTACATGTTATTAGTCCCATACATTCGCAGCGCTTCCTCTCTTTAGAGGATGCCGCTGGCATAGTTGTACTGTATAGCGCCTGCCTCCAGGCCCTTGTGTTTCAAGGGCTCTGGTGATGCAGTTGTGGTTTAGTTAATTTTTGCATCTTACATGTTTCTTATATCTTATCATTCTCCGGCATTGCCGTGTAAGGCTCACATTACTCGTCATTGGACATCGCCATAATCTTATAGCACGTAGATTTTACGCACTTTACAGCGACTATTTTAGGCCCCTTTACAGCCAAGTCACATCTTCTTCACAGAACTCATCATTCCACCACGAAATCACTAACACTGTCTTGGCGTTCTTTGGCCATACCCCTTGCGCCAGTAAAAACCACACATTCATTCATTCATATCGTAAATGTCAATTCTGCACCTTCATTTTTTAAATTTTTTCCCTTTCACTGTGTTGTGTTGGACTGGGCAGTCATACCGAAAAGATGAGCACAAATACTACAAACTAGCTGAAGATTTAGCAGCTGTATATATATTTTTTCAGCTTCTCTGTGCCTTTTACCATGCAGATACCCAGTGCCATGCTAGGTATTCCCATGCAATGTTCAAATTGGGCACAGACTAAGTAGCTTACTGTAGAAGAAAACAGCAACAGCAGCACCAACGTTTTTTCCAACACGACAAAGAAGGATAAGAAACAAAGCTTAACTGCCTGTTGTCAATGGTTTTCTTATTGTCGCGAACATCGGGAAGGCGTGTCACGTTTGTTTCATAGCAATTAGTAGGATTCAATAAAGATTTGCTATTTGTTCAAGTAAATAGATCTTTTTAGCGAAGTGCATCGGTAATCATGCGCTTTTTATGATAGTTAAATAAAAAAGCATTCCCTGCAGATGCCGCGTATAAAATAAGGTAGCTTGACACATGCATGCAAGCAGTCGATAGGCGTCCCATTCTTATCTATAGCTGTTTGATTAAGCCTGCGGTACTAAACACTTCACATATTTGAATTCCATCTGCATCAGAACGCGGTTTATATGGACAGGAGCGAAACTCGCAAGTTAAGCTGGAGAAAATCTGATGAAACATCACAGCGTAAAGTGTGATTATGAGAGCGATGTTGGCTCCATGAATTGATGAGGAGTACTGGTTCATGTACGTCGTTTGCTGTTAGGAAAGGTATGGAAAGCCTATTTGCCCCGTTGATAGGAACCACCGGAGTTGCCAGAATTAGGCTAACTGAGTGTGTTCATTGGATGATCTATATAGCCTACATGTCGCCTACGCCGATCTGCCTCTACCTTTCTGTGAAGGACAGATTCAGCTGTGACGCAACCTGAACCTGCGGTGTCAAGAGTATTATATATTTGTTTGCTAAATTTTTGCTAATACCAAGGTCACTGTTGGTAGTAATTGTAGCATTTATTGTAAAACGCAATTTATTCGTGACGCACGTAAAAAATATCCTCTGCCACTAACAGTTGGCTAGTTCAGGGCTAGAGCTTAATTCTGCATCCACATTTCTGGAATCCAAACTGACTTCATTCTTTCAAGTGGTAGTCAACGACGAAGAAAGGAAGGAAGGAAGGAAGGAAAACTTTATGTGGTCCTGCACATAAAGAAAGGAGTGCCACGAAAGATAAAAACAGAGAAATATCCCCATTAATTTTAGTGTCAAACTAATTACTCGGGAAAATAAGCTACACGGACGCTACAACTGCAAGTAGCATCATTAATTTCTCAGCGACACGTGACAAAAATGGCAGGACGAATTTTTCTTCAACTATGAGGCTTTTCTTTCGAGGGACTCGTATGTGTTTCCTTTGTAGCAATTGCTACGATCGGGTGGATGTCTGATTTTCTATTTATTCAGTACAGAAAGAAGTATGAAACTGTGTCGCATGAAAACGCGGTATATTAGCTGCGAGTTAGAGCCGCTAGCTGTGTCCTTTTTCCTTCTGTAATGAACTCATTTGTTTCTCCATAGCTCATAGAATTATTCGCGGGTGGGAAAGCTCCTGCATGTGAAACTACGTTCTGCTTCTAAGGCGAGACGCTCTAAGCTTCAATGCCAGAGAATCGATATTCCCTCTCCGCGAGCGTATGTCTCCGTCCATTATAAATCTGGGACAAGCGACACATCGCGTGGTAAAACTACTTGCTTTCCGTCAAATGTTGCCAGCTCACTGCGTGTTGTCTTTAGTATCTTTCAGCATGGGGAGAACGCTTTCCGAGGAAACGCAATTAGGTAAAGCGTAGCTACGCAAAACAATCATGAAAGCAGTGCGATATCTATAAAATAAAGATAGTTTTATGCTCACTGTCTCAAACTTCATGCGTTCGTGCTGTCTCCTGATGCGGTTGACATTTAGTTGCATCCCCGGTTATTATTTTGTTTTGTTCACCTACAAAAGAAATTTTCTGTTTTTCTAACGCGTGTCCTAACTCCCTTACTTTCTTTCTCTGAACAGAAACTAACCTCCACAATAAAGGTGCAGTTTTGCTCTCGGCGCTAGAAGCGCGGCCCTCATTTTTTTTTTTCGAGCGCTTTTTTCCTTTAAATTGATAATCAAATCTGACAGATCTGTCAGCCCTTTTTGAAAAGCTTTCATTCTTCCTCAGCTTAGATCAATTGTCTAGATACTGGTGCTGTGTTACCTCCAGACCACTGCGATTTGTTTCCTCTTTTCTACTAATTCGAAGTATGAGTCAGGTTTTCTTTTTGTGCTGAAACTACATTTGATAAACACTAATAAAGCTCATTCAGCTTCTATAACCACCTGTCAGTTGGCCACGTACCTGTTGGGCTAACGTATGCGAGAGACAGGTTGTAATCAAATCTACAATATCAACACAAACGACAATAAAAGGTCGAGTCTGGAATAAATCGTGTAGGGTTAACTTATGAAAAAATTAGTGGTTGTATCATTTTCTTTTCTTTTTTGGCAGATTTATTCTTAGTATATCTGCAGCTAACAAAGTGCGAATCAGCAATTTATTTGAAGCACTGTTCAAAGCTGCTGCTTGGAGCATTTCTCGGTGATTAGAACTGTGGCGTTCTTTACACCGTTGCAAAGGTTAGGAGATGGACTCAGATGTTGGTGCGTATGCAGAACACAGTGCGTGCTACTGTTGTATTTGAGTTTTTGAATGTGAATTGAAGTTTTGCATAATTATAAAAAACGCGAGCACATGAAGTGCAGATTCTAAGGGTACTGTCTACAAAGTTTTGCTGCAAGAGAGAGTCAGCTCGCAGAACTATCGGGACATTGAAGTGCATCGGATGACATAGCTGCTCTATTTCCTGGCTTGAGAAATATACATAGCAACGTTGCAAGCAAATAAATAAAACTTCAACTGGGTTTCACACACAAACAAGCGCTAAGTTGAAGCAATACGCCGTAAAAGGAATATTGAAATCTTAATGCAAAAATAAAGTTTGATTTAGTTAGAGCAATGAGGTATTGCTGTGATCAGCGGAGTTGCTTTAATACTGGTTCACAAAATATTTGTATTCTGCCCGTGGTCAATTGATCATCAACCTTTTAAAGCTGCCAGGAAGCTTGCTTTGATTTAATATTAAGGGAAGGTGAACCCAAAATAAGGATAAAAATGTTTCTGTAGGCTGACATATACACATTGTTTTGCAAGGCATGGAACATCACACTGAATGCTCATAGCTGATACTGAATGCTTGCAAACGATGGTCATAAAAAAAAACGGTGATACTTTTGTGTGAAGTGACTGCATACAGAGGAGGCTGCATTAAACGGCTAAGATCGGGGTATAAATTTCACAATGTCAACGTTTTACCCTTTTACGGATTCTAATAAAGTAAAAGCTGGCGTGTCAGGCGTAATGCAAGCTCAGCCATAAATCTGCTGTACTAGAACATATTTTGACGCAACGGAAAACGTGCTCTTCCTTTTAATAGAAATAAACTCGGGAATATTCATGGCGCTTACGTGAAAGTGCCTGATATATGCGCCGTCATCCTTAATAGTCGGATGCACATTTTTCCAGAATAAAGAACACCTTAGGCTTATAGGAACTGGCAGTAAAGATAGACAAATTGTGCAATCGTGCCCATTACCTCTCTGGGCCGGTAAGTAGTGAGTACATTTTAAAATACAAAATATATGAGTTTCATAATGCTTTCGTGTAGTTCTTGAAAACGTAGTCGTTGCTTACCGGCGGAAACAGCGCACGCAAGCGTATGCGCTAGATGTATTACGGGCGTCATTAACCTTTCGGCAATGCTCCAGAAGAGACAGAGTACGTCTCAAAGGGAGAGATGTCTGTGCCGGCGTCATCCGATAATTTGTCTTCGCTTGTTCCTTGACAATATGGCCGTATGTCACTTTCGCGATGGTGAATTCTGTATCGGTAATTCCACACTTATGTCAACGTATGTGACGAAAGTCACTTCTGATTAGCAAATAAATGCTTGCTTTGGACAGACTGTGCAGCATAAATATTTGTCCATTCTCGCTTCGGTTACGGCAGTTTCCGATATGATTGCGTGTTCTGTGGCAATAAAAATTCATTCCTCTTTGTATTTTGATGCTTTTGACCTAAAAGCTAGGGCTTCGTTTTCTTTACATCTCTGCTCAGGTAGTGTGCACGTATGACTGGCAGAATCGTAGGCTGATACTGCAGCAAGAAAGCGAGAATGAAATAATAAAAAAGAACGAAAAACAGTGAAAGACAACAATGCATTTATGGTATTCGTAATTGCTCGAACGCCCCCATTTACCAGCAAGTTCTACAACTGTCACCTGAAATAAATTGATCCGCTCAAAAACGAGCAACATTTTTTGGTTTCCCATGATGCGTTTATTGCGTGCTTGTATTTCATTTGTACAGGGTGGCTATACCGTGCCATCTTTGTTGTGTCTCTCTGCAGGACAAAGCTTGTTGCACTATTACAACTATACTCGGCTCACTATAACTTGACATGACTTTATGTCCAGTTACGTGCTGTACGCTCATATGGTGACGTTGCATTTAGGCTGAGCAATGGTCTAAGCGGTGCGTCTTTGTTATTACACAGGTAGACGGACGGATGGATAAATGGACTCGGCCTGGTGCATCGATCTATTCACTAATTTGGTACCCATCCCTTTGAGAAAATCACTGTATTAGTGTATATAGGTATCTTTTCCTCCGGTCATCATAATAATATTTCATCCCTTTTATATATCCCCTTTCCTTTTTCCCCTGTACAGGGTAGCACGCCAGAGTATGCTAGCTCACGTGGATCTATTTGCCTTTCTAATATATTATACATCTGTCTGATTCTCCTTTCCAAATGAACCCAATGAGGAGAACGAACAGGAGCAGGGATGAGAAGTGCTGTTGTGTGTGAAGTTCTTTATAACAAATACAGGGAAGGCTAGTGGCGAGGAAGCAGCTGAAGTGAAACGCAAATTGATGTGTGTGAACCTTTCGCCATCCTATCCCACCCGCACACTTTGCTATTCGCACTTCAGTTTTGTATCGCTAAAGAATATGAGGAAGAGCCAGAGCACCTCACTCCTAAATACTCAGTGTCCTAGCTGTAACACAGTGTCACTTGTGCTTGTGTGTGGAGCAATGTTATACTTGTGCCCGTCTATTAGGAAATTGAGGACACTAACGGTTAATGACCACCGTTACCCAGAACTTGACAGCGCCCACATGACCTTGACGCCCAAAGTCCTGTCTTGCACCGTCCCGCAGGAATTTACGCTTAACATGTGCGGATGCGTTAGAAGAAACTTAAACGTTATTACATCCACCATATAGTGGAGGCTCTGGACTAATTTTTCACCAAATGGATTCGGCATCATCATAAAAGTTATTTTAGAATGTATACACTACATATGATTGAGAATAAACAAATGCTCGATACACTGAATCTTTCCACAAACATCATCTCATTGAGTTTCGTTATTGATCACCTCAAAAAATTTCTTGAAGCTCTGGATGCTGTTTTTACGACAAACCATTTGTAACGCAGAGAGGGATAGCACAGATTTAATGCATCCATATACAGTCCATAACTAAGAGATTTTAAAGGAAACGGTTGCAAATACGAGCGCTTACAATATGTGTGCGTAACTATGGCACCACTGAGATCTGCTCTAGCCAATGGCCCTCGCGCATACTGCAAAGTAGAGGTCACTGTGTGCTGGAGGCCAAACACGAGAAAAGCCTTTCGCCGCCTGTTCAACAGCGGGAGACTCACTCTTCGACAGACATGTATGGTGCCGAAGGGAAAATATCAAGACAAGAGATCAAGGCGGCTACGTAAAGGGCCGGTGGGACATAGTACTTCTGCACAACAATGAGACGCACCACTCCAGGCATATCATCCTGCCTTCTTAGAACATTGACAAACCCTTGAGAGCTGCCTACTTCCGCTCAGTATCATGTCTGGTTTGATCTCGCTACATTCATTTTGTCTCGCTAAAGCCGTACCTCATTTTTCTCCGATTGTGGATGGTTTACTTTATTTGCGTTAGCAATTTGCAGGCGATGCAGTTACATGCATCTGGATAGCTGCGAACATGCATTTCTGCCTCGTCAAAAAACAACATATACGCCACTGTGCTAACAAAGCTACTGAAATGGCAAGTCTTCCTGCAAGTTCGACTTTCATTTCCTACAAAATCCGCCCTTTACTTCTCTTAACTAGTTCTTTACAATATCGAACAAAACAAGCGCAGGTAAAGTACACAAATGATAATTTTAACAGCACAGCGTGCAGAGATCATAAGATGCACCTTATTGTTAGTACTATTTCTTTGTTTACACCTGTAAACCTATGTAGAGCCTTTGCACTTTTATGGAAAACCAAGCTAGCGCGACAGAACGCAGGGAATTGTGAAGCGCACTTAAGTAAATTGACAAGAACGCTTTGCTCATTGCTTCGAGAACAGCTTTAGCTTTTCCAACACATGTTGCAAACTCTCGTGGGCAGTCGTTTTCTTGTAAGCTGACGTATGGTGCCTTTTTGCTACACTGGTTTCTCCACACTTTTGCCATATATAGGATTTCCCGATAGGGTTCGTTTTTACCGTTCACTTTTATATTTGGTCCAAGGTTCAGCAAGGAGAGAAAGGGAAAAGTAATAAAATGGAACGAAAGAGTATAATATGTTTCTTATATAGATTTCTATTTGCATTGTGAAATTTTGTTTTCTGCTCAGCATTATTGTGGGCATTTACGAAAGGATTTCATGCTATAGAAACGTTGTCTATGTTCGCGTACAAAACAGCGCCGTTTATGTATTAGAAAGCTTACGTTTATTTCACATTCAATTTTATCGATCACGCCCTGTCCATATTGTGCGATAGCTTTCCGTTAATCATTCGTTTCAAGAGACATGAACAAATTTCAGGACGCGTTCCTGTTCTTATTACGTGTGTTTTTGAAGCGAGAAGAAAAGAAAGGGTTAAAAGCTGGAGACAATATGATGACATAGTACGTGCCGGCAACTCGCACGAGTGCAAGATTAGACCACATATTACGGTGTCCGTAATGGCATACTTACTTTCAGCGTGCGGTTCCTCCAACGTAGAGTCATCCTCCCACCTCAGCGCTTGATGGGCTCATAAAATCCCGGATCATTTCGTTGTCAGCAGCTTCTTAAAGGGAAAGCAAACAAAAAGGGCATTGATGTTGAAATCACGTACTGGATGCGTGGAAAGCTGAAAAAATAAAGGGAAGTGTTATATTTCTGCGAAATCGTTTTTTTTTTTGCCTTCGATATGCAGTGCGCTCCCATATAAAGTGAACATCCAGAGTAGGGAAAGGGAAGGAGAGAGGGGGAGGGCGTGATGCACCGTACCTATGGTGATATCCAACAGCGTTACCCTGCGACCCCATGCACTGTACTGATACAAAGCCACCGTCTTCTGTAACTTGGTCATAAACGGGAGTGCTTCCATTGAAACCCGCAGCTCCAGGCGCTTTCTTTCTTTTAGCCATGGACGACTGCAGCACTCAGTAGCGTATTTCGCAACGTCGTCTCCGTTCGCATGCAGTCTACGCAAGTCTGTTGCAAACCTGGTTTTGCAGCTACATATATGCATAGTTCACGCGGATGAGTACGTATGTCGACGAACGCACTTTAGACGGGAATAATGCCACGTAGTTTCGAAGGCATCTTCAATAACACCTTTTACTCTCCCTCTTTGTCTCTCTCGCACCATCAGTGAGGTGATTTAAAGCGCTACGTTTACCTCGACGATATTTACATACGCAGTTGGAGCGTACACTTGCTCCCGTGAAGCGGTTCCAAGACAAAAAAATTGAATGTGTCAATATATACCAGGAAAAATCAGTACAAATTTTTTAAAGGTGGCCGTATACATCATAATAATGAAATAAAGTAGGACTTGGGGACTCGCACGCAATTCTATCCAAGGTTACAAATACCCACGTGCAAGGCTGCCACTGTTACAATTTGTTGATGTTAACGCTCACCTACGAAATATCAAGAAACATCCAAAATTTCCGTTTGTACCTGTTTCTTTTTTGGGCGTGTCTCTCTGTGTGTTTCAATTTTTTTTCGTGACAAAATAAATCATCGGTTGCTTTAACGATACTTTTCAATTAAAAACAGCTGCTGCTCGGCCATTCTCACTAACGCCCTATTAGCTGCCTCGAGTAGGTGGTGGGCGTTGTCAGTGACCCCTTTTCTTTGCGAATGCCTCCAATAATGCGTGCTTGCGTTTCCCTACAAATAACCATCAATAAGTTCATTGACAAAGCAACGCGAGCCGTGAGCGCTTCATGTCAAGACCACTTGAGTCCAGGGGCCCTATAACGTAAAACTATTCCAATATGTTTTTATTCCAATCTCTTGACGTCAAATTTGCCTAAACGCCGACGCAAGCATCAGGCGGTCACCCTCAGGGTTATATAAACAGACCAATCAAACGCTCTCCTTGTGTATAGGAGGTCACTTTTGTTTGTTTGAAAAAACGAATAACATTGCCTACACTTTGCGGCTTGTGTAATCTAATTGGCTGACAAGAGGTGAGGAGCGCGCTCCAGTGGAGAGGGATTCGCTGGGGCCGAGCCACTGCTCTGAATATCGATAACTGGATGAAGGGGGTGGTGTCGGCGTCTGAAATCAGTCCACTTTCTTTTACATAAGTGGCGGTGGCTGGTCGAAAATCGCGGCGGCATGGAACGGAAGCTTAAAAATGACACTAAAACGGATCCTCAGCAAAGAAGAGTTGGCGGAACGCGATTGTAAGTTGCGAAAGTGTTCGAAAACGGTACACGGCCACGCAAAAAGTTTCATTACACGCCAATAAACCCACGCTTTCCGGCAAGGGCGAGTAGCCAGTGCCTGAGCGATCGGCGGCAGCAATCTTTTATTTGTTTCGGAACCGGGCAGCCTCCGGCTATTCAGAAGAAAATTCAGTTTTGTTCGGCATATTAATGCACCTTTACGCGTACACGTCACTTTGAAGTGGTGAGCTTTTGCGGTTTGTGACGTCACGTGACAAGCTGGTGAAGTGGGTGCAGCCAGAAAACTTCAGACCAATAGCCGAGGGCTAATGGCGTAAAGCGTCGAATCAGAAATAACTCTTTTTTATTTTTTCGGTCAAAATTATGCATAATCAGTGTTTTCACGTCATATCGGATGGGATGCTATCGCGGTTTTCGTGACGTCGCGTGATAGGCAGGTGAAGTGGGGTGGCCCCAAAAAAGTTTTTACCAGTCGAGGAAGGCTGATTGAAGAATTGGAATAGAAAAGTTTGGAATAGCTTTACGTTATAGCGCCCCAGCTTAGCGTGCCTCCTCTTACCCGGAGACGGAGCCTTTCGTAGCGCCCTAGGAAGGCGGATCCTGTTACATGAACTCGCAGCCAAGAAACCTTGTAAATAAGCGCTCCCGCCTCGACAACGCAAGCTTCTCTTAAGATAGCACCACGGTTAGCGTACACCACAACGTACAACAGCCTCTAATGCAAGAAAAGCGCCTGCATGCAAGGACGTTCACTAACTTTAGGGGTGTTTTTCTATTTCGGCCATCCAAACTCAGCTCCACAACTGCGGGCGACGAGCAGGATTAAACAATAACAGGGGCTTTCCAAATATATTAAGCTTATTCGACTTCTTTTCTGCATTGTCTAACTATTTTCATCAGAGCTACTGACTGCGAAATCTTTACAATGAAGAAAGTATGTTCTCCCTGCAATTTAACTAGTCCCCAACTTCTTGTTTTTATTTGTGTTTCTTTTATTTCTTACTTTTTTCGCTCTCTTATTCCGAGAGGCTAAAGTTGTTTTCTTAAAAAATTTTCATTCGTAAAGTGTAAAGATAATTTCATCATCACTGTAGAGCTTCATAAATGAAACAAGTAAGGCGCTTTCATCACTCTGTCGTTAGATATTCGAAAAATTGCAGGAGAATGTGCATAATCTCAAGAGCGTGAGATATTTCCTTGTAACACAGCTTCGTGTGCAAAAAGAATGAAAGAATTTGGAGGTCGTTCTGCTGATGTCTATGTAGTTTACTGCTGTCACGAGCACATTCAAATAAGCCCTTGAGAAGCCGAATTCAAGCACTGCTACACGTGTTTGAAGACACTTGCGGTGGATACAGAAATGTTTGCTATAACTTTAAGGACAGGATGAATCAGTATAGTGCAGTTCTCTATTAATTGCTGAACAAATTTTTTGAACACACAGCAAACCAAACTAATTTTGACATAGTACATTTTCTAGATAGTTTGTTCATATACGCATTGATGATATTTTTTGGAACGGCCGATTGACCAGCGTGCGACGCTTGTGGGTCTGAAGAAACTTTTCCAAAATGAAAATCCTTCTACGTTGGCCGCATCCGTCGCTAACGCAGAAAACTATCCATGTGCACCTGCAGTTTTTGAAGTACACCAACCTTAAAGGGCCCCTCATCAGGCTCCATAGCAAATTTCGGTTATACGTGGTAAGTTGTTACGTGTCCTCTAAGGAGCGTTCTGCCGCAAGAAAATTTCAAATCGGCTCAATAATAGCCGAGATTGGAATATTTCAGTGTTGCGAACCCATGATTTCAGGAGGCGAGTTTCACTGCAAACACAGACGCTCTCTCCACCTACATAATAAGTAAGCACACAAAACATGAGGTCTCCTATTTCTGACATGCTGGAAGTACTTTCCCACTAAGTTGTAAAGTAACTTTTGGAACACCTGTGGTAAAACGCTACAAAAATTCACGGTTGCCCTGCTTTATTGGCAGAAATGTTCGTATCATGCGCTGCTTGGGCATACACAACAACGCTTCTATCGCTTGTCCTAATGCATAAGACAACAAACGACTACTTGAGAGAGTGACGAGAAAAAGAACGGAAACGGCCTGTGCAAACCTTTTTTTTTTTTTCACCAACAAGCGCGCGTGACGTATTTTGACAACGCCCAGTATCCTCGCTTCATTCCATACCCCGTTGGTGGTATGAACGGGCTAGTGCATAGCCGCTAAAAAAAAAAAAAGATGAATGCAGAAAATAAGGCAAGCAAAATCTCATAAAACAACCTGAGCATTAAGCGGTAGTGTTTTGACACGAATTTAAGGCTCCATTGCAACGTGTGCGTCGGCCGGCTCTGCTGACCACATGCCGTTTTCTCACTCATTTTTCTGTCTCACCAGCTTACCCATGTCAACATACTCCCGGCAAGAGAAACTCAGAGCTCTGACAGCATCGCTTCACAGGCCTTTCAACATGTCGACAAGCATAGACAGTTTGCGTAGCACGGGCAGTGCTTCGAAGGAAGAACGAAGCCCTTCAGTAAACGCATCGCGCAAGTTGCGTGCCTGGGGCCTCAACAACGGAGTAGTTGTGCTTTAGCTGAAGCAGGCTGCTACAACATCAATTTAGTTGCTCCCGCCGCAAGGATGACTGCGGTGGCTTGTTGGTTATTGAGAGAGCACGTACTATCCTTCCCCTTTCCCTTTTACTCTTTCTTTGCTACGGATGGCGCATTACGGGCAGCGTTCAAGCACGTCGGGCGCACGTGATTTTCGGGCAGAGTACTGAGGATCGCTCTGACAAGCCACGCAATTTGCAGGAGTGCATTCATCTATCAGATATCTGCTCTATTTCGCACAACCTCTGTTGCTCTTTCCCTCTTCCCCTTCCCTGCCCTCTCGCAGCGTCCCATCTCCCGTACATGAATGGCGGTTAGCATTCTGGCGTTCGTGTTCTAATGGTGAGACCATCGTGTTAGAGAGCACAGCTTCCAAAGCTCTCGCATGCAGAAAAGAACCGTGATACAAATAGCCAGGTATCCCATAGCCAGGTATTATATCAGTATGTCAGGACATTTCGCGATTGCCGGTTATGTGCGTAACCTGCTCGACCCAATACCGTACAAGCTGCTACAACGTTATTTCATTTTAGTTCTTTGCAAATTCATGCAAGGAATGCTACGGAAAGGTGGGGGGTGGTAAATATTTTATTTCGTCAACAGAAAGGATTTGGTTGACTTTAGTGGGCTTCCCGGGTACGTGAGGTGACCGTCCGATCAGTCCCTCTAGTGCCACCTGTTATGGTCGTGAGGCCCTGTCTATCGGCACCTTCCAAAGCCCAGCTGACGGCCTGCAGTTGAACCACCGGGTCCGAGCTGGACAGCGCATCCTCCCGCTCTTGCTCGTTAGAGAGTTGCCATTCTCTTTTCGGTTTTAGAATGTCGCATTCGAATAAGATATGTTTCAAATCTGCCTTTGTGACCCCGCAGAGCTTACATTCGGGTGTGTAGACTCCTGGGTATACGCCTCGGAGTATATATAGGGATTGGGGAAGGTGTTAGTTTGTAGCTTCCGCCATGCCACTTGTTGATGTTTATTAAGGCTTTTGTCCGGCGGCGGGAGCGCCCTTCTGTTGTTTCTATAATATAATGTTATCTCGTGGTAGGTGGTCAAGGTCTCTCTGGCCGACCTCAGGACCGGCTCGCCCTCTGCCCGGTTGACGAAACCTCGGGCTAAGTTGTGCCATCTTGTTTCTTGGATGCGACGCATGGGCCAGAACCTATATGATTCTAATGGGTGGGGCGTTGAACGCTTGCGGTTTTTGGATTTGTTGGGTGGGTTTGTGGACCCTCCCTTTTGCAAAGTTTCGAACGGTTGTCTTTGAGTCACTAAAAATCGTGTTGGCTTCAGTGCTTATGAGAAGAGCGTTCTGCATTCGTTGCATTGTGCACTCGCATTATCGACGCGAACTGCTCAGATCATCTGAAAAAAGAAATAATAAAAAACGCGTGAATTGCTAAAAATTCTTATAATTATATTTTCGATTACACTGCCATCTTTTTTCGCAGGTTGCAAGTAATTAGTGTTTGTTTCTTCGAATTGGTAGATGCACAATTCGCAGCTCAAAAGTGTGGCATACTGGGAATGAATAGTTTTATCTTAAATGCGTGCCAGAGCGCTGCACCTGGACCTGACAAAATCATATACGACATAAATAAATACCTCCACAATGAAACACAAATGATGCCACTCACATTTTTCCTAGCTATATTGTCGGCCAGGTACCTTCCATCTAGATGGGCAGTAGCCACTATCGCCCCATTTCGATATAGGGTAAAGACCTCTCATTATTAGCAAATTACCGCCCAACTACCTTCACAAGTTGTCTTTGCAAACTGTTCAAAAAATGACAAAAGCACCACCTTTTACACTTCCTTGAGTAAAATAATATTATTGATTCATACCATTGCGGTTTCAGAGAGGGGCGGTCCACCACCAACTATCTATTGCGTATCGAAGAAAATATTCGTGATACATTCGTAGATAACAATTTTCCTTATCCGAATTTCTCGATATGGAAAAGGCCTACAAGACAACCTAGCGTTATGGAATCCTACGAAACCTGTCGGCAATGGGCATCCGCGGGAACATGCTAAACGTCAGAAAAATTTACTTGTGCAACCGTACTTTACAGGTCAAAATAGGCAGTGCGCTGTCGCATCCATTCGTGCTAGACACTGGAGTGCGACAGGAAGGCGTGCTCAGTTGCACGCTCTTTATTGTTAAGATGAATTTACTTCGAATATCATCACCTACAGCAATTTTGTATTCAGTGCGCGTGGACAATGAACAAGTTGGTTGCAAATTTTGTGACCTCACAGTGTGCAAGCACAGCTTGGTCTGAACAAAGCGTCAGAGTGGGCAGAATGAATGCGCTTTTAATTCAACCCCAACAAAAGCTCTTGTGTTTTTTTCTCAAAAAATCGAAGGCTCGTCCCAGACTCAATTATAGAACTACTTGGGAAGCACGTACCTGTTAACAAAAGACACAGGTATTTAGGCGTTACACTTCATTCAGAACTAACCTTTACAGCCGATATTAAATACCTTAAGGGCGAATTATTAAAAATGTTGAACCTTTTTAAGATTTTACCGCACACAACATCAGGTAGTGACAGAAAGCGTCTTGAGAAACTGTATAAGAGAATCATGCGTACGCGTTTAGACTACGGCACCATATTGTATCAATGACTTATATCGAGTCGGCTGAAGACGCTGGGCCCTGTTCACTATTTAGGTGTGGCCCTCGTGACCGTTTCTTTCTGAATAAATCCATAAAAACCTTCTATTTTAAGTATAATAAGTAGTCTCTCCATCGGCAGAAACAGTCAGGCTAACTTCCCCAGCATACCATTAAAGCTTGCTTCTATGCCTCTCCATCTGCAGAGGACATATTCACGTTTTACACCATTTCTCAAAGTGAATTCGAACCCTTAACGTTCTTGTTACATAACTTCTAATGACCTGACGTGTTCCACACTTTTTCATAATCGACCCACAGTGAGAAAGCCCTTCTCGCTTCCTGTGAGGAAGCTCAGTGAAGAAATGAGTGTACCACTCCTGGAAGATTATCTAATGCCTCCAGCAAACCAGTTTTAGCTTCTTTAAAATTATGTTCACTTACTGCATGTTGTGCATCGACACGACCCGTAAATAGAGTCTTATGGCAGGCTGATGTAATTGTAGCATTTAGAACACGTGCTTCCCTGGTCTTGCGCACAATTGTCTGGGTTAGGCATTAGTGCTAGTTGAAGCTTTTTTTTTACGTTTTCTTCCAATAATTTCGCTACGCATACTTTATGTTCATAGCTTGATTCACTTGTCATAAACCGCCGTGGTTGTTTATTAGCTGTGGTGTTTGGCTGCTAAGCACGAGGTCGCGGGACCGGCGACCGGCGACCGCATTTCGATGGGGACGAAATGCGAGAACATCCGCGTGAACATAGATTCAGGTGCATTGTTAAAGAACGCCAGGTGGTCCCAATTTCCGGAGTCCCGGCTACAGCGTTCCTCATAATCTTAGCGTGGTTTTGGCACGTAAAACCAAAGTATTTATTTTTTCGCTTGTCATTATCACAGTTTTATTTTATGTACAGTATATTTCATGTACTTTACAGAGAATATTTTAGGCCGTTATACAGTACTTCACACTCTTTGGCCACCATTATAACCTTTGCGCCTCAAAATAGCATACATACTCATTATCAACATTATCCTGAAAAAATTTTTTGTCATCACATAAAATTTCTTGTCGCTTTACAAAACTTCATCTTGTTCGGAATTAAATTTGTGAATTCGCCTCGGCAAACGACTAAACACTACATGTTTTTCTAATTCACATTAGGTCGTTGGTGGGATTATGCGGATATATGTTATCTAGTTATATTTAGTTGTATTAGTCTGTTATTCTGCGGAATTTCATCTTTTCGGACTCAATCTACATTATTTTCACTTGTTTACACAACTCTGCGTGTTTGTATGCATTACGTCTCTTCTTGTTCTTTTACTCTATTATGTGCCTTTTCAGAACTTGTGTGCTGATTTTTGCTTGCGGCCATGTTCTAAAAAGATATTCAGCACCTTGAAATACTTTTGATTAGTTCATTTTTATTGCTTTCTGTTTGATTAAGAATATCCTCTGCGGCCTGAAGATGCCATCCCCTTCTATAAACTCATAATAAGAAATGCCAATGTTAACACCGATGCACGGCTGGTGTTGGGGTTTCACGATTAGTTTTAAAGTGACATTTTTTCACAAATATTTAAACCTTTCTCCAGGTCAACGTGTTCCTTTAGGATGGGCCCTTGCATACCGTACTGCTCTGCAAACGAAAAGCAATCGCTAAATGCCATGCTTGAATGATATACCAGCTGTGTGCTCCAAGACCACATTAAACATATCTAAACACGAAACAGCGTATAGAACGGCAGCTGACAGGGTTTCTGTGGCTTTACATTATCGAGAAAGTCCTAAATCCAAGCCGGAATCACTGAAGTGCTCCAACATCACGTTGGGGCTAAGATATCATTTTGAAATAAAGATGCGGCCATAACGTGGATCATGTCATTACGCTGACGCGCCTTAGTGGCATCAGCTTACCGGCACCCATGTATAGGCACCCACACGTGGTCGATGAATATCGCCCGAACAACTAAAAGGCAGCGTGTAGTCGCTGTAAGCATTCACTTGCGAAACCTCGGGGTTTTGTGCAATAGTGCACCCGTCAAGATACTCTCTATTTTGAGAGTTCAGCACTCTGGGGCTCCTCCTGGCTCTTGCCTCAGAAAACGTAGGGATAAAACAGCTTGTAAGAGCCTCCACGAGTTGGCGTCTTCCTGCATAACTTCCACATGCTTCGCCAAACTCAATGCCCAGACACCCGGTTACACATTCTTAGAGCTAAGAATTACATCTGCTGAATATCGCACCGAATTATCCTCTACTGCCATCTTTTGGTGAGCTACCAAGTGGCTGTGTTCCTCAACTCTCTCAACCTCGACATTTTCTTACTCTTTTTTTTCATAAAAATCTTCGGCGACGTACGGGAAGGCTGCGTTATGATCAGAATAATAAAGAGCATGGCATCGACCTTATTTTCCCTAATTAAGAAGGCCCTCAGCGACGAGCTTGATCACAAAGCAGAGCACGAAGAACGAAGACGGCACAATGGCGCTCATTGGCTTCGCGCCGTCGCCTCGCCGGAGGGCTGGTGCGAAGATTTTTCTCCGTGCCATGGAAAAGTGACACAAACATAGCAACGTTCGTTAAAGCCTCAGTCTGTGCTTCTATTGTATGCTTATCTTGAGAACGATAAGCCAAGGAAAATAAAAGCTCGCGCGATGCTTGAGAGGCTGCCGCACCTCGTTGAATAGCAGAGGCGCTCCCGGTAGCCTGAAGTATAGGGCCCACTAGTGGCGCTGGGTTTCTTAAGAAGTAAGCGTCTTGTTTTTGTTGCCAAGTTTCTTTAGCTTAAACAGTAGTTCTACTTCTGTTTTCGCCTGCGTTGTCCTTGATATGGTTTGAATTAGGCTAGTGCTCCACACTTCAAGCTAGATCCTTTCTACGCTGTCGTCCTCTGGTTAGTTTGAGAGCACGCTAGAAAAGCGGCTCTTGTGAAAAAAAGTCTCTTTACGATACGAACTGCTTCAAGTTGGTGAATGAAAGTGCGCTTGCCACTTGTATAGTTGCCCAAAGTGACTCTAGAGATCTGTTGTTCCTAATTCTTTTCTTGCTATTTTGCCTCTAGGCAAGGTGCATAAACAGTGGTACAACTAGCTGGTGTGCCTCCTATCTTTTTTCCTAAGGCTCACCCCCCCCCCCCCTCCCCCGCCCGCGCACGCTTGTTTGTGCGAGTTTGCAAGTGTGTGTGTGCATCTGTCTTTGTGTGTGTGTTTGTCTTTGCAGGAGAGGAGCGTACATTGTTTTGCTGTCGCTCACCTGTCAAAAGCGGTATTGAGAAAACATTTCTCAGGTGTCAAGAGGTGAATGATATTTTTTTGACAAATTGCAAGGAAATAAGAAACACATATACTGTAAAATGTCTGGAAAACATGAGAACGTGGAAAACATGAGAACAATAGTGAAGTCGACGTTCAAACTGAATCGGTATGATAGGGAACTTTCTAAAACATGGTACGAAGGCAACGTAACTACAGAATGATCAGAATGTGCAAATGAAGTAGTCTACCTGCGAGAATTTGCGCTCAAATTTGTGCTGGAAACTGTTATATGTAGGAAATTTCTGCGCCTGTTGTCGTGGTCTGCACAAGCAGCAAACAATGCGCTGTAGTCTCGAAGAAGCTCAATTGTTAATGCAATATGTTCTTTGGCTCACACGAGGCTCTTTGCTGTTGGGAGGTTCCTGTATCACCTCGTTTCAGAAAAAGAATAAGTGTGCGATGATAGAATCAAACCTCTCACCCCAAGGGCCGCATCCCGATGCTCTAACGGCTGGGCCACAATCACACGCACGCTTCTCTCTAGCCAACGCCAACAAGTTCTTAGACGTTACTGGTGTATGCGTCGCACCACGTAGCACGAACTTGAGAGCACATGTGTCCGCACTAATTTGCATTCAGCCACAGTCTTGTCATTCTCTTTTTCTTGAGTCACGATCGGAAACGTGTCACTCTCAACCATTCATGTTTCGTGGCTGCTAACGCTTTCAGATGTTGTGATAGACCGTACCCCTACTTTCGAGGTCGACTTACATTCCCCACTCTTTTCCTTCTGGCAGAATACTGCGGAGACTAGCGCCACATCGTGCAGCCTTCGAGATCGTTCTATCTTGTAACAGAACAGGTTGCAATATTTTACTCTCCAGTTAAAAAAAAAAAGCTGTCTTAATGCCGTTGCTGTCGTACCATCGTCGTCATCGTCCTCTTTCTTCTGCTGTCATGCACACGCTAACGTCAAACGCAGCTGCTTGCTTTAGAGAAAGACGTTGGTATTTCTGGTAAGTGTTTGAAGAACACCAACTGATGATGGGTAGCCACTATACCTGAAAAATGCTACGCATAACAGCGATTCTCTCAGTGCGCGGGATCTGATGAATTTTCAGTGTAGGTTTTTCCAGGCATTACATCCTCGCATGTGCTATCATTGTTACTACTTACGCTTCTCAATCTAGATACTACTAGTTTACCAAAAAGTCGGGTTTACGGAATCTTTCAGATTAATAAATAGTGCTACAACACATGTCATAGCATTTTTTTCTGTACAGCCCTAATTTCGCCGTTTTCTGTTAGGTAGTATACACTGACAGTGCGTCTAAAAAGCGACATTCACTATTCTATGAGGCTCACATAAGAGCGCTAATCTCCACGCTTCCCAAAGAAATTCTTACAACCCACACCGTTTTCCTTTCTTCCATATGGGTAATACGAAATGAGGGCCATATCTAAAAAGCGAAATAAACATGTTAGTCACGCAACCAAGTGTTGCAGTTTTTTTTTTTTTTTTTTTGTAAGCCACTCTGCTATTGCATGAACGGAGAAAGGTGCGCGATGTCGTAAAAAGGAAGCAAGAGATTCTTGAAAATGCGCGAAAGAAAAGTTAGGCGTAGTACCTAATATTCTAAAAGTTTGTGTAATATCATATAAAAAAGACGCTGTTTACTCGGGTGTATAGGAATGACCCTATGATTATGTTGGAAGTCCACAAACTAAAGGCGAACGTTAGACTATCTAATGTGTATCTGTGCTGTGAATTGTGCAAATCATTTTATTTTTCATTCCATCCATCTGGAGTAGCATGCTGGGCATGCTGCTGGGTAAACGTCTACAGGATGCATAAAATCTCTCCTTTCCTCGATTTCTGTAAATGAATAACAAGCCCTGCTTTAACAAGTCAATCGAAAAGTATTCTTTGAGAATCCGCAAAAAGAAAAAGACGACTGGTGCAGATTGATGTCCTGGCTAGAATCACAAGAAAGTTATGTGAAAACACGCAGAATTCGTCCTCTCGGACAGATTGCAACACTAAAAAAAATCTAGTCGAGAAACCTGGAAAGCTAACAAAAAATTCGCAATTCCACCCGAAAGACGAAGCATCGATTGCGATAGCACATTAGTAGATAGCTGTCCGAAGTAAGGATATTAGTCTTATTGGCCGTATAAACTTGTAAACATTGGCTTACTAACTAAAATACCAATTGTAGAATGTGTAAACGTAACTCCACGAGGACTTAGAAAGGATCAGACAAACAGAAACAGCGCTATCTTTGCAGGTCTGCTTGTTTCTACGTCCTTGTTCAATTGCGCGTACACATCTTATCATGGATTAAAACGAACTACTCCGTCAATGTGTTTCAACTAAATTAACCAGCATGGTTTCACGCGCGCACAGGTAAACATGAACACATCTCGCTCGCTGACAGTAGAAACTGTCTGTGAAAACGCTGGAGTTAGGAATCGCGGTAGCAGCCGCGAGTCAATGGACCTCTGTGCATCTGTCGCTTCAACGCGAACGAAACGTCGAAAGCACAGCGCATACGAAGATACCGGCACTACACGCATTCTGCGAAGATCGCAGGTCGCTTTCAAGACACACGAGCGCCGGCAACGCGTCCCTACGACATCCACCAAAGCGTCAAGTCTACTACGGCATACGCGATTTGCGTGGCCGACGCCGTAGTAGACGCCGCAGTTGTCTCCACTCTGTACAAAACGGCGGGCGAGGAGGACAACGAGGCACCGTAGAAGCCGCCGCAGAAGAACGCCCCTCCTCCGTCGCCTCACCCCCCTGCCTCGCGCGCCACAGGATAGGACACGCATCCGGGCCGCGTTCCTCGCTCGCACACGCGAGATTGAACCGTGTTCGCCGGCTGTACCCTCACACACTTTCCCTCATACGGACCCTCAGGGCGACGGCGACATCGGCGGCAGAAATGCGCCTGGAGTGTCCATATAATTGCTATCGCAACAAAAGGACAGCAGTAAAATTCCGAAGACCACGATAAGAGCTCATCGAAGCTTTATTCTGCAAGTGGTTAATGTCTTTCAACACTCAACACTCAAAGATCCTCCCTTCTTGACTCTCATCGAAGCAGTCCTACCCTAATCACGAATACGTAATACCAGGCTCTCCACTCTCATCTGTTAGCACCTACAAGTACTTAAAAATTATTCTGTCCCTTATCTATACTATTCCAAGAACATAGGAGCTTTTGACGCACTAAATATCAATAACTAAATTAATAATGAGGGAATTAAATAATTATTGAATAATTAACTATAGATAATGGATGAGACAAAGCATTGTAAGCAAGAAACGCAGGGAAACACCAATAAAAAGGAACTCCACGAGCCACATTGAGAAAAGCAGGAAAGTGAGAGGAAAACGCGAGGAGGTTACCTCGTGACTGTGCGGACTGGCTACCCTGTGCTGGGGAAAGGAGTAAAGCCATTAAAAATGACAGAAGAGCAGGAATAAAAAATAGAGAGAAAACAATTACATTCAAAAACGATGCAATGCGGCCATGCCGAGTGAGGAAGTAGTTAAGGCGCACACTTCCCCCGCGCCGGCCTCTCCCGCTGGGCTCGCTCCTTTCTCCTGCGACTGCGCGTCGGCTGCTACAGCACGGCCGCCCGATTGCACAGACTGCACAGAACAGGCAGCCCCGCGTGTACGGAATGCGGCGAGAATGAGACACTGGAACACCTTCTCCTGCGTTGCCCATCCTTCGACGTTGAGCGCACCGCGCTCTGTGCTTCATATCGCAGAGTCGGACTACCGTGCAGCACGGAGGGTGATCTCCTATTTCCCGCAGCCCCCGCCTCCATCGCCAAGAGAGCGCTTGCTGCCCTCCTTGGCTTTTGTGACGAGACTCAGCTGAGAGCGCGGCTGTAAGCCCCGCTTTGCTTCTTCTTTAACCTTCTTGTTGTTTTTTTTTTCCGCTCTCTTTCATTCTCTCTCTCTAATCTTTTTCTCCCCACTCCCCTTACCCCGTGCAGTGCTGTTGAGGTGCCCTCCCTTGAGAGACAGTTACGGCACTGCACTTTTCTCTTCCTTTCATCTTAAAATCACTACTACTACTACTACTACTACTAGGCGCACACTTAGGGCAGGAAAGCAGGGCGTTTCAGGATGGGTTGGGTGAGGAAGATCTGGCCCTAATGAGTAAAACTCGTGTGAAAGTGAACGCAAACAAAAAAAAAGACAAAAAAGAGAAAGGAAAAAAAATACTGGATTTCTTTTCAAGGAAAACTTGGAAGAGTTCCATCTTGCAACTGACCTCATGGGATTAATTTATTCGTGATGAATGAGAGAAAATGCCAGTAAGCAGATATGAGCTGCTATCCTGAACGGAAGCTCGAAGTGTGGTTCCGGTTCATTTTTTCTCGGTGCGTCGGCGCAGATGTCGTTCTTAAGAATAAATCTACACAAAAACTTTATTTAAACTCAACAGTATCGGTTGGGGTTGCCGGATAGAAAAGTTTAGAATAGGTCGCGTCTTCCAAGAGGAGCGGCCCGCGAGTTATTGCTCCCCAAAACCCATGAGAAAAAGCAACAACAACAGCAGCTTTGTTTTTTATGGCATCTTCTTACCAATGACGCGCTACGGATGAATTATCTGAATTAAATTAATTAAATCCTATGACATTACGGGCCAAAACACGATATCACTATGAGGCGCACCATATAAGAATGCCCGGGTAAGTTTTGACCAGCTGGAGTTCTTTGGCGTAGCGTTGTAAATTAAAATAAATAAATTATCAAGTTCTACGTGCCAGAACCATGATCTGATTATGAGGCATACTGTAGTGGCGAGCTGCGGATTATTTTGACCACCTGGGATTCCGAACGAGCACCCAATGCCCGTTGCACGAGCATACTTGCATTTCTCTCCCATCATAGTGCGGCAGCCACCGTAGGTATCGCGCCCGCTACTTCGAGCTGAGAAGCGCAATGCTATGCAAACTGGGCTATAGCATGATGGGTGTTGAAATATATATAATATATATAAAACGAGAGAGACACATGTAAACTGTTATGCTTTACATCAGAATGGAAGTCCACAGGATGACTAAGCATATACAAAGGCACACGCAAAAGCCAAAGTACGCCTGAAACAGCGGCTTTTAACTACGAAACTCCATAAAAATCCGAATCGTAAATTTAACGGTTATCTAAGTGAGGTCCTTTAGAGGGTGCGCCATGAGCGAGTAATCTGCCATAAACCGGGAAGCCTATGCGCATTCCGGTTTCAGTTTTTTTTCTTTCGAGTGCAGCTTTTTGTTGTGGTTGCTTGTCAAATTTAGTTAAGAAAGCGAAAAGCTGCGAGAGCTAACACGAGGAAGGGTAGTAACGAAGTAATTAGCAGTAAAGACAGCACTATGACATGCTATGACACGCAAAACATGGCTTGTCGGAAGTAGATAGTGGCATATACTTTCTTTCCGCCATGTTTTTTGAACGTATTCCCCTACTTTCAGTGATTTTCTATCTATTTTCATAAGAGCTGCAAGTTTATTCGTATAGCAAAACAAACATAAGCATTGCTGACGTTGCCGTGCAAGCACAGAAGAAGCCAGTAATTGTGTCTTTATTTCTCTTTCTTTATATTTTGTGGAAGTTGGCGACAAGGAAACAGCGGAAGGGTGGTTTCTTAAGGCGCGCAAACGAGTTACAAACTCTGGTATTGGAGGCACGGATAGTTACCTTAGCCCTCCTGCTTCTACTCCCACCTGCGTGAACCGTGTAACTCTTTATTTTTTGTAACATCTTGTGCAGAGGACGGAACCAAGAAGACTGGCGAAGAAATTAGGAGCAGTTTCAAACACGCTCACTGTATGGAATTTTTAAGTGCTACAAGAGCAATAGTGGAGATGACGCTGGGAGCAATTACGCAGAACATGTACAAGCTGGAGCGGGATTTCTTCGCTCATAAAACGTTTCGAACGTAAAATAAGTGCTCTCGGGGCAGTTCGTTTTTTTTTTTTCAATAACTCCATCGTATGCAGAATTGTCATATTATAATGTATGATGAACTCGCTGATGATTCTGGATGTTCGTCTGCCCTTAAGCACTATTATATACATTGCAGGGGTAAAAGCAGTTCAGTATGCAGTGTTAAATATGTTACGTGAAACCTCAATCGCATTCAGGGATATTATTTCCGATTTCTTTTTTGCGGACTGCACTAGCCTTCCTGAGGGCTGGCTAAGCAGTAGCGGCATTGCATCACTTTTCTCATAAATGTCATTATTCCTGGGCCCTTCACCTCTCGGTACTGCGCAAAAATAAAAACAAAAGAAAAGAGAAACAACAAAAACAATAAGTAGATGCAGAAGAAAAGACCTTGGACAAGGTAAATGCGACACACACACACACACACGCACACACGCACACACGCACACACGCACGCACGCACGCACGCACACCTGTTAGTATCCGGCGGCTAGACGCCGAGGGCGTCAGGACGACCGGCCCAAGGAACAGACGACGCACGCAGCGCCAGGAAGACAATCACGTTTATATCTTCAGCGACGCGCTTTTTGTGCGCTAAGCAGCCAATCAGGGGGTGGCAAAAAGAAAAGGTATCGCGGCAAGCGGGGCAATCTTATCTGCAGGCCCCAACGTGGAATGAGACCAGCGCCGCGAATGTTACAGCGCGCACGCGCACGCGCGCGCACACACACACACACACACACACACACACACACACACACACACACACACACACACACACACACACACACACACACGCACACGCACACGCACACACACACAAGAGTCGCCAACATAGCGCTGCTTCGTTTTTATAGTCTCTTTCTTTTAAATGTAAACTTTGTCATCAACAATTATTCGGAGAATGATTGTTCCGTTCAAACTGCAAGGAGTTAGCACACAATAGACGCTTGAGTATACCGAAGACGTTTGCCAGGCGTCTGTCAACTCCACATTGGATTAACTGGCACGCCATCTTGAGCTTCGCCGCTGGCAAAATCAGAAGTTGGCTTGTGTGTTGACCTCTATGTATACACATAGCTGGGGAATGCATTCTTCATTGAAAGCACTTTTTTCGTCACTTCCATGGCGGTGACATTCACGGTGACAGCACCATGCATTTTCATAACTGCGAGATATCCAGAGAGCATTGAAAGCCAAACGGGATAGCGAACTTCATTCTTTTTTTGTTAGTCACGTGGCGTTTGGAGGCACCAAAATGGGCGCGAACGTACTAGCATAAACAAGGGAATGCAAGCACAGCTCAAACACGCTCATTCCGTCTTCGGAACTATGATCGATGGGGCTTCGGCCGCTTACCGCTGCGGGTCCCGTGATGATTTATGCGCATTTGCTCATGAATATTCCCGGCCGACTTGAGCGAAACGACTGTGTGTTATCAGCGATAACTCTCAATGCAGCTTGGGGAAATAATCCGTTTGAGGCATTGATTTTTGCTCCTTCATTCTGTGATTAGTGTGCGAGACTTCTACTTCTTAATTACAATTCTGCGCTATTAGATCAGAATGAAGCAAAGTTCCCGCCTTGCAATTATCGCTGTTGCTTATAATTAGGAAGGAGCACCAATTTATACTCACTGACAACTTTCTGTGGCTATGAAGGGAAAGCTATGGAGGAAAACCACGCAAGTGATAGCGCTTCTGAGTAACGCGTTTTCGTCGACGTTAGGTTAAGCTGGGGAAAACAAAACATATAGAGCTTATTAGCAGCAGTTACATAAAATAAAACACACCCCTGAATCTAAAAATTTGCTTATTTTGCCTCTTTTCGCTTCCGCGTCTAGGCAAACGCGAAACCGTCGCACTTAGAAGCTGTGCCAGTTCAGCGTCTGTTCCGAGCAACCAAAAGCACTCTGAACGCTGGCGGACTACTTGGCGCGCTAACCCATGTGCGGAAATTCGGCCCCCGTAACTTTCCCTTCATACCCGCAGAAATTTGTCCACAAGTATAGTAGCATATCGACGTTGTTAGACTGTTGCCCAAGTTAGAAAAGTTCGTCTGGCTCATACTTCTCAGGCATTGTTCAACACTTCGTTTTCTTCCAACTCCACTGGTCAGTACAACAGTGAGACATTGCAATGCGGGTAGGAACTTTGACATGAGACCTTATAAGAGAGGCTCGGAATAATTCAGTGGGCAGCAAGCTGAAAGAAAGAAAGAAAGAAAGAAAGAAAGAAAGAAAGAAAGAAAGAAAGAAAGAGGAGAAGGTTAGCCAGGCTCGGACTCGATTGCGTACTACGGGCATAGACAAGGGGAAGAGTGGAAAAATTGGGGGGGGGGGGGGGGAGGGGTGATCGAGGGAGGCGGAATGGGTGCACTAAAGGCCAAACTACACGCACGGGTGCCGGCGGGAGAAAGCACGCGCCCACGCGCCTTGCGTTTGCCGCGCCTCACGAGAAATAGCGGTTCCAACCTGCAAGACGCGTGCTAGCCCAACTACTTGGCTCACTGCTTTTCGCCTTGGTAGGCATTGTTTCGTATTTTTCCGAGGCAGCCAGAGCACCGATATTAGCCTGGAGAAGATACGAATTGGATTTACCTGGCAGCGAATTCTCCGTAGAGGTCCATGCGTTCAAAACATGGCTTTTCATCTGTGGTTCATGGGGCTTAGCGCCACCTGTGTGATGAGGTAACACTTTTCTGTTGGAATAAAAAATAAGCTGACGCGATATATGTTAAAACTAGGAGTGACCTCATTTTTATTGTAAAACGCGCGGAATTTGCTTTGGCGACCCCGTCTATGAGCTATATTTTCGAATGCCCCGCAATTCAAGCCGATAAGCGTTTTCAGCGTTTAGCGCGGAAAGCGATGCAGCAAAAAAACGTCAGCCTTACGGGTGTCCAAATCGCACCCACTCACAAACCATCATTTCTTTGCAGGCTAAAAAGAAAGAAAGAAAGCCTTGGGTGGCGAACGTTCTCGCATCGTCAGACGTCAAGCCCGTCATTCAGTGCAGTCGCATCAAAGCCGCTAAAGTAAAGCCTATACATGCACGCCAGTGCACGACATCAGAGTGGAATGAGCTACATGTTGTGCACGCACGTTTTTTACACCCTGGATCCAACCTTAAAATTTTGACTTCCACGAAAACTTCCTCGAAAAGACGCGAGCCTTATGTGTAGGCTATGGCTAGGCATCGCGTCCGCCGATGCCTACGCGTTCCGCATAGAGTGGAAAAATCGCCGACACCGCACCATGTGACGATTGCGGCGACGGGAAACCCAATTCGGAATGTTTTTTGCCAGTGCCCGAAGTACAGTGTACGGAGACAAGCGGTTTCCCTCGTGCTGAACGAGCGGGACTATCAGTGTCTGTCGGAAGAATTTTGAAACATCGATCGCACCTAACATTGCGTCAGAATTCTCTGCAAGCACAACTGCGCTTCTTGAGATCGGCCGGCCTGCACTGTGTGGATGCCTGTGATTAAAACGCGTTTCCTGTTGCCTGTTCCTGTTACTCTCTCTCTCTCATTGCCCACTTTCCAACCCATATATCCCCCATCCCACTCTAGGGTAACAAACTGGAAACTTGCCTCTGGTTAATCTCCTTGCCTTTCCCCCGTCTCTTTCTAAAATAAACAATTATTTGGCGTTCTTAACGCAGTAATTTGGAGTGAAGACGTCGAAAAACGATGAAATACACCTCAGAAAACCAGGCCACCAGAGTCCAGACAAATGTTGAGAATCAATACAACAACGTGTTAGGGGGCCTATAGTAGCAGGTGACGTTTAGAGCGCGCCCTTCGGCAGACTAAATCAGCTGTATTGTCTTGCAACTTACAGTGGTTTCGACGCCCCATTCGTTAGCGGGCGCTGAGAAGAGACATTTATTGCTAATAATAAAGTTAAGAAGAGTTGACCCACGTATATAACAATGATTAGGAATTTTATTTTCGTTGTAAGGAATCAAAATGTTTCAGGCTTTATATTTAAGAAAACTGTTTCTCATTGTCTGTTCCATCCTCACATAGTCGCACTTCAATCGCTGCTCCCATAACCACCTTCGCTGATGTCGGTGACAATTCATTCCGAACTGCTTTTGGCCTGAAGCTTCGCGACCCATTTGGATCGATCTTGGAAGACACCTGGGCTCGCGCCGCGCTTCGACGCGTACGATCTGTCCTGCACCATCCGCGCATGCGTGAGGCACGTGGATGCTAGCTTGCGCGTCCCGGCTAGTGTGCGTGCAGTTTGGCCTTAACATGCTAGCATGTCCATTGACACACTCGTATATATATATATACGGTTGTTAGTCCAGTTGCCGTTATTAAGCGCAAAAGCGGCAATGAAGCCTCGAGCGTACGCCAGCATCTCACCTGAAAACGTTATATTTATATTCTTATAAAGCCACCTAATTCTATGCTTTAGTCGACTATGTTCATTTTCCATTGGCAAACATACTGTTACTATAATATGCCGCCAATTAAACTATATTCTACGCTACAAGGCTTGCCGAACTCTTCCGTCTAGCATCGACTAGAATATCGCGCGGCGCGCGTTTTCTTCGTGATTCATCCTGCGGCCTTCCTAGCTCTTGATGACTGCATATATTTTTCGGTTCTATCGCTCCTCTCTTAGTCGATTGCTTGTTCTCAAGTTTCATTGTTGACGTATGCAGGTGTAGGCCTCACAGGATAGTGTTGCCTAAAACACTGGCTGTATGCTATTATTTTTGTAAATATCAGCAAGCAGCCATTTGATGATTTGATAATGTCTCCAGTTTGAGCTTTGACACTTTTGTATATTGCCTTCTTACAATTTCGTTGACCTCTGAATGCATAGCCCGCACGAACAACTTCATTTACTGCTCTTTCTTAGGGGGCGACCGATGAGAACTGCAAAAGCATTCTCCGGACGTTGACATTGAATGAAAACAAGTCACTGAAAGAGCTCCTAAAGAATAGCCCAGTCGGACACCTGTGAAAAAAAGCATTACTATGCTGACTCCTTGTTGTGTTATCTAAAATGCCATTTGCTTTATTATGCTGAGTAGAATATACAATCTGCTATATGATATAGTCGAAATCTTTGTTTGGCTACAAAAGCAGCCGAGAGGACACGGCGTGACCATCAGCTAGAAGCACGACGAAGCGGCGGTCGATAAATGGTAGGACAGAACAAAGCGCACGCGTTCAGTGAAAATGAGCCCACTTTAGCTGCTGGAGACGTCCTGAATTCATAGCAAGGTCTTCGCCCGAGAAGGGTTAATCCGCTAATTCATCGTCTTTTCAGCAGCAATCCGCGTTAATCCGGTGTGGCCATGCTACCAGGATACTTGTGTCGGGCTTACGGGAGGCCGAATCTTTTATGGCATCACCCTTTCCTTCAGGCTATACTACAACTTTGATAAATGCCGCTATATAAGGCGAAAATTACCGATGTAAACCTGTGTGCGATACGCGTCGAGAAATTTTGAAGCATGCCTTCTTGGAACCAGTGGCCCTTTCGAATGCTCTTTTCTTTCTTTCTGTTTTCTTTTCTTTTTTTTTTGGCGTTGAATACGCTTTGTCTACGCAATGTATATCAAGTGGGCATATATGTAAGAAGAGATGGTATTGTCGCCTACTGAGAGATGACGTCGTCACATACTGCAATGTGTGTGCAGAAATGTGAGCTTCAAGATATTTCTAAGTGCCACCGCCCGTGAAAATAATCCGTCTTGAACATAACTAATATTCTGGCACTTCAACGATGAAGAAAAATTTGCTTCTCTCCAGTTTTTATGTACGCGACGCAGTTCTAGCTATCTTATCATATTGAGATGCTAAAAGGCATGAGCAGCAAGGCATAAGCAGCGTGTTGGCTCGTTTTCATATTTTTAATACTGCCTCGTATACTTGATTTCAATGAGAAACAACGTGGCAGAAATAATTACACTGAACTAAAGAAAACAACGTACTTCTACTTAAGCAAGTTCATTGCTGTAGGCTAATGTGTAGGAGGAAAACGCTTCTGCGTCTTCTGCAAGGTTAGGCAGTGAGGAGACGGCTCATTAAGCGCGACTGCTTAATAACCCGACGAATTCCCAACGACGCAACTGCGTTGGATACATCCATTAATATAACTCGCACACCCGAGGATGGTAGAAGTTTGGGTTTATATATAGTGCTCACACATTTTCGGCAGTGGACGTCGCACGTTTTGAGAGTAAAACATCACTAAACACATCGTACACTTAAGACAGTGTCTGTCTACAATTTGTTTAAGAAAAACAGCATTCGAGTTAAGTGTCTCACAGAAGCATGGTTTTCTCTTAACGGGTTAAGAGAGAGAGAGAAATGAAAGGTACGGACGAGCATTTCAGAGAAGAGGTGGCGTAAAACAACGTCGACGCTTTCCAGTCTAATTAGAGTAGTTTGTAAAGTATAAAGCCTAGGCTCTACATTAATAGATGTAGCTGCTCAAGAAAACAAAAACCCACAGAAGAAAACAGGATGTCCTTGTCCGACTTTGCGAAATTACAACGCAACTTTCACTGAAGCTACTTCTTTCTCGCAGATTTAATAAGGGTTACGATTGTCTGTAATTAAACCAGACACTTCAATATGTTACCCACATACATACTCGTATATGACTCATGACATGTAGATTATGTCTTGTAACTTAAGTTGGGTGTTACATTTCGCGTTTTCGTCACATCAGGAAAAGATAACACCCTTGTGTGGCATCGTAAGAAAGCCCACGCGTACGTGTTATACTTTGCCCGTACATCATAAATAATGTGCCCGCTGCTTCCACCAATTATGAAGCCGATGTCTCTGTCTCTTTACCGAAGAGAGCTAGCAACCACCTTTTAGGTGCTTCGTATAGCTCTTAAGAATCGGGAAAAAGGGAGTATTCAGCGCTTGGAAAGCTCATAAGTGGGCCAGAACCACTAAGCTTTCGCCAATCACTACCCATAAAATGCCCTGTTTTTCAACTAGATTCGAACTCGATGTAAAGTACAGTTCTTCCGGGGCAGTTGAAAACACTCTTTCGCAACGTATCTTTTGTCCACATTTCGTAAATCCCTGCCGGAATTCACCGCTTTACTTAATTCCCTCGTACGCGCCTGTCGGCAGAGTGGCGGACGACGCAGATACTGTTTGACGCCTCTGGCATGCAGCATTGCAATATACACGATCATCATCATCATCACCATCATCATCATCATCATCATCGTCATCATCATCATCGTCCGCCTGGTTACGCCTACTGCAGGGCAAAGGCCTCTCCCATACTTCTCCAACTACCCCGGTCAATATACACAATAGACAACTGCTAAGAAAGAAAAGGACAGAGCTCACCATAAGGGTTAGCGAATGGTATCTCATATAGGATACCTCCATATAGGGTACCTTCATATAGGGTGCCTCCTATATGAAGAATCACGTTCATGTTTGCAGTATCATTTTTGATCATTCATCAAGAAAAAGAAAACTATGCGGAAACCAGTGACGTACGATTGTAATTGTAAACGAAAAGCCACAAACTAACGAACGAACTAGAGAGAGAGAGAGAGAGACAGAGAGAGAGAGAGTAACTGCACTAGGTACCATGCATTTCATAGCCATGTCTTTCCACACCTCAAAATACTCGGGCTACCAAAGAGTGCCCCTCACATCACCACCACTCATGCGGGATTCACGAGGTTCATAAACCTAAATAATGGCCTGCGCTTCATAGTATGCAGTTTTACTAAGAAAGGTCTTTTCAAAATGACCACGTAGTTGTAGTTTTTTCTCAGCTGCATGATGCCTTTAGAATAGTGGCTAGCCGGGCTTGTTGGTACAAACAAATTTTTTTTCAAACAGCCTGTCAGGTGCCTCTCTCTGTGTCCCGTTATTAGCGCTAATGATGCCTTTGCTTTATTCATCCCCAAAAGTGAGAAATTGCTGAACATATGGAAAACTGCTGTTACTTTCTTATCATGCCTAGCGTTTGCTTCGCGAAGGCGATATTTATGTGTAAGTTTTAGATATGAATGCCGTAAATAATGAATGTATGACTGTGCATATACAAACTGTCGTTATAGCGTCGCATTCAAGTGAATGCAGGTGTACTTTATTAGGTACGCCCGGCCTATATTTGAGCTAGAACTGTTTGCTTGTTCCCAAAGTATATATGATGATTTTTAACGAATATTTCCACAAAATATTTTTGTTGGCTAAACACTTTACACAGAGTGTTGGAGGCTGAGAGAAAAGCGATCACATCGACATTGTTATTTTTCTCCCAGTTCCTTTTTTGCCACTGACAAAAGCGAAAATGCTTTTGTATTCAAATTTAAAAGTTTGGGGCAATATTACAGGAAACTCATTTAAATGAAAAACAATTGAAGTACTCTGTGAAGGGCTTCATGAACAAAAATATTTATGCAAGATATTATTACAAATTGAAAAGTGGCAGGGGACAAAAACAACAAAGATGAAGTAATTAGTACATTCTAATGCCAGACAAGAGGAGCTGCGTTTTTTTTTAAGCAAACCATTGTACCATGTGAAGAAATAAAACACCCTTCCTCTAGGCTTGATAGATAAATCACCTAGTGAGCACGTAGGCAGGTGTGTGTGTGTGTGTGTGTGTGTGTGTGTGTGTGCGTGTGTGAGACAGAGAGAGATTCCTAACTGCGCCACGCGAAGCCATAAAAAAACGAGAACACTCACAATACTTGCTCTCTGGTTCTGCTTCAACTTTATTTTTCCCTTTGGGCACCGGCCTTCGCATTGCGCAGCGTTACTGACGAAATCACTGAAATTCCACCTCCAGCTTTCACAGAACTAGGAGGCATATAAGAATAAGGTAACGACAGTGTGCAACAGACACGTAAAAAAAGGAATCCCTGAACAAGGCCTGAAGACCTACAAAATATAGAGGAGTCTCGCATAAGCCCTCTATTGTCTTTTTTTGAAGAGCATTGCAATAAATATTCAAAAATACCTTGTTGATCAGTAATTAAATAAAGAAAATGCAACTTTGAAGTGTTACCTTCCATCAAACATGTTTGTTTAATTTTTTGAAACGTCAAATATTCCAGCAATTTTAAAACTAGTATGTGTTAAACCGAACTAGCAGTATTCTGTATTGCAGCGATTAACTCCCCTTACAGTTTTAATCTAAGGCTGTTTTTCCAGTTGTTATTTCTCCTTTTCTATCAGGCCCCTTTCGTGACTCTAATTGCATATTAGCCGATACTTTCGGCCCATTTGTGAAATACACTTGTCTCAATTTCACTTGAGCTGGGTCATTTGTCTTTGTTCTTGCGAGCAATGCAACAGGCTATGTCACCCATTCGTTTTCCGTGATTTCTATTGTCTTTTTGCTCGGGCTTATGTGTTATGCTGAAAATCAATTCACATGACAAACCTTGTTTCCTAAAAACTAAAACACAACAGCAACAAAAAGAAGAACACAGAAACATGATGCTGACCTTCTCGGGCGAAAACCTAATTATACACGTAAAGTGGAGAACCTCTGGCACGAAAAAAACCTAATATTGTTATAGAAAACCGAAAAAAAATTGTGAAGGGGCTGGTGTGTTTTCTAAGAGGATTCATTATTTGACGAAGCGTTTTCATTCTACAGAAAGCACATAAGCATATTTTGTGATAGTGATTACAGCAAAACAAAGGTGATTACCTCGCATATCAGAAAATAGAGGAGATATAAGCGTGTTTTCACATCAATTTAAGCTTTGATGTAATCGTATTTTTATTCTGCTCATCTATGTGCCCACCCCCCGAAAAGAAGGAAAAAAGGACGACGTCGCATTCTGGCACCGAATTCAAGACAATAAAGAAATGAGTTTACGTTTCGACGTCATACCTTCCTGCTTCTGTGAGGAGGTAACGGTAAAACTATAAAAGGACTGACATTACGGTGGTTATGCCGAAAAATATAGCGTGCTGTCATGGTGATGTTATCGGAGAGGGAAGTTTAATGATTATACACCGCACACATAATTATATACTAAGATTACGCAAGAACTCACGCCCACGTTTTACTGAATGTAGGTCAATGCCAGTAGATCTAGTAACAAAGCCTCCCAGGATTTGAATGCGCTAAATACAAACAGTAACATATTTTACTTGCCATATTAGCACTGTGAACATTGTGGTGTCCTCATCCTTGTTTCTTGACATTCGTTTATAAGAATCAGTGCGTGTTTCCGGGGAAGGAGCCTCTTTCATCTGTGTCTTTCCACACGTAACATTCTGGTGGAGGTCAGCGATTCCCGTCCTCACCACGGAACTCCGGAGTGGTTCCGCTGATCGTTTGAACCAATTGTTGAAAATGGTATATATATATATATATATATATATATATATATATATATATATATATATATATATATTATGAAATGCCGTTACTTATGTCCACTCGCCCTTAGCTTATCTTTATTTTACCCACTCTCTTACTTGATTCGTAGTGGACTGCACAAGTTCAGTTTTATTTTTTATTGAGGAACATTATACAAGTAATATTTGCAGGAAGGAAAGCTAAACTGAAGAGAATTTCCCACTGCTCTCCACGTCACCATTTCTGTAGCATGCATGTTGAGACAAGTCGAGGGTCGTATCTCCGTGTACTCACGGAATGAAACGACAAAGGAAATTTTACAGTAGAATACCCCATAAGAGCGTTTACTCGAGAGTGCCGGGTGACGTCGTGAGGAGTCTCGATCCTCACTAAAGGCGATGCGGCCTCAGCTCCAAGCGGGCGAGCGAAAATGACGCCGATGTCACGAACTCGATATGGTGGAAGTATGCGTGTTAGCTTGTCCTAAATTGAACGGTCTCATTCTGTCAGTATAGCAGGTGCCTTTTTTCTTTGAATCTGCTAGTGCCTGATAAGGCTCTTTGTAAACCGCGTCCAACTCCTGAAAAAATAAAGGAAATAGGGCTAAAATTCAAACGGACACTCTGCTGGTGAAAGGCAAAAGAAAATGTCCCGCGTTTAAGTACAAAAATGTCATGCGTCGCCGTCTAGCTACCCGCTGTTAAGAGCATTTCTCTTACGAATTACACGCTTCAAAACGTCCAATTTGCTGTGGGCACTCAGTCAGGGGAGGACAATAGAAGGAGGCTTAGATTTGTTAAGAAAAGCACAAAGCTAATTCAGGGAGAACAATGGAGATAGACAGTGAATGGAAAAACAAGAGGTCACTTCGCAGGAGTACTTCGCTCAGCCGACAGGCTCTTTTTTTACGTGCCGCCAGCAAAGCTTCGTCTGCTCACGTAAACAACAACTCTGTCGTTCAAACGAAGTTCGAACGCTTGTTCTTGTCATGCAGTCACCCAATGCCGAAGTAAGCGGCATATCATGCCGCGATGAGTGGGGTAGGAAATCCTCGTCTGGCTCTATTGTTCCATGAAAAAGACGAGCAGAGGGAGAAAGAGAGAAGAAAGGAATATTGACCAGGAAAAGTTTGGTTTCTTGTCCTACGCGCAGTTATATAGCACCACTCACGCTCATAGTGGCGGCTCAATCGATTGTACCGTTGCCTCCATGATCGTAGCGACACATCGTTTCATAGTTCCCCCCCCACCCCCAGATCAAAAAGAAGACAAACAAACAATAATGTGGTGATAAGCTCGCAACGCCAGAAGGGTATAGCGGGCATAAAAGCAAATCATAAGATAATTAAAAGGGATAGTCGTCACCGACCAAACCAAGAAAAATTTAGTGAAACAAACCAATTGAAGTAAAAAAAAAGAACAGATTCGGAGCCTAAGCCCGTGAAGGAAGGCAAAGTGGTTAATGAAATTAAGAAGAAAGGCCAGGTTAGAAAACGTACAGAGATAACAAATACCGGGCTCCAACTTCTTATTATAAATACATTTAAAGCGGCAGTGATCCGCAATCATCGATACGGCACGTTTATTGCAAAATGATTGAGAGGAGGACCATTGAACTCTAAGAGAAAAGGCTTCGTATAGTGCACTCTCTTAGCCCTCCACGAGACAGCACCAGCGGCTGCTGTCTCGTGGAGGAAGGGTCGAGGAAGCGTGGGTGCACCGCTGCGATCTTGGAGGCCACTATACTACATAAAGATAAATACCAAATAACTTGGACGGGTGGACGGCCACCGCTTAAACAGTTTGTTTTTTCCAGCCCTTGAGGAGTTTAATTTCGGTCGTGAAGGAAGTCAGCTTCAGATATGACTCTGCATGCTCTATCTATAGATCGATGTGGTACAACAGTCGTAAGTATGTCTCCGAATTACACAAGCCATTCAGCTCTTCATGATGTTGTTTATCGATATACTCCAGCAGGAGGTCTCCGCGAGTCATTTTTCTCAACTAGCCCGGACATAGGGTATCAATAAAAGGCTTGCTGACAACAATAAAAGAAAGCACTCAAGCTGGCTTCTTAGTGTTCTCGTTGTGTATAACTTGAAATCGGGGGAAAGTGTCTTTTGGTCGAGCGAAAAAGGTCATTCTTCCGTATCCTCTTGATCGACGGACGATCACGAAGTGGAGGAAATGATTGGGGTTCCCATACTCAAATATTTGGTTTGGTAGAAATGGCAGCCACCCACCACAGAGTCCAACTACCAAATAGGGGACGTTAGATGACTTTGCATGTGAGAATGCATACTCCAGCCGTACATTGCTCCTGTAAGCAAATATAGTACATCCAAGAGTGGGTACACTACACGAGGTTAAACGTTAGCCCAAAGCGCCTAAGCAAAGAAACAAGGAACAAAAGTCAAAACATAAGAGAAAAGACAGCAGATAGGAAAGCAAGATATGAGAGAAGGCAATGGGAAAAGCCGACCGACTGTTCCCTCTTCCCATCACCCCCCTCCCCCCCTTTGAAAATGACCCAACAGTGCTCGCGTTGCACTATCGCCATGATTTAGCTTGTCGTTTAGTGTCCGCTATGCTCATACCACTGCAGTCATCGCTGTATGATATACACGCAGCTCTTCATCAGGAATGCTAATGTTTATGTACACAACGCTCAAGCCAGCACCGAGAGCCATAACGCTGACCGGGTTCCGGCACAGTAAACATAGCGGAATGTGATGGTGGGTCAACTTTGTATCGTCGCTTTTTCAGCCAAACGCCCTGCACGTCTCCAGAGACCTAACTCCCCACGCGCGGGCCGCATGAGAGCCACTGATAACATGACAAGAACGCGGCTGCGGCGCTGACGGTTAGAAGGTGCATCGCGTTTCGTGTATTTGCTTTCGCAATACAAGTTAGACCAATTTTTAGTGAAGTATTATTTGCGATGCTTTCACTGTATTTTATTCATTAACGCATTTCCTTCGATAACCGTAAACAGAAGTACTACTAGGGATTGTACATGGGTTATATGCCTAAGATCAATAAAATGGCCAGTATAGTGACGTTGTTGAAAATACAGAGTGGTTGTCACAGGTCCTACAAGTGACGAAAGCGACGACAATGACCATTTCTTTGTATTGTAGGTTTACCACAAGTACTTATCGGTAGTTAAGGGATGTATTTTCGTTTCATATTGCTCCATAGCTTTGTTGAGCACTGCGCGAACTAGGTTTTCTGGAAACACCATGAAAATTAGTGCATCTAGCAATGCGTTTCAGAACTGATACTATATCAAAACTGCAGCTATTTCCAATATTTCTGCCGTTGACTTTGCCATTGCTCAACGTCCATCTTCCAGCTGCTACATGTAACTTGAAGTTAATATTTGAAGACATCATTCTTGAATCAGTAATACGAAAAATCCATCAATAAATGTCTGCGTCTCCTCCACGCCACCTTGAGTGGCGAATTCGCGCTATCTGCCACGCGAAATTATAATTTTCATGTTTATTTATTAGATATTGCGGACTCAAGGTCCGTAAAGGCTGGGCGATACACAGGAAAATATAACAGCGATAACGAAGAAAATGAAGTGAAATAGGTGCAATGATATTAACTCGAATTATGATCATCTGTTTAAGTGAGATAGTTTCATTCATGTATGCTTCTGGGAAGAAAAAAGAAAACTTAAATAGAGCGTGGTAGTGGTGGTGGCGGTGGTGGATTGTAGCAACAGGTGGGTTTAGCCTGGCGAACAAGGCCGGCAATTGTTCCGCCCGAGAGTACGTGCAAAATGTGGCATTCTTGCATTTCGTTGGTGATGTCGGGTGGGCCTGATAACTAAAAGTGATAAACACGGTAGCGTATATTGAGCTAGTTTGTTATTGTAAAGTTGAAAGAGAAATTCCAACCTAAATATTTTTCTTCGTGCCTTTAATAGCTGCATGTCGTTAGCTTCCAATATTTAGAGGGTGAGTCTAATATGGAAAATTTTATTACAATTAATCCTTATAGGGTTCCTTGGAATACGTTCAAAACTGTAACTCGTTGGATTTAACATAGGGGTCCCAAACAACTCATGCATATTATAGTTTTTACCTAACAAGAGAAGTGCAGCAGAAAAGATTACCGCTAGTGGCAAAAGTTCTAAGTTTATGTTTCAGGACACAGAGGTTGCGGAAGGCAGATCAGCAAATGTTACCAATAGGAAGATTGGAAGATAGGTTAGAAGCCAGTTACACACAGATATGTTTGTATTAACTTACTTGTTGTCATCGTGAGGGGTCCAGCTGGCAAGTATATGAAACGTAATGTTTTTTTTTTTTCTAGTAACTGCAAGGGCAGACGCATTTGCTCGTATATAGTGCCATTTCGCGTTGTGTACATCATTCATGCCTATTATTCAAAGTAGTGTTTAGGTCATTTTATTCGTAAGTGCAAGTAATTTCTTTAAACAAAGTATAATCGTCAGCAAATATTCTAATCTCTACACCTGGGCTAACAAAATAAAAAAAAAAATATCAGTAATATACATGATGAACTGCAAGCGGCCCAGAACACTGCCCTGAGGTACTCCAGAAATAACTGAGAGACGTGTCGAGTCTCGACTGCCCACATCTACGGATTGTCTGCGTATAAGCAACTTGAACTCCAGCAAAGAAATCTTTCTGCAATACCTGTGATTGTAAAGTTTAAAATTACTTTATCGGGAGAAAATTTTTCAAAAGCCTTACAAAAATCTAACAAGAACGTATCTGTCTGACCACGTCTATTGAGGGTTAATGCAAGATAAAGTAACAATGAGACAAGTGGCATTACGGTTTAATATCTTTTCTTAAATCCTTGTTGAAACTTAGTTTGCATGGAGTGGCCTTCCAGGAACTTTTTTATTCTAGTAGTCATATGTTCAGCAAATTTACAGTATGATGGAGGTAATAAACTGGCATTATTTTCTAGTTTTGCTTTGTCTCTCTTTTTAAAGATAGGCACGATTCGGGCGGTCATCCCATCACTGGGAAACTTGGAAGTCAAGTAAGTGCGAAAAATATTAACGAATAGTTTAACGACGCCCAGAGCACATCGCCGTAGAAACACGTTTGAGATATCGTCTGTACCACAGGGTGCTTTATTTTTCAGGTTGAGTAACATTACGTACCACTACAGGGCAAGAATTGTGATGTACATCAGGATTTGGAAAGATTGTCAGGTAACATGCGCAGCTTGAAACAGCACAGGTATACACGCTTTGAAAATATTAAAATGCCGGCAAATGTACCTCTCATTTGACACGTTGGTTCTGTCGACCAACATTTGTAATACAGCTTCTTTTTTTCGCTGGTGTAATTCCATAATTCACTGAGGTAGCTTGTAAAAAAGTTAGGCAAAGACGTGTTAGAGTAATGCTCTTTTGAGCAGCGTACAGCTTGCGCGAGGCTATTCTAGGCTTAAGAAGCATGTCCAAAGTAACAGACAGGTAAGCAAAGCCGTATGTGTATACAACAGGTGAATTATGTAAACGTTTCTGCAAATAACTTAGCAGCGTGGGATCTACCTTTCTGCAATCACATCACAACCTTTTTTTTTTTTTTTTTTTTTTTTAGTTGCCAGCATTAACCTAAAAGAAAAGCCGCATAGAACCCCGCAACCAAAGTCAAGCTCGATGAGTTCAGCTTAACTGTTCATGTGAAGAACCGCTTAATTATCCTGTTGAACAGGAAATTTCAGAGTACTAGCCGCCACTAAAATAAACTAATATATATTATGAGCATTTATCATAGCGTTCAATGGCACAATGTGGTCTGGCACAGACCCGGTCTATCTTCTTTCTAACCCGTGCTCAGAAGTCGATGAGGCCGTCTCTTTTTGCAGTACTTCGCGGCTCTCGCTGAGATTCGGCATCTGCTTCGTTTGCCTTCTATGTCCTTATTCGTCCGCAGGCAGAGCAATGCGCCAATGGTCAATAAATTCAGAGACAGTCGGCACATGTTGTGCCGCACATGTTAACCCCTATTGCACCTCGAGGGAAATTTCGCTTGCCGCAACACACGCGTACCTTATTTGCTTTTTCTTTCGTGTAACTGATTTATCTCATGATATATTGTTTAGCGTTTCCGGTGACGTTCCATCATCCTGATCAATTTTTTTTTCGTTTTACTTCGTCGCCCAGTCGTTTGTTTCTTTCTCAGCGCCAGTCTTGTTCGTGTGCCCTCTCTCGTCATTTGTGAAGAGAACCATGCTGTTTAACTCGGGATGAAAGGAAAGAAAGCGGTGCTGCTCCGGAGATGGCACTGCCTTCTCAGTTAGGCGAAGAAAGTGAGGCGGGGGCGCAGCCATATGCATTAAGCCCGGCGCAGGGTGACAGTACCAAGTGATTGATCCCCACTGCTCGCCGGGTGGGGTGGTGTGGTACTTGGTAGTAGGTTTCTCAAACCTCCCTGCTTCATTTCCGCGTCCCATCACTCTTTCCTACTCTTCAAGGCATTCCAAATCAAATTGAAGGTTCGTTTCAGACTATGTAAGACTGCGGGTATGAACAATCCAGGTGGCTAAACGTGTGTAAGATTTACTCCTCAAATTGAAGGAATTAAAAACAAAGCTTAGCATTTTTTTTCTATATTGGCGTCAGCACTGTAACGCTGATAGTTCAAATAACTACGTTCAACGTTGGCAAACATCCTTTGCAAAACAAACCAAAACACGTCAAGTGTAAATCTTCGGGTACCAGATCTATCTTCCTGTACTAAAACACAAGCAACAATGGCAACAGCTCAGTGTGTTCTAGTCAGCACGATTAGATTACAGGCTCGTTCCAAAACATCGCTGAAGTGCGTTTTATAATCCGTCGAAAACATACTCAGAGGCCAATTAACATACTGTAATATTGGGTACTGGAGTAGACGTGGACGTCTAATAATATCGTCACCATTATTTTATAAATATTACTGATGGGGACCAGCTCAAATCTATGCTTAATATGCCTGACTCAATTCTGCACGCAATGGTGTTTGTTTTATGAACTTCAGTAAAAAACATTTGCGCTTTTGTGTCCTCCGTGACAGGTCTGTTACAACACAGGGCGTTGACGTTCACGTATCTTACATGAGCTCCTGGCATCAAATTTTTGATTTTTGGGGCTCTCAAAACAAAGTCACAGTTTCACACGAAATGTGATGCATTAGTAGCGATATAAAACAACCACACAAAATAAGGTTCGTAGTTGTATTGGTCGTATGTATTACTAAGTTAACAAACATGACGCCATGTGTTGCAAAGGCGAAGATGAAGTATGTCGCTCGATGACTGCGAGCGCCCGCTTTCACAAAGATGATATTATGAAAAGCGCCGGTGGCGGGGAGCGAATGCTTCGTGCGGCCTCTCGCTGGGCGGGCGGGAATACAGCGCACATGCAAACGTATTAGCGGTTGCACCCGTAACAGATTACATCCAAGGTATCGAGAGCGGGCTGCCTATATGCGCTCTCTCTCGCGGTCAGCCATGCGCAGCCACGGCCGGGATATAGAAAGCGCGTGCTTTCCTCACTTAGCGCGCGTGCGACAACAGCGCGCCTCGACCAGCATCCTTCACGGCTCACCCTCGCAGGCTTTTCCTTGCACAACAGCATGCGACGCGCATGGGGCGCGATCTTGAAGCACTTATACTTTATACGGAACACGACGGCGACAGTGACGGTGAGAATTTGCCTGCAGTGCCCATGATGTTGCTGCTGCAATAAAAGCTAAGCACGTCCTCAGCCTGGCCAAGCAGCCTAATGTTCGGATTTCAAGCCTTTACTAAATATACGAGCCTAATGTTGTAAGGTTTTGCTAGTTACGAGCAAGGACTTCTAAGAAATTCCACATTTTCTCCTGATTCTGTGGATCATAATATTTTAAAGCCGGCTGCACATTTTATTACTTCCTTTTTAGAAGGCAAAAAAAAAATGAAAAGCAGAAATCGATCCAAAACGATGGAATACAGATTAAGCAGCAATAGCAGAAATTTCCACGTAATTTTCTTTGTAAAATTGTTTCTTCGTTTTGAATCGCACAATGGTTGTCAGAGCCATTTTTATTACGTAGAAAATACGTTTCGTGTACATGATATATACAGGAGGAGGCCCAAATAACCAGAGACTGAAGCGGGTGCCTCCTATAACACCTGCTTCAATTTTTTATTCAATATAATGTCTGTTGTAAAAATAACAAAAAGAAACAATGTCTGAAACTAGTATATAAATACAGAAATATACAAGGTAAAAAAAAGAAGCTCGGAGGCTTTGCCTAAACATGGTAATGTCACAACGTTCAGTAAGGTTGTGTGGTAATGAATTCAGAAGAAGTAAGTAGCGAAATACTTAGCCTAAAGGTTGTCAGTGTTAGTCTTGGGTACATGAACCAAATGGTCTTAATTAGTAAAATAGGAAGCAAACAAATCATGTGGACCTGAATGGGGAAGCTGGTTGATCCTTTCTTTAATTGAAATATTTATTAGGATAGGTTGGCGCATTTATGATTGCACCGGCTACTGTTTGTCACTTAGCAAAGAAAACAAATATGAGCAAAAGAAATGAATGACGTCACAAATATGGCACTCAGCAGAGCACCAGATATATAAAAACAATACAGTCCAGCAGTACATGGATCACAAAGTTTTGTGCATGAAGCAGTGCACATGCGCCTACATAAAGTCAAATATTTGAATTTCCAAAACGCAGAACACAAGTAATTGCGCATAGCGTAAAAAACACGATCATCACATAAATCAGGTTTGATATATCACTCATTTAGCTTATTAGGATAAACTGAAGTTTTATGTTTCCCCAAAATGTTTGTGTATGCGAAAAACGTTTTCAAAGAAAGAAGCTGCCTGGAATGGTCGATGGGATGACTCGCGCGATTGGGGCGAATGCTGAGGTAGTTGCTGGGATGTGAAATTAGGTAGCTGTTTCAGTGGGAGAGGCCATTGCTGAGAAGGTCGGCGATTTTGACGCGATGCCTGGGGAAGGTAAGCAGCATTCTCTGAATATGCATTCTGTAGCTCGCTGTCGAAACGTTGTAGACCTGATTGCTTGAGAGATGCAGAATAGTTCAGATTGTCTGCCCGCTCCTGTTTATTGTCGGTAGTTGGAGGCGCATATCTTATGGTATCAGTGCGCATTATGCGGAGGTAGCCTTCCGTATACCAACTCGTGTCTGTGTAGCTTTGAGACAGCTCTGCTCTGAGGGCATCCGGAGTAGGACGATGTGTGGTTTCCGCCACAGTTGGCACACTTTTGACTCAAACAGACACTTTCACTCTGAGTGGCTGTGATCTTCTGAACGCCTCGTGCAGCGATGTGGACTGCAGAACTTCATCGCTAAATGTCCAAATCTCTGGCAGTTGTAACCTCTCAATGTAGGACCAAGGTATTCTTCTACAGGACGACTCGCCAAAGCTAAGTGCACTCTTTGCATCATTGGTTTTTCTTCTCTCAAATGGATAAAAGCGGTTCTCGGAGGTCGTGATTCTATCACTCCGTCTTCTTAGCGATTGAAGCCGGTTGCTCTCGATATCTTTAAGATCAAGTTTGCAACCGCTGAAGTTGCGCGCTCAAATACTTAGTATTTGAGGATGTTTTGCACAGATAGGGTCTTGTAAGTATGTAAAAGTGAAAATAACGTTATTCGTGGGACTGCCGAATGTTACAATGCGTAGTGATTGGTTTTGGATATGTTGTAATGAGCGCAAGTGTGATGCATAAGCGTTACGAAAAGAGAGAAATTCAATCATTAATATGACTGTAAATAAAGGCCTAGTACAGAAAGACAGCGAACTTTAAGAAATACTTTCTTTACTGAATAGGTAACTTTTCTTTAATGCAGAAATATGCAAATAAACTTTGGCTCCTTTTCCTTACAGTAAAATGTAATCAGATAAACTTTATTCGTAGTTTCGTTGAGAACGTTTTCTTGGACAAAACCTGTCTAATGTGCTAAGGTGGGAGAAGTTCGCTGCTGACAAACGAACGTTACTTTACTATTCCGACCTAATGATGCTGTTAGCGGCTGAGGTGATGATCGCTGCAGAACTGCATAGTTTCTGGAGAAATAGCAATTCTACAGAACTACATTTGCTTTCTTATATATTTCGCGACTTCGTTTTTCAAGCAAGAATTCTGCATTACACATTGGTAACATTATCTGTCTTTATTTATTTCTTTTTATAGTTCATGAGAGAAACTTAATTGTGTCGCTTTCAGATCCGCGGATTGCGTCAAATTTTCTATCAAGCGGGATAGTTGGATGAGAAGTAATTTGTTTTTTCCAGGGCGCACGAAATTCACGTTGCTGACGCCGGAAGCCTCACTCTGGCTGGTTAGATTCGAATGCATCCTTCAGGAATGACATAACAAGATAGAATCAGTTGCTTCCAATGTGTTCTGTTTTTCCTATGTGCAGAAAAAGAGATAAGCATGATGACAAACCAAAATTTGTGCTCGATGATATTCAGGAAGTTCGTTACTTTCTTCTTACAGAATAAGGATTTGTTTGAACTCTGTCACGACGCTTTGAAAGAAGCAGCGTTTCGAATTCGCAGAACCCCAAGACAAGGATTTAATTCCCCACTCGCCCCACCAACGCTCAAGCGGAACGAGAAACAGAACTTCCTACGTGCTGCTTAAAAAAAAAACCAAGAAAGGGTCACCGTAATACAGCCATGCACGAGTGCCATCGTGTCAGAGCGAAGGTGGAAAGAGAGGAGCTTTAAGTCAAGTCCCTGAGCATCGTGTTTACATCCACCTGCTGCAGTGAGGTGTGCTGCCCTGTCGCATTCTTTGGAATAGGAGTTCATTAGGTATAAGCCAAATGACTTTCTCTTCCGAACATCTCGAGCCGTAGTTTTGTCATGCTGCTCGCGAACTCATTAAGACGCCTTGTTTGGAGAGCTTTGCCGGTACAAGTCGTGCCTGCACTCAGGAAAGATGCAAGGAAGCGGCATATTGGTTGTCGCATTCCCTCACCACTTCGAAGCAGCTGCAGCTTTGTTCCTGTTCTTTCGATGTCTTGTTAAGGCTGGTATTTTTCCCAACGCTTCACCTTCATGGATTGGTATGGACACGATCTAAAGTTACGTCACTGATTGCATGAATGTTAATAACCGAGAAATAAGCAAAATTACTCAGCCCTGGAACCAAAGGGCTCGATTTAATACTTTGTAATCCCCAAGTAGATGGCCGATATGCTATGTAACCAAGGGAATCATGGGATAACTTAACTTTAGTTTCATTAAACTGCAGCAAACCTAATGAAAAATAAAAGCAGCAGCAAAGACAACTTGCTGCTGCTAGGAACCGAATCCACAGCATGGCCTGTAAGATTTTTTCCCGGACGAGCTAAAGCGGCAGCAGTCACCCTGTCCACTTTCTTATGTATTTGTGTATGCGTAGTAAACCTAGCCTAGCCATGGCCATTGACCACCATGACGGTGAATGTAGTGGATTCTGTTAACCATGGAAAAGTTAGGCAAACACAAGTCTATTAAAAAGCATCTATATTCCGTTAGACACGACGTGAACTATTCCATCAGAATAATTGCTGGGACCTCCCCCCCCCCCTCTGTTTCCAACTTATTTTGCCTTTTTAGTGAGTGCTTTTATGCCGGGGCCCCGGAAAAATGTGTGCGATATACGTACGTCACCCAATAATTATCACGCCAATCTTCGAGATGGGTGTACTTTGGCTATCTAATAGTTACAATAATAGGCATAGAAAAATTAGAAAAGTTGAGTTTTATAAGGAAATTATGCTCTTTAAGATATTTAGTTGCTGGAATGAGGATATTCAAGTATAGTTTACTTTATCATTGAATAATTTTGAGGACAGTATGCCTAGTTTAACAGGAACGCATCAACCATGTAGAAGATGACTGCAACATCGACTCAACTCGGGGCAGCGTTACGCTGGACCAATTCGTGTCAATAACAATGTTAACGTCGAGAGAACCGTGCCATATCGTCCCGCAATTGCTACAAGAGCTAGCACAGTAACCGTACTTCTTTGATCTTATCGGCTGCTGCTAAATAGATGAACACCGACCATGCCTGCCAATGGGTGACATGTGCCACGCGATTCTCCCAGTGTCACCCTGTTGCAAAGCGCGGTAAAAAGTAAACAGAAATTATGGGAACCATTTTACGATAGTTGTTTTGCATCGGCTTCTTCTGGCATCTCTCTCTCTGATTACTACTCCACTTATGCAACACACGGGCCTTAGTCCTCCTGCATTGCATGTTTCATCGTGGCTCCCTGCCCCTCTATTTACTAAGGTGGCAGTGTAGTTTCCACCACGGGACACCGTTGTCACTGATCTTGCTATTTATTTAACCTGCCTGTGGGTCCACTAAAACAAAGGTGTCACTATAAGGCTCCACGTTGCAGGTCAAATGAGTATAATCAGCGCAAGAATGACGAAAAGAGGCAACGCAAAGCGACAAGGCGTACACCCTGACCAGGAGGAGATTACCTGCTTAAAATCCCGGTTTTTACGGCAGCGTAGATTGCCGCACGTCCGGTCAGTTTCTGTTCCTGAATTCGTCGTTCTGCGCCACTTGTTCTCCTCCGATGTGAACAACCGACTAGCTCGTAATATGTTTACGCTTGCACCTAAAAAGACATTTGACCTTTGACTATGTTTATGCTTGTTGCACTTTTTTATACATGCCCCTTCCTAGCAAACACGTGATGCAGCCGCTTTCTATGACAGTAGAAACAAGAAAGCGGTAATTTGAAGGTAACCCAACGAAACTCAAGAGTGCTGTCCATTTATCCATTGGTAAAATCAACGAAAATTCTCCTAAAAAGACATTTGACACAATTTCTCTAATGACACTACAAACAAGACTAACGCCGTGTAAAAGTTAGAGTAGTAAAGAAAATGGCCAGGCTTAGCTTGGTTAAGCCAGGAATGCGTTGCATATTGCGCGGTCCATGACGTCACGCGCCGGCGCAGCGCCCCTAGCGGGAGGAGCGGGAGTCAGGTGGTGGCTGCGGCCGCGCGCGACCGCGCGAGTTGGGGCCCAGCTTTTCCTCCGGCTGTCGTGACCTCACGTCACGTGGTTGCGGTAAAGGACAATGGTGGCTGCCCGGCCGCGCCCAAGGGCTGAACTGAGTGATTGCAATATGCAACGCATAAAAAAAGGAGTAGGAACAATCTGGCCCACTTTTTTGAAGGCGAATTAGTGCATTCGGTTTGAACTGCTGGATAATCGCAAAAAAAAAAAAATCGAGCAAGCGAAAGATAGAGATTCACGTGCGAAGAATGCATAAAACACTCAGCGCCACTAAGATAAGGAAAGAAAACACTAAGGAAAGAAAATGTACTGCAGACATGACCTCTGCACAGCTCGGCCATAACGGCTTTCTAAACGACGCTACAATTTATGCGTGACTATGAATCTCTTCCTGAGGATAAGTCGCGTTGGGCTTTTGAAGAAGCGTGTTATTGTGCCGAGTGGTAGAAACTATCTGTTGTTATCACTACTTGCTCCGATACGTCTACGCCACGCCCTAGTTACGATATCTGCCACACTTGCTGCGTTTCGTAATGCTACTGGGATTATTTGTAGTACTTTTTTGTATTATGAAAAGGAGAGGGGAAGGATCGTCTTGCAGTGTGGCGATCATTTGGCGTTTGCAGTTGCTTACATGTGCTTTGACAAATACACGATTTGTCTGTGAAGCAAAGAAAATAGTAATTTTAAACTGCAAGATGGGTTTCAGCACATTTGTTTCATGTGGAGTGAAATATCAAATAGTAACTGATGTTTTCGTAAACCTATCTAAAAAGTCATATTATCTCGATATGTTGAATTATTTGAGCTGACCGTGATGATGGCCATAACTTCACGCTTGCCTGCGAAGCCGATTTGATAATAATTCCGGTTTTAGCGCTTCAGTGAAAAGTGTAACCGCCACTGTAAAATCTACGCATGCATCACGTAAATTATCCTAAAGCAAAAGAGCGAAACCAGGCGGTAGGGTTACGCCACTGTCTTAGAAAGAAAAGTGTGTGATCCTGCTAGCGTGACGCGCTTCTGCAAGAAGTGTTTTTTGTGGCGCTTCGTTTGCCTGCACACTTGAATGCCTTCACAATATCGAAAGCTCAGTTCTTTACTCACAGTTTCCAAAGCACCACAGTAGGACAGTTTCCGCCACCTGAATCGCCATCGCTATGCTCTTTTCTAACGTTGCATAACATAGCAATGAGCTTATGAAATTATATGCGCCACAAATAAATGACCCAGATCAGCTGCACACGCAGCAGTGGAGTAGCACTTCGGATGTTGGACGCTTTCTTCATTCTCTAGAACCCGAACACAAGTGATTGCTGGTGTAAGTGCGTTTTTCTCGGTCTGAAAAAACCTGTGGGGAAAGGGCAAACACGCGTTGGGTTGGATGTGGACAAGGCTGTCCCGCCTGAGGACAAAATTTTGGGTGGTGAGAGCGGAACGAGGGTAAGAGAAAAAAATGAACCTTTTCTTTTCTGTAAGCCACATGAATTCTCAGACATGCGCCACAATTTGTTTTTTTTTACAGATCCTGCAGTAGACGGTATAGAAGATACGTTAGAACTAAACTACTACAGGGCTAAAGAGCTTAAAATGGAAGAATTGGTAGAAACCATGCAACCCCTCCACTTCCCTCCCTTCCGAACTACTGCGACACCTTCGGAGTTTCCAGAGCTCTTTTATACCATTCGTCTACGACACAACGCACCACAAAGAGGGGGCCAAGCCGGAACCTGCCAGATCTCGTTTTACTCGAACGGCCAATGAGAGAACAATTTGAGGTCCGAAGAAGGGGCTGGAGGTACGATAACAGGCAGTCCGATTTTACGTACGCGTAGCCCCGGTATCCGTCTCTGATGGCTTAATTTTCTTTTGACCCGCAATAATCGTGCCGTTCTTTTTTCAGCATTTTTCTCTATGCAAGGATGACAGGACATGGCCCTTTCGACCTGTAATCGAATATTATGCAAATGAACGCATGCCATCCATTTGTCTCGTGACCGGAGCCCGTAATACAAAAACCATGAGCTATCAACAGCAACGGCTGGTCGGTTTCTTCTCGTTGGAGACACTGCTGGTCGCTGAGGGCCCAGTTCTTGGTGAGGGATGGAGCAGAAACGAAGCGGGCCGAGCAGCTTTCAATGTTCGTAGAGGCCCGAGAGAGCTCCCTTAATGGGGAGCAAGTACGTAGATGTGAAAGCTTAAGGACAATCAAGAGGATGAAGGAAAGGAAGGCATGCGTTAATAAAAGAATAAGCTAGTGAAAAAGAGTTATAAATTGACGAAAAAGCACAAAAAATTAAAAAAGAAATAAAGAAATATACGCGTGCGGAGCTGGAGCTATCTGGGAAGACAAAAGGCCCCATGCTTTTGTGAACCGTAATGACAGCTGGGTAGACGACACCGGTTTTCTTCTTATAGCGGCAAGCCTTTTTTTTTTACCATTAACATCGCCTAACTTTCATTCTCCTACATAGAACAAAGGAGACATTCGCATGTTTCGACCCATGCCACCCCGACACAGCTCTCGCGAGAGACTGAACTCATAGACGTTTTCTTCGTTTTATAGCTTTTTATTTCTTCGTATCAGTACTTCTCGGTGTTTTGTACGTACCATGATATCGCCAGCTTTTGTCCTTATCTTGTTTCACCATCCGTATTGCTGCGCTAAATAAAGGCGTTCGATGCTCTACAAGGAAATATGGATCAAAATTGATAAGCTCTTGTTGACAAAACCTCATTCATTATTCAGTTTTCCGATCGTTATATGCTCGTAATCAATTGCGGCGCTACCCACACAAAAATCCTTGTGGACTTTTGAGCGACGATGTTAATTAGATCCTGCGCATGTTTCTTTTTTGTTATTTGTCCGCTTGATTTCATTTCGGACAGATGTCAACGGCGCAGAGCTATGTCGACGCACTGGGCAGCACATTGTTTTCTTGGCGCGATTTATCTCATCTATCTATAAGTTTCTTGTTCCTGTTGAATAACAAGCGTATTTTCTGCGAAACGAAAAAGAAAGAAGCCCGAGTCCATAATAAATCTTCGAGGAAGAGATATGAACTGTTTCTGGAACTGTGTCCCATTTGTTTGTTTCATTCGTTGTATTGCTCGGCAGATATCATTAAAGGCGCTTGTTGTTGTGCAGAAATGAACCTGCGCGGTTTGATCTAGGCTGCAACATTCGCCCTAAAGTCTGGTTCCTGTAGCGTGTCTGATTAGAATGTGGCGTTATTACGGATATTGAATGTGCTTTCAGGAGCCAAACATCGATTAAACATCTTTTGCTTTCTGCACGCGAACAAAGTGCATCCACAACATAGACGGAATGTCTGCAATATTTCTTCTCTGAAATCGCCACACAGCCCGTGAACGAGATTAAGAAGCTTCGAAATGGAAACGAACGCCTTGACACAGGTGGTAAATTACTTATTTATGCTGATACTTATGATACTTAAGGAAAACTATGTGCTTTTTTTCGTTGTTGTTGGGTTGGCTTTTCTTTTTCTTCGTCCTTCCTTTTTAATAAAGCATGGTAAAAATGAGGTCATAACATTCTGAATTACTAGGGACGAAGATAACAAACAAACATGAATGAATCGACAAATAAGTAGGAAATGAGACCTATATATAAATTGTTCACCTGCAGTAATGATAACTTTAATGCGAACAAAAGAATGGTCACAGTTTAACAACGTACGGTACAATGTTTCTTTTTCTTACTCATTTTGAATAAATATGTCACTCGTATCTGCCGCCCCAAATGTTGGCTTCAATTTGTCATGCAGCACCAAAACTACAATTCTGAGTGCTGGATCATAAACCTCCTCTAAAGAAATGTAATTCAAGCTTCTATAGATTCCCCAAATAACTTTAAACCTGCTAATGAAAATACTTTCTTGTAAGAAAGCAAATAAATTCTTGGAATGCTTTCTGCGTATCCTGGACGTATTTCGAAATGTAAACGAACATTCTGTTTCTTCCAGATCCGTCCGGTGTGCCAGCTCGTCTTGTTTCTTAACACCGTTTTCTATCAACAGTTACGGCTGCAATTCAAGATCCCGACCTGAAGATTTGCTCTTCTGAATACTCGCAGGATGCTCATTGCTAACATAATTTTAATATGTATACTGCTACCTCATGGTGTAAATGTACCTTTTACTTTGATGAAGATTACAGTCACTGTTATTTGATATGAATATATGTTAGAGAGGCAAAAATGGAGGAGGAATAAAGTGTCGGGCATGTGGCTGGCAGGGATAAGAACATTGTCGGGGAGAGCAAAAATGAAAAAAAAAGGACATGGTAACACAAGAACACAAATAGAACTTTACGCAAACCGTCCATAAGTGAGCAAGCTCGTATACAATGTAACAAAACAACTATATAGCCGGCACTTAAGAGAATAGTTCCGCAATACTTCGCAAGTGACTGCTAAGTTGTATAAGGGTTGGACAGTCATCTTTGAGCATGACAGCGCCCGATTTTGCAGAAGATCAAATCCGCATGCAGAACATCTGCTGCGGGCCTTCCTAATCTGCCGGATTGTCCGCGCCATCTTTGTCCTCGCATTACATTCGTTGCCATCGCGTGTGGCACTGTAGTATAATCTCCATAATAGCCAAACGTCGCAACGCCTGCCGGCTGTACCTCACGCTGGCCGTTAGACATGCCATTAGAGCATGTAGACATGAAACCACGATAGATATTTTTGTTCTGTCTGTCTCGAAATGAGTATGCAGGGTGCCCCAGATAAGGTGCTGCATAAAAGTGTTTTTTCGAGCGTGAAAGAAGCCCGCAAATGCCCGCGAAATTGCCGCGTGACTGGCCGCTCGTGGCACTTTACGTGCATTCGTGGGCTTCTTTCACGCTCGGAAAAACACTCCAATGTAGCACGTAATGAGCAACAGAAAGCTGTATCGGGAGTTTTTCATGTCGCTCTACAATTTTCTTATTGACACTTTTCACCTAATTATATAATTTGATAAGCTGATTATTTATTTAAGAATTATCGAATCAGACAGAATGAAAAAAATTATTTTAGTACTTCAAAGCGGCGGCAAACAACATTACCTTGGTTCTGTCCAGCTACATGGCATTCGCATATTTTTAAACTCTGGCTAAAGTTAGATGCGACACCCTGTAGCGTAAGCAATGGAACAGGAGCCAATGCATGTCCTTTCTTTCTTTTTTCTTAATTGAAAAAAAAATATTATTATACGCGTTGCCTCATTTGCTAGTGACGGGTGCGCCTTCTTATTTAGTTGATAAATCAGAGAAGACAAAATAAAAACATATGAGAATAATTTCAATAGGCCATATATAAATAAATGAAATATACATATTGGCACTAAGGAGGGAACTGTCCTCGAAAAGCTTCAAATTCTTGTATGTTTAAGGTAAAAAGATGCATATTAGACGTGCACATGAACTACGATGACACGCTTATAAAATGCGTCACAAACATGAGAACATAATGACGTCATTCCTACATAATCTACGGCTTGACGCGCAGTACATTGTTTTTTTCGGACTTACTCAGTCAGAAAAAAAAAACTCAAAATATTTCTCTATTGACACTCACTATGCTGAACCCATTAAATCTAAACTTTTTACTACAAAATTCTTTCAGGATGAAAGATTACGGATGGCACGTATGAATGAGCCTTAACGCATATTGTGAATAGCAGCTGTAAATAGATATAGCTTGTTTTTTGCGTACAAAAGAGGACCATTGTACCAGATGCATTATACCGCCCATCAGTAGTACATCATTGTGTACACTTAAAAAAGTCAGCCGTCAAATTCAGCGTAGTTTCTATGAATAGCTGCTCGTATATGGAAATTATCTGTGCTTGTGCTATTGCACTACTCAATGCAGATACGGTCTGCTTCGTTATTGAGCAGATTTTCTAGTTTTCTTTTGATCAGCATTTTTTTCCTTCATCTCTCACGTAGGTAGCTAGCCGAAGACTTAACTTACTATTACTTTTTACCTGATTAGCTTTAGATGACATGTCAATGAGTCCTTATACAGGGAGCACATGACCTTCTCCTGGGCATCTGATGGAACAGATATCGAATAGACGACTAAGGTAAAGCAAAATTTGTGCAGATTTGACGACCTTGTTGGATTCTATAGGAAGCGAAGCTATCTTTAAGCACTGAATTTATTGACATTTAACTAAATACCATGCGTAGACAATTTTTTTTATTTTGATAATATACGCAACGTGCAAACCCACTCAATAATCCTGCACCGCACAAAAGATAACTTGTGCCATGCAATGTTAAGGTTTATGCACTGCACCATAATGTAAATACACACTGTGATATGGCACTAAGCTATGTCACGATGATCAGTGCGATGTTCGGTAGCTCTTGTAAAAAACCGAAAAAAGCATTTGTGCAATGCACACTTGGAAAGTGGTTAGACAGCTAAGCTGTAAACGACAGCTAGAACCCTTACCACTTGTGACGTTGGTCGAAATTATTCTCGTGCGACATTCACATTCCCTTACCTAAATATTAGCCTAAAACGTTTCGACGGCCTGCGACTTGGTTTGTGCCGCTACTTGGTGCGTCTAGAAAGAGTGGACCAGAGAAAAGAGAAATTCGCCGCGCTTCGTACGCACACTGCTCTTCGGGAGCCCTCATTATACGTGGCCTTGCCATAGCACTGTCACAACACAAAGCAGTTGCTAGGCCGGTTCTTGTTTCACGCGCGAAAGTGTAGTAAAGTCACTCCCTGCTTCGTACGCTACAGTCAAGTTGACGTCGCCACAGCAGCTTGCGCAACAGTAATCTTTACTGACAAGCGTATGCGGGGAGTGGTACATTTCGCACAGCACGTAGGCACTGGAGAACCTTATCATGAATTATGTGGTTCGGATGCTTGTTTTGAGCTTGTTCTTTATTGAAACGTATGCTGTTCTGTATGTTGTATGAGCGACTCCAAAGAACGTATACACTGTTCACTTCACTTGCTGAACGCTTGTGTTGTCCACCTTACGGGGGTATGTACCACTGCATTCGGGGGTAAGAGCAATTGATGGTGATGGTTTTCAGTCGTCGTTACGTAATGAAGAAATACCGGGATTCTAACCATAGACACATTCTCTAGACAAAAAATGGTGAGTAGCAGTACGTGCAAAAAAAAAGAACGACGCGTATGCAAGATATACTCTAAACAATACACGCTTATCTAAGCTTGCATTTGCAGTTTTTTACACGCTTATCTAAGCGTCATACTTCTTACCCATCACGCCTACTAGGAGTGAGTGATCAGCAGCACCTCTTCACGCTTAGCAGCCTTGATAGGGATCCGCGTTCCCACGCTTATCATGGCGTGACCGTTATCCACGCTTAAAGGCGGCGGCTGAGGAGAAGGGGGATGGGGAGAGGAGAATCCCCAGCCTCCCTCACCTATTTACATGCGCGGGAGGCAACAAAGAAGCACCGGCACTTGTCGCCTTGGGTCGCTTCTCCGAATTAAGGGAGCTTTGCTCACCAAGCTCTTCGCAGTCCTCCTCTTTAAGTTCTGCTTCGCCAGCGCAGACTGTGACGGAACAAAACGCTATGGCAGCGGAAGCAGGCCGGCTAAGTAGAACCTGAATATGCTGCAGTGAGATTGCACAAGACGCTCCCGCCGGTGACACTGAAGCTAATATACTAAGAAGGCGCTTTAAGCAGTTGCACATTTCAACGACGGAATGTAAAACGTAAACAAGGCCCATCGGTATCTCCTTGCACAAACGGACGAAAGCCCTGTCGGCCGCGCTCTGAGGGGCCCCGCGTCCGAAGATTGCGAGACGTCTGCCGAATGCGGATATTGGGACAGCATTTCCCCCATTAAAATATTCATGTTATTTCGCGCTTTTTCCCATTGTTGTCCCAAAATACCCAATCAAAGTATCTTCCACTGGCCTCTTTCTTTAACATAGGCGATTACTCTAAGCAGGGAACCAAATATGACACATATTTCTTTATGGTGTAAACCTTTTATTCAACATATTAATTCCCAGAGGATAAGATACATTGAAACGTTGACGTTTAAAAAAAAAACTTATACAGTTAAAGCATTTTCAGATCACTGAGAAAACATGTCTTTATACCAGCTTGATTTAAGTGCGTAACGCAGCGAAGAAATTTTTAAGCCTTGTTTGAACCCATGATATTTCTTTGCTTGTTGTTGCTTTATAATTCATTGCAGAAAAGTTGGCCATATGCTGCCTGATATTGACGCAAGATGATTTCAAATTACGCGCCAGCCGCCTCCTGCGTCCGTCCAGCTGCTTACTGCTACGTGCGAAAGATAGCGGCAGTGAAGCGGGCAACACGGGCCCGCAAGGCACGCGCAATCGGAGCAACGTGCCATCAGCGCGAGACACGAGGGAAGAAGAAGAGGTGCGGGTCTCTTGCGAAAAGACTGTGGACGTTCTAGCGAGGCTCTCGTTTAGCTCTTTGTCGGGCACAAGTTCGCCCAAGGTAGATTGATTAAAGCACCGTCACTCAACTGTGCGTTACAATATGTTATATAGTTCATATAATAAAGGCATAATAGCATCACTAGAGCATTATTTATGAATGTGTCATTATTGATCTCAATGATTTCCTGCTCACGATCGCAGTGGAGGAGCCTTGTTTCCCTCCAGACAATGCGACGTCGCATTAGGCTATTTAGCGGCATCTGAAAAAAAAAACCTCTTTATAAAGAGAATATAATGCTTTAGAGGTGTAAAGACGTTTCTTAATGTCTAAAAACGGTAACTAATGACCCTTTGCTTTTTCACTGCTTGAACACTGATTGCAGGTTGTTCTGACATTTGCTGACATTTATGCTACTGAGCGCTCTGGCAATGTTGCAGCAAAATGCAGGTGTATTAGAAAGACCTATGAGGTAACAATATATATATATATATATATATATATATATATATATATATTGTTATGTTTCGAGTGTGCTTGCTAGTACTATGTTGGAGGTCAGCCGAACCTTCGCTCTTCATTCTTGATTGAATACATCACGGGTAAAAACGTCTCCAGCCAATAAAAAGCTGAAGCTATTCGGCCTCGCAGCCATTGAGCCGAGGATCACGACCCGACATCAACGCTCCCGTGCAAGCGAGCGCGTACGAACTCCGTATTTCGTGCGCATTCAGAGCGCCGTGCGCAGTAACGGAACGTGAGCCAAGAGCACTGAAATTGAACGGACATCGACAAAAAGAAAAAGTACTTTACTGAATATACTCCCCTGGAAGAACTCGCCCGTGCTAGAAGCTGAGTACAGGGACCGAAGAGTTGCCCGCGATTCAACGTGACGCGGGCTTCCGCCACCGCGAGTATTGGCGTCTGGCAGGCAAGGCAATGCAAAGTTGCACTCCCACGGGCCGAGACCTTTGCTTGGCGCCGGTGATTGTGGCGAACCAAGGGAAAAGCTCGATGAATAATGCACGGCCGCGAACTTTTCCTTTAACACTCTTGTTCGGGGCTGGCTACGGAAGAAAGAGTGCCCGCGGCGTCGAGTATGCCTCCTTTAATCTCAGCTCAGCTTGAGTAGTCTACCCCTTTTGTTGCCTCCTCGTAGTATGCGGATTGTATCCTCCGCAGGGAGCTGTATAGGCTCTTCCCTTGTCTGCTATTTCTTCTTCTTTTCTCGATAGCGTCTATTGCTCTCGGTCCTATATATATGCATCCCGGGTTGCCTGCCTTCCTTAAGAGGGTTTTCCGCTACGCGCGTCTTCCTGGATTCTTCGATGTTGTTTCCGGGTCCTGTATGTAGATCCCAGTCGGTGAAATGCTTTATTTGCGAGAGAGACAGCGCTGAGCCGAATGTCTCTTAGGCGCACTGACAGGTTTCTCGAGATGTTTTGCTGGAAACCATGCTCAATCATTGTGCCTTTTTTTTTCTTAACTATTTTCTTCATCCAGAGGTATCCGGGGTCCGAACTGAGCTATGAATGAAATCGATGCCGTCATCATAGCTATACATTGCGCCTTCTACTACAGTGACCCCTACTTTATTTATTTATTTATTTATTTATTTATTTATTTATTTATTTATTTATTTATTTCAGACACATGGAAGGCCCTTAGTTAGGGCGTATAACATGAGGAGTCAACTTAGTGTCAGTTGATTTTGAATAAGAAAGTATTGAAACTAAATATATTGGTGAGGGCCACTGTTGCAAGGGCTAATCATTCCGGATCCCGGGTGTCTTAGTGAAAAATGACTATAAATGCCCAGGGTTCAGGTGGGAGACGGACAGACTGCACAGTGACACGGCTGACGAGAGGTGATGTTTACATTAAGCCGGTGAAATGACTGAATGGCATAGAGGGGAGTAAGAAAACTTGTGGAAGAGGCAACCTATTGCTGTTTGAATACGGAATATCCGGTAATGAGATTGGCTCAACATTTTAGCTCAGTGACGATCCCGGATCAAGAGCAGATGGATGGATCTCATTTGAACATTATTGAACAGATTCGAGGGCATGTTAGAAACGGTAATAAGGCAAGGGTCCTAAACTGCACATTTATACACTAGTTTCAGGCAAACGAGGGTTATATAAGCTTGCAGTTTAGTAAGAGGCGGAGATAAGCGTAAGTCACGCCGGAGGTTAGGCTCGTTATAACGAATTTACATTATACTGTACATTATACGTGTAGAGTATGTAGCATATTGCATTCAAACCTTCACAACGGCAACTCATATATAATCAAAGAACAGTTACCAAGACAACATGTTATATACTCCTAGAACACTTGCGGCTCGTCTCTAACTTTCATTCGCTTACATCGCTATTAAGAATTAACGGCAGCGATGACAGATATGCCCCCGACTCGTCCATCGCTTTCTCAAAGGCATTCAGCTATACTCTCAACAGAGTGGTGAAGGCAGCGAGTGGGATGAGAGGGAGGGGGAGGGAGATTGTGGCAGCATCTGTTTGTTTCTTTTTCGCAAAGCGCAAACTTCCAGCTTCGAAATGCATTCAGCGTTCCTTGGGAAGGCGTACGCTGTCGTACACTTTTCGCCGCAAATTATTTTTCCGCCTCATTGCCCGGACACATGAGCACGCAGAGCTCGCTGTCTCTTTCGATTCTCCCCGTTTTGTCCTCTTGAAACCCGATAAACCCGTTAAACTCGGCGCGCATCCAACGTTCGCCGAACATCCTTAATGGATCCTTGAGGACGCAATCCCACGTTGCAGAAACGCAAACAGCAGCGCTCGATGAGAACCCATAAAGACGCAGTGGCTTCGATGCGATCATCGATTGCTGTTAGGACGAAGCAAAAAGAAGAACTGGATATGAGAGTGACATAAAAAATGTGAAACAACTTGACTGCAGGAAAGAGATGACGATGTGAATGTCCGCAATAGAAGACAGAGTCAAACCATCCTCTTCCATTTTCCCTCAGGCACACCGGACAAGTCACGAAGCAAGAATGTGAGCTTGTTGGATGTTTTGGCTTCTGGGAAAGTAAAAAAGTGAAACAAAGAGACAAGACGAAAGCTGGAACAACCGAGTTTTAGTTTTGAAGGCAAGAAGGAGTATAGAGAGAGTTGCCAAATGTAGCCGCTGTGCCATTGATTCCGTGCGTTGGGCTCAAATGGAAGGTGGACATAAATTATTTCATTGGCACAAATTTCGTGTCTTCGTGTCAGAGCGCAATTACCTTGTGCATGGCCTTCTCTAGTTCTTGCGCGAGGGGGGGGGGGGGGGGAAGAGGAGGTGTAGTTTTGTGAAAGGTCGCGAGAGAACGAGGGAAGCACCTGGTATGGTGCCAGAATATGTGGTGGTAGCATGGCACTTGCCTAATTACTTCGCTATTTATGGCCGCGTTGACGCCGTATCTTTGCTTTCTGTTGTTTCTTACGTCTAATGGGACGCGTGGACAGCACTTTATATTCGGTGCCTGTTATGCCCTCTTCTCTTTTCTTTATAGGCTTACGTAATTAGAGAAAGATTTATTCGGCTTTTTTTTCCTTGTCGGTGACCAGAGCAGGCGTAACTCCTTTTTTTTCTTCTGTCACCTCAGACCCGTTAACGTTCACTCATATCTTTTGAGAGCTTTATAGCTCACGTTCGAATCCTTGCAGGTAGTAGCGTTTCTTGTGACTTTTGTCATCGATACATTCATTTCGCGAGCGTTTTCTTCGCAGCTATGGAGACGTAACATACGCGGACACTTAACTATGCTTTTTAATTTGACGTTTTACAATTATGTGACCCGCAGTGGTTGCTTAGTGGCTATGGTGTTGGGCTGCTAAGCACGAGGGCGTGGTATTGAATCCCGGCCACGGCGGCCACATTTCGATGAGGGCAAAATGCGAATACACTCGTGTACTTAGGTTTAGGTACACGTTAAAGAACCTCAGATGGTCTAGATTCCCGGAGTCCCCAACTACGGCGTGCCTCTTAATAACATCGTGGTTCTGGCACGTAAAACCCCATAATAAAATTTTTTTACCAACTATGTGATTTCTATTTCTGATTGACCCTTTCCAAATTAATTACCTATGTCCTGTATCAGGGCTGCGCAATCTTTTCTTTTTTGACTTATTATTGGGGACTTAGAAGTGAGTTAGGTTAAGTGTGACTCTACGCGACTTTTGCATTGCTGTTGCCCCTTCCATGAATTTTCTGTTGGAGAGACCCTTGGATTACCTTCTTGGTATATTCACCTTTTTACAGCAGACAAGAAATCTTGTTATATCATCATCCAACCACTTCTTTTAGCAACCTGAGTGAGCGTGTAACTCAAGTTGAAGGGAAAGGAATGCTTCCCGCTTTCGATCGGGACGTTACACAAGCGTTATTGTTTTCATCTTCTGATACAGGCACTGCACTACCAATAATACACCCGAAGCACAATAGTAAGCACTCACACCAGTAAGAGAACCTCGGTACTACTACGTGTGGCCTGGTCTGACTCCATCTTGCGCGCCGGCAACTTTTCGGCAATAAGCTGTTACATAAGAACAAAGATAGGCTATGGAACAGAGCCACTTACGTCGCAGTAAGGACAAATGCGCCTGAAGAGGGAATACTAGTGCGCAAGTCCAGCGTAAGCTAAAAAATATGAGAGAACGGGATAACTATGGCCGGCGTACTGTATTTTTTTTTTCAGAGCGAGAAGAGAGCGTCTGCCTACGGCCCCAAAAGTTTTGTAAATGGGCTAATGAAGGTGAGAAGCTATGAAAGAATATTGTAAGACTGACGGAGTTTTTATTTTGCTTCAAACCAGAGAAGGAGGTTCTAAGTACAGATGGTGCAGCGAATTCTATAGTGGAAGAGATATTTAGGAAAAGATCGGAACTTGAACAAAGTATTCGTGTGGTTCGTCTACGCTTCGCTTCGTCGCACCATCGTTATTATATTGTTACGATTTAACGGGAAACGGGAAAGCCAGCGCACAGGACGTATAAAAGCACTTTATAAGAGCAGTCAACGTGAGGTCGCTGTCTTTGTTTTTCGACCGACGCGATACTTCAGTGTCGTTTTCATGGCCTGGTACGTAACCGTGGCGAAGATATAGGATGTAGCAATATTATAGGTTTTTCTTCCATTACAGTTTCAATGCTTGAGGACGGGAGATAAATCTGTCTCGACGATGGATAAAATTGTTCCTGAGAATGACGTTGTAAAGTTCATTGTGACGTTTTAAGTTATTTGCTGCAAGGTGACGGTAACAATGCAGATGGAAGGGACGTGTGAAATGGAGTCGAAATAGAAGTAATGTCGGCGAGTTTCAGCCAAGATGTCGCATTATCCTGCTGATAACTAAAGATTTGGCCAAGTGTTGTTCGTCGCTGGTCAAAATGTAATGAAACGAAGTTAGTGGAAGACCGCAGCACTTAGATCGTTGCCGACAAAGTGCTTAGGCGCGGATGATACGGGATTTATATTTCATCTTGCGTGATATGTTTATAGACGACATCAGTTTTCTCGGGAAGTAGGAAGTAATAGAGATACCGTTCAAGATTCTTTCATACAAGATGACTTTTCCACGGCTATATATTGCTGCACACCGTATTTAGCTGTTCTAGTTGGTGCATATCGAATGGATGAGCCAAAATAACGTTAGACAGCGGCCACAGAAATGGAACGAGACCAGAACTAACAACGGAGTTTACTGAAGGTACGCAGGGACTGATATAGCACTGGAAAAAACAAATGTCTAGAAAACTCTTCACGTTGTCAGATTTCAGACTCACTTTCAAGTGGTAATCAAACATAAATCAAACGAATCTAAATTACTGTGAGGGTGTCACATGGTGTGAAACTTTCAGTGAAGCAACGCCAAAAATGAGCCTGCAATACGCCCCACGTGGTTCCTGCTTAGTACATCGCCTCAGAGAGTTTACTGCATTCCTCAGGCATGATTTTGAAGAAGGCATGAAGCAATATACACAAATTGAGCAGATAATCAGTGGCGCTTCAGGCTTGCATCTACTTACTGATAAGGCGTTAAAAAGCGCAATGGTGAAGTATTACGTGATGCAGTTGCCGACATACGTTACAGCAACTCAGAAAGCGGGAATTACTTTTGTCACTCGAAATCGGTGCCTCCATTATTTCGTTTTTTCACTTTGGCAATGTTAGTATATTAGGGGCGAGAGCTTTAGTTATGCGATCCACATCAAAGAGTAAGAGAGCACTAAAGGATGTCGGAGAATCGCTACCCATTTAAACTCCACTACCACCTATTCCAATTTGCTTAACGACCGTGCCAGCTAGCTTTAGTTTAAAATACTCTGAAAGATATAACACATCCCGGTAACTGTGCAGACGCTGCACGTGGAAATTTCTAGCGGGCGCAAAATGCTAGTGAAGTTGTGATTCGCGTTTAGCTTAATTTTGTACGCACTTAGCACCGTCGCACAGTCTTGGAGCGATGGGTCGCTGCTCAGATATATTCGTGTACTACCTCAGTTATTTAGGTGCACCCGCCTGAATGATCTTTTCTAGACCTCTTGTGCGTCCTAATGCTTGTGCAAGGTTCTCACTCATTCTAATCTATTCCTCTTTCCGTGCCCACTTTCCCGTATCCGCACTGTGAAGCAGCGAACAGGACACTCGTCCTGTCGCGCTGCCTGCCCATTTCCTGTACTAGCTTTCTCCCTCGCCACTACATTTGCACCTTTATAAGCGCTTCACCATCACTGAATGGTGAGGAGCAGCGAGCGCATCAAGCACATATACTGCGCTCAGCAGCTCAGCGCAGAACTTCATGGGAGAACTTCCCGCGAGAATAAAACGAGGTCGTGTCTACGCGTCACGCTGAACATTTACTTGAAAATGAATGACCTTTGCATTCGTCTTGTTCTTGACTATGTTGCCTCTTTTGAGCTATGGAAGCCGAAATGTTGTCGAATTTCCAGCTTCCTTTCCAAAGCATGCACGCCTCTCGGCTGTGGCTCCACCTTGGTGCACTGACCCATAGGACACAAAGACCCTGCGGGTGCGTGCAGCCTTTGCAATGCAATTCTAATGAAATTAGTGCTCCGGTCGATCTAATACACACAGTCGACACAGTGGTCGGATTGCTGGCTCCTCCTGCATAGTTATCTGCTTTGCGGCAGTGAAGCCTGGCGCAGTCTGTATACAAACACGCCATAAGGACATCGACAGCCGTTAGCCACTCCTATGGCGAGCGAGCAGTCTTTTTTCTTCCGATTGCGATGCTTGCCATGACACCCTCTGCTAGCTTTCCTGCTCCTCTACCTCATGTTCCCCTCCACCTAATGTTCCCCTCCCATCCTTCCTCTATCTGCCCGAGGCCACTCCTCCCCGTTGTCATTCGCCCCATTAATTCCGCTGATGTGTGCATCGTGCCTCGCCAGAGAGTCGCAGTACGGACGCTCTGGCCGCAGGCGCTGCTACTCTCGTATGCGATCCTCGCACCCCTCTTCCTCCTCGTCCTTTTTCTCTTTCTCGGCGCGTCTTGAACTGCCAGATCATCGCACTCGTTGTGATCACACGCCGAAAGCTGTTTTGTGCTGGACTTCGAGGCAGGGGCGTAACGGCCCATTTTGCGCGGCTCGCCGCTAACTGCTTCAGCATTAGTTCATGGTGGTTGGAACTAGCGCATGACGGGCAAGCATATCCCCTACACTGAGTGTGATTTGCGGGGGATACTTAAGCCATTTGTGACAGTTCGTGCGCCCTTCGTCGCCATCACTTCTCAGTGACTCTCGCTTCCGCAAAATGCAGTTCTAACTCGGGTCGATTTATTAATGCGAAGTATTCTTGACGAGTTAATCGCAGTTTGCTGTAACGGATGGTTGGTCGTGTTTGCGGGTTGTTTCCAAACATTGTGCTCTATAAAAATGTAGGCCGATCCTGAAGGTAGTCCAATCTAGAATGTGGGCCCTTCCCGAGGGTATGTGCCACTGCGTGTGCGCCGCTCTTCAGTGAACCTCTTTTACGACACTTTGGCAATGTGCAGCTGGGTATGTGTCACTGGATACGTGTCGCTATTAAATGAAGCTCTTTGGCACTAACTCGGGTCACTGGATATTATAACTACGACTAACAAAACCATGCGGTGCATTCCGCATCAGTTAACGGTAGCAAAATGAATTAACCGTTCGCGGCAGAACAGTTATATGATTGATAAGAATTACTTGCTACCAAACCGTGAATGGTTCGCATTACGTAGATCTCAACTGGAGGTGAGTCTGCCTAATCTTCTGGTTTGCCTTTTTCGGAAAAAAATTATGAGCTTCAGGTAAACTGCTTTCGTGGTCTCGGAAATCGCTTGACATATAGATCAAGTCCGGTACTTTTTAAAAACGATAGCTCTAAACAGAGAGGTGAGAACGATTATTGCATCTTTGGATGCTCTAAGACTCTTTGCTCCCTTTTTTGGCAGTAGTATATGGGAGCAGGGAACTTCACCTTTAATTTCTTTCTTGATGCACACTTTTTCCCTCACCTGCAATGGTGTCTCGGTTACAAATTGATTAAGGGAACTGACAGAAAAGAAGTTACAAGTGCAGTTGAAATAGACAAAAATATCAGTCCCTTATATTCAAACCGACAATATTGCAAGAAAAATGAACTTCAAGTCGTTAACAGTGGAAGAACAAGGAATGTCACTGAAACCAATGTTTCGACAATAGGATTTGTCTTCATTCCATGTTAAGCGTTCCTTGTTCTACAACCATTACTACAACCATTTTCGTATATTTCACATACATGAATTTGCGATGATGCAAGGATTGGATTCACTGGGCAGTGTTTATGCACTGAGACTCTATTCACTGACATCATTTGAAATCGAGATAATTCGGCGCTTTTGTCAATCTGACTTTGAAGCAATAATAATAATAATAATAATAATAATAATAATAATAATAATAAAACAATCATCATCATGATTTTAAGGTGTTTATTTGATCAGACTAGATGCAGTGCAGCGGCGACGGTCTAGGCAGAGCAGGGACCGCAAGCTCGAGTAGCATTGACGAGCAAAAGCGATGCAGAGAACGACCCACTATATCGTTTCAACCAATCATTCTCTACAATTACCCCCACGAAGGAAAAAGGAGCCACCCGTAACGCTAACAGCTTGTCACTACGATTGGGTCATAGTAGGTCTTGAGGCCGTCGACGTTGACAACGTCTCGCCCACGACGGCGCATGTCCGAAGACGGTTCAACGGGCTCGATCACGTAGTTGGCCGAAGATGTGCGTTCGACAACGCGGAAGGGGCCTTCATACATGCGCAGTAGGTTCGACGAAAGACCAGGTGCAGTGGAAGGGACCGAAAGCCGCACAAGTGCTCCGGGCAGAAACGTGGGTGCAGAAGTGGTGTCACCGCGAACGCTCTTCTGGAGCTCTTGGTCATTTGAAGTAAAGGCCCGCGCGAGATCGCGACACTCTTCGGCATGCCTGGCTGTAGCAGAAATAGGCGCACACTCAGATGCATCCGGCTTGTACGGAAAGATTGTGTCGACTGTGTGCGACGGGTGCCGACCGTACAATAAAAAAAAAGGTGAAAAGCCAGTTGTGCTCTGAGTGGCGGTATTGTAGGCGTAGGTTGCGAAGGGCAGAATGACAGCCCAATTTGTCTGGTTGGAGGCTACGTACTTTGCGACCATGTCGCTAAACGTACGGTTAAAGCGTTCTGTGAGGCCATTGGTCTGCGGATGGTACGCAGTAGTTACGCGGTGCACAACGTGGAACCCTTTGAGAATGACTTCGACGACTTCCGACAAGAAGGCACGTTTGCGATCGCTGATCGACTCCTGTGGGGGACCATGACGCAGTATGAATCGGCGACGCAGGAAGGAGGCAACATCACACGCTGTAGCCGCTGGGAGAGTGGCAGTTTCGGCGTATTGCGTGAGGTGGTCAACAGCCACAATGGCCCAACCGTTACCAGCAGAAGTTAAGGGTTGTGGCCCATACAAATCGATGCTGACGTGCTCGAACGGCCGGCTAAGGCAAGGTAACTGTTGCATACCGTCTGGCGAGAGGCGCGGTGTAGATTTCCGGCGCTGACAGTCGGGGCACGAGCGAACTTCTGAACGTAGCTGTACATCCTGCGCCAGTAGTACCGCTTTCGAATGCGCTGGCAAGTTTTGAATATTTCGGAGTGTGCAGACTGTGGATCAGAGCGGAATGACGCACATATTTCAGAACGCAGACTGCGGTGTACTGTTAGCGACCACTGACGGCCATTGGTGGTGTAACTGCGACGGGGGAGTAGGTCGTCGGGAATTGTGAAATGGTGGGCTTGACGACGCAACGCTCGAGTCGTTGGTGTTGCCGATCGATCAGAGAGCAAGTCTATTGGCGAGGCAATTCAGTGGTCCTTGCGCTGTTCGGAAGCGATGGTGCGAAGGTCGTTGGAAGAAACGGTTAGCTAGGATACGGAGCAGTGGGCATTGTCGTCGGGAAAAGGGGAGTAGAAGAGGGCGTCGGCGTCAGAGTGTTGGCAGTCTCTACGGTAGAGCACCGAATGGCGTAGTCGTGCAGGCGAAGTGCCAAACAGGGAATATGGCCTGAGGGGTCCTTCAATGACGAAAACCAACAAAGTGCGTGATGGTCCATGACGACGTCAAATGGGCGGCCACACAGATATGGCCGGAACTCATTAAGAGCCTACATGATCGCCAAACATTGTTTTCCGTCACGGTGTCGTTACTCTCGGCTTTCGTCAGCCTGCAACTTGCATAAGCCACAACGTATTCAGAAAACCCGTTTCTGCTCTGCGCAAGCATTGCGTCGAAGCCAACACCGCTGGAATCAGTGTGCACCTCTGTATACTGTCGGTTTGTAGGGACGCAAAATTTGCGGTGACTTCAGCTAACGCCGTGGGATTGCGAACACTTCGTCGCACTCTGACGACCACGAAGTGAAGGGCCCGCTGCTTCGAAGGAGCTTCCCCAGGGGCGATACGATGGTGGCGAAGTTTCAGATGAAGCGTCTAACGTAGGAACACAGACCTACAAAACTGCGCAGCTTTTCGACGGATGTAGGCTTAGGGAATTCGGCAATGACTCGAAGAAAGCCTCGATCGGGGACAATTATATCCTTGGAGACGACGTAACCCAGTGGGGTCTGCTGCCGAGCTGAAAATCAGCATTTCTTTAAATTTAGCTGTAGGCCGGCGTTTCTCGAGCACGTCAAAAGATGCCGGAGGCGTTGAAGGTACGTGCGGAATTACGGAGCAAAAACAACGACGTCGTTAAGGTAGCGCAAGCACGTGTGCCATTTTAAGCTGCGCAGAACGGTATCCATCATGCGCTCAAAAGTTGCGGGCGCACTAGCAAGTCCACACGGCATCACGTTGAATTCATACGAGCCGTCTGGCGTGACGAAAGCTGTCTTCGGTCGATCGTTGCCATGGGTACCTGCCAATACTCTGTGCACAGATCGAGAGAAGAAAAAAATTCTGCTCCTCGTAGGTTGTCAGTGGTGTCGTCAATTTCCGGTGGCGGGTAAAAGTCCTTGCGAGTAATCCTGATGAGGTGCCGAAAGTCCACACAGAGCCGTGCAGAACAGTCTTCTTCCGCTACAAGGACGATCAGTGATGTCCTTGGACTATTCGAAGGTCGAATCACTTCGCGTCGAAGCATGTCGTTGACTTGCTCGTTAATTACACCACTTTCTGCAGGAGACACGCGATACGGGCATTGACGAAGTGGCGGCTGGGAGCTAGTGTCGATGTGATGCGTCACAGTGAACGTCCGCCCAAGGGAAGGTTGCCCAATGTCGAAAGAAGAATGAAATTCTTCTTACAGGCACAGAAGCTGTGAAGGCTGTGCCGGCGTAGGGTTATCAGCAATAGAAGAACCAAATACAACACAGGATGACGGAGCAGACGTAGAAATAGCAGCGAGCGTACTGTAAGTGACGCAGTGCGTGTAATCGCGCACGTGCATACGTTGTGTGGCTTCAACGGCTTTCACATTGCCAAGACATTCCCATCTCAGCAGCATCACATTGCATGGGGACGTGTTGCTAACAAAGATAGCGCTGGATCCCTCAGTGTACTTCTATGGTCGGAAAAGCTAGCAGCAGACCTTTTCGAGTGCAAATGTGTTCGGATGGAGAAAGTAGTGCAGCGGTGTCGGAGAGGCTGCTGCAATAGACAAACACAACCGTTCGTCGAACAAGCTGCTCGTCTTAGACGAGTGTCTTGTTCGAAGGCTTCAGCGGGCGGCAACCATGACGGCTTCTTATCTCCGAGAGCAAGGCCTCAGTGTGTCTACTGAAAAGTGCGCATTACTTGGTTTTACGCGGAAACAAATGTCATCGTATCCTGTTACGATCAATGGTCAAGCTGTACTCTATGTAAAGACGCATCGCTTTCTGGGCGTCATCATTGACCGCAACCTCTCGTGGAGCCCTCACTGCGTCTATCTGAAGAAGAAGCTAGTCGCCATTGCTCAGGTCTTCCGATTTCTATGCGGGAAAAACTGGGGTACACCAGTCCATTCTATGTTGCAGCTGTACAGGGCTTTGTTTCTCGGACTCCTTCGTTACAGCCTACCAGTATTGTCAAATGCATGCAAGACGAACTTTCGCGCCTTGGAGAGCATACAAGGTCAAGCCCTACGCACGTGTTTAGGGCTGCCTAGGTGCACCTCAACAGCAGCGACAATCGCCATCGCAGGAGACCATACAATCCAGACACATGTAGCTGTCGACTCTCTCAGAGCGCACATTCGCCATCTGTCAAGGATCCCCGACCATCATTTGGCCTCCCTACCAGCCGAGAGACCTCAAGCGACCTTTTCACGAGTTATTAGCGCTCATCATGAGTACATACCGGCATCATTTACACCGGCGGCGAAGCCTTCCTCTCCCCTGTGGTGCCTGCGACAGCCTCAAGTGAATTTTGCTATTCCTGGAATCACAAAAAAATCCAATCATCCATCGCCGGCTCTGAAGCAACTTACGCTCACATTACTGCACCAGACGTATCATGACCGCATACATATATATACCGATGGTTCCACCTCACCTACCAGCTCAACTGCCGCATTCGTCGTTCCAGCCAAGAACGTTACAGTTAAATTCAAATTGTCGCACACGACTACATCTACATCGGCAGAACTTGCAGCTCTCCAAGCCGCTATGATGTACATCACCGAAGAGCCTACAGAGAAATGGGTCGTATTTTGTGACTCAAAGGCAGCCCTTCACAGCATCAAGTCCGCATTACGTCACAGAACCTACGAGCAAATGACATCTGAAATCAGTGAACTGCACCACCATGCTCTGGAAAGTGGACACCACATTATATTTCAGTGGATTCCTGCTCACTGTGGCATCGTCGGCAACAACCTAGCTGACAAGGCTGCCCGGTGTGCCCACGAAGATACCAAGACGCGTCCAACACCTTTGGCGAGGTCGGACGCTGCCAGAGAACTTCGCCAACTTGCGCGTAAGAAATCCCAAGATCTCTGGATTTCAAGTGGCCTAAATTGCAGATTACGTAAACTGGACCCCACGCTACGGCTACAACTGCCATCTAGCCTTCCCCGCGGCGAAGCAACCTTGTTGTGTCGCTTGTGGCTGGGAGTGGCGTTCACGAACGCATACTCCTACCGTATGGGAATGGCCGAGAGCCCGATGTGCGACTCCTGTGGGTGCGAGGAGACCATCGAGCACCTATTGTGTACCTGCCCTCGCTACGATGTCCAACGCCTCTCTCTGCGGGCAACTTTACGCAGACTGGACTCGAGATGTTTCACCGAGTCAAAGATACTCGGACCGTGGCCACACCCGTCACTGGCTCGAAAAGCGATTCGTGCACTAGTGCGGTACTTGAAGTGCACGGGCTTAACAGACCGTTTATAGTGTCCTTGCGTATGGTGTCGCTCCCACACGTACTCAGTGCTTCCTCTCTCCCTTTCTTCCTCTTTCTATTCCCCTTTCCCCCACCCCCAGTGTAGGGTAGCAAACCGGATGCTGTTCTGGTTGACCTCCCTGCCTTTCCTACCCTTGTTTTCTCTCTCTCTCTCTCTCTTGTTCGAAGTCGAAGGAGTGTCGGCGAGCGTCAAGTCTGACAACGGCGAGAGTTCTGTTTCGGCGCGTGCGCAATAAATCACAACATTCTGGCAGGAGCGAAAATCCCAACCTAAGATGAGGTCATGTGAACACGAGGTAAATAATAATTTGACGGCTTATAGAACGTCCGCAATGACAACTGGAGCGGTGCACGCCGCTATGGGGTCAATACGCTGGGCGCTGGCTATACGGAGTGACATAGTCCTGAAAGGGGCGTCGTTACTTGTCGAAGCAAACGGCTTAGTTGCGCGGTCATAATTGCGGCTCCAGTGTCCACAAGCGCATATATGCGTGAACACCGTCCACAAACACGTCTGTCACATTCGATGGGCTTCGTTGAAGGCTTTCAGATTTCGATAGTATCGCAGCCCATGCCTCGTGGACTGCGACGTCTAGTTTTCCTCCTCGCGAGTGAAGGGGCGAGGCCGCGTCGTCGATAGTGACATACGACGTGGAGAAGACAAGCGCCGAATGACGGGCCTCGGGCGTACTGCTCGTGAAGAGTCAGGAGGGGGGTCATCATATGAGCGGGGAGAACCGACAAGGTGACTTGTCGGGTATGATGCGGCGCAAGAAGGCTGCACGTGATTGCAAAAGCGTGTCACGTGGCCGGCGTAGCCGCACGCAAAGAATATGGGTCGATTGTCTGAAATGTGCCACCTATTCGCTCTGGTAGATCCCATCTATGGCACAGGAGACGTTGGACAGGGCGGCTGGTAGAATGGTTGCGCGGAGGACTGCGGTCGGAGTCTAGACACGACGTCGGCGTAGGTGAGAGGCGCACATTTCCGAAATTTTAGCCAGAACAGCGAGGGGTTCGCTGCGTAATGAAGAGCGGCGGGTCAACCTGCGCTGCCGCCATAAGTCTTCATAGCTTTGGCACAAAGTGATGATTTCGGCCACAGAGGATTCCTGGTGAGCAACATGCTGAAGGCGTCATCTTCGATACCTTTCAATACATGACTGATCCGCTCAGACTCCGCCATGGTCGAGTTCGCTTTCTTGCATAGGTCCAGGATGTCTTCAATGTCTCTGGTGAAAGGTTCACCCTGCCGCTGAGAGTGCGCCCGCAAACGCTGCTCGGCACGCAGCTAGCCACCAGCGGTGTGATCAAATACATCGAAAAGGGCGGTCTTGAATGCGGACCAGGACGGGCAATTTGTTTCGGGGTTGTTATACCATAGGCTGACGACAACCACGAGGTAGAACAGCACATTGTTCAGTTTGGCTGGTTCGTCCCACTTATTGTGCGCGGACACTCTCGTATGTGGTGAGCCAGTCCTCCACATCGGTATTGGCCATGCTAGTGAAGGTCAGGGTCGCGGTGAAGAGGTACACCAGGGCTGGCTTGCATGAACAGTTAATAACAATAAGAATAACGAATTTAAGAACGCCTTCTTAAATGTTCCACAGACAACGCCTATTCCACAAGAGAACGCGTTCTTAAAGTTATTATTTTCGTTATTAAATGTTCGTGCAAGCCGCCCCAGGAAAAGCGGTCAGCGCAGGAAGAGGTGTTTGAAATTATGGGGTTTTACGTGCCAAAACCACTTTCTGATTATGAGACACACCGTAGTGGTGGACTCGGGAAATTTCGACCACCTGGGGATCTTTAACGTGTGCCTAAATCTAAGTACACGGGTGTTTTCGCATTTCGCCCATATCTAAATGTGCCGCCGTGGCAGGGATTCGATCCCACGACCTCGTGCGCAGCAGCCCAACACCATAGCAACTGAGCAACCACGGCGGGTAGGAGGAGGTGTTTGCTGGGAGGCGTCCTGAGAGATGGCAGATGGCAGGATAGGAGATCGAAGTTCCAGGGTGGGAGGTTTGAGGTCACAGCACTCTCCATCAAATGTTAAGGTGTTTATTTGAGTGGACTAGGAGCAGCGCAGCAGCGACAGTCTAGGCAGAGCACGGACTCCGAGCGCGAGCGGCATTCACGAGCAAAACAGCTGAAGAGGACGACCCACTAAATCGTTGCAATGCTTCTCAACAACAACAATAATAATAATAATAATAATAATAATAATAATAATAATAATAATAATAATAATAATAATAATAATAATAATAATAATAATAATAATAATAATAATAATATTAATAATAATATCGCCAGAAGCCTAAGCATAGAAAGATAAAGCAAGATTTAGCGTCGCGTTAGAACCGCCTCAGACAGCTGGCGGGAAGTAGAGCAGCGCCAGCGCCGTTGCAGGTGTCGCATCTCGGTGGTGCCCGAGATGATACCAAGCGAAGACCATCGTCGCTGGTCAGCATCCCAACCAAGGATTACGTCGGTACCTTGAAGTTGCACTCACAGCAGTGGATACACGTCGGTTTAATAATATAATAATAACCTTGGTGTAATAATAATATATTAATAATGTTTTCTTCTTGTTTTTTTTAAGGAGCACTTGGTGCATGTGTAATTGTCAGATCTGCCAAAACTTTCCGTAGACTTGTATGGCAGGAACCTGGCAGTCAAGGCTATTCCTCCTTATACCTTACAGCTATGTAACCTAAAAGTGACGTTTGATTATAAAAATTACTGAATCTTCAAGTACACGTTCCAGTGATACACCACTCTACTATTCGGCTGGAAACATGTCGCCCACAACAACCATTGAAGTGCAACAAGAAATAAAGTTGTTGTGTACCGAGAACAAGGAAAACGTGAAAACAGTGAGGTTGGCATACAGTCTTCCATCATTTTTGGCAAATATCACACCTTAAAAAGGGAGACTGTATACATGTATAAACGCCCATTGCATAATTTCCTTGAGCGTCCTTTTTAAGCAACATCAATTACACTGAGGCAATACTGAACTGGGAAGGTTGTTAAACAGATACCGAATATAAGGATACGGTCTTCGACATTTTCAATATAAGAAGTTCCTTTTTGAGGACCTATATATCTCGGCTGTTTATGAAAAACCACATTCATATCGGCCGGTTCGCAAAAGTTATAACACGTGAAATGACGCATCGCAACAGTCGAACGAGATAAAGACACAAAGTCAGGCATTTCCAAATCACGAAATAGGTTATCCGTGGTTGGATTGCACGCAAATATTTTATTATGCGTTTTAATAAGCTGCCCATTTTAGATTTACAAAATCGATGGCTACTTAAAAACATCAGGTATTGCATGTTGCATGAGAGCAACCGAAACCGTGCGCTGTAAATTTTTAATCTTGGTAGACGCATAACTCATCATTCGGTAAAGTAGACAGGCAACACTGCGTAGTCTTGCACAAATACGAACCATTTGAATATACGATCACGGGCCAGTCTTAAAATAAACTCGAAATTAACCCGGTCCCTGTATTGGATACTGGGGCACAAACAGCGTCCAAGCAATCAGAACCGTCAAACAAGATAAGTTGACTCGTAGAACGAGCCTTCAACATATTTCTGAAGCACACATGCGTGCTTTCATTGCACTCATTTTAATTTTTTTTCTTCGAAACCAGCCCATTTTATTTATTATTTAATACGGTTTACAGAACCCACAAATGGACACGAACGCGACAGTTCGTGTCCAGTTCAGTTTCATTTTTTACCTTGCTCTGTTCTGTTCCACATGATTAATGCTGTCTTGGAATATGTCTTGCTTTACTGTTCTGACTGCTTGGACGGTGTTTGTACCCCAGTAAGGTACGTGGACAGGGACAAATGCAGAGTTTATTCGACACAGACTTTTCCAGGTATAGTTAAATGGCTTGTATTTGTACGTCTACCCAGCGTTGCATTTCTTTTCTGTTATAATGAGTTGTGCGCCAATCATTCGCAAAGAAACGATAGTGCACAGTTTAAGCCACCTGCATACAAGGTAAAATATTTGCTGCTTCTTTTCTTTAGTTTCACTGTTCTGGAAATCTACAATCCATAGCGTGTAAAAACAGTACTAAAAAGTTTGGCGTACGACCTACGCGCGGATAACTTATTTCAAGATATGGAAAGCCCTTGACTTTGAGTTGTTATTGCGTTCTACTGTCATGAAGAGCCATTTTATAAGTAATGGTTTTTGCAAACGTGTCCATAAACCTGTGGCCTTGCGTAAACATCCCAGAAATGTAGCTCCTCGGAGAAGAAGTTGATATGGAAAACGTCGAAGAGTGTATTACGTTGACTCCCCATCTGCTAACCAACCTTCCTGGTTGAGTAGTGCACCAGTGAAATTCGCCTGCCTTAAAGAAAGCCCCGAAAGAAACGACCGCACCACGGCACGACACATTCTTTCTTTGAGTGCATATTTTTATTTAGTTCTACGTGTACGGGCGCAAAGCGCGCACGCCAGTCAAAGTGGTAAAAAAGTGCTATTGTTGGGAGTTATACCCTTCATATATGGTGTTACTATGGGCTACGACAGAAGCGGTATATATGCGGGTTGTGACCCGTTCAAGTGCACGAAAAGGAGCGCTCACGAAGAACTCGAAATTCATTTTTCTAAGGGTTTACGCACATGCTGGCATCGACGCAAAAGATTAGGAGAGCACGAGTTGTGTGAAAGTACGTTCAGAACAGTTCGGAGTGCTTCAATTCGAACATTTTAGTGCGCCGTAATTAAGCTTTCCAGTGCGCGAACTGCAGAACTTCTAAGGTCGCAAATCGAGCCAGTGTCCACTGTGCTACCGTGGCTAGTGCAAGCCATAGTGAGGGGGCTTTCTGGTCAGTTGCAGGTGTTATTAGTCGTTCAGGAGAAGCGTCTTGATTTGTTTGCAAAAGGCGGAAGAAGCAACCTCCAAAGTATTTTAGTAATAAGCTGCTAAGAAAAGGTAAGTTCAAGTAGATTGGTAAACACAGACTCCTTGTTTGAAGCGAAACCGTAGCTAAACCGTTTTTAAGGAAAGTGAGGAGAAAGATGTTGCTACACTTTTTTCTCCCAACCTCCTTTGTTTCAAGCGGTGAAAAGTGACTTTCAGCCGTAGAGTAGAATATAATCGGATGCGCCGATGCGCCCTTCAGAGCGCAGCACTACGCGTATTAGAGGCAAGGCAAGACAGTAAGTCTGACTTTCTGTGTCTCATTCTTTTGCATGGTATTTGCATTGTCTTTCTTTCTTTCTTAAGAGGGAATGGGACAGACGCGCACAAGCGCTCGCAAACATTATACGATGAAGTCTATGAAAATAACAAAAAGAAAGAAAGAAAAGAAAGTGACAACGACAAAAAGAAAGGGGGTGGGGTGGCGAAACTCAGTGGCATTCTCTACTCAGCCTTTGTGCTCTCGCCTTACGTAATTATGATACCTTATTTACCGTTTTGTGCGTTCCGGACGTCACTTCTCGGGGGATTCGTTTTTCCCCACTCGCGTTAAGGCTTTAAAAACTCGTGAGCGCTCCAACAATTGTAGAGATAATTCTGTCCCAAAGAAAAAAAGCTGTTCTTCCATTTATTCTTCCATTCTTTTTTCCCGCATTTTCGTTTCCCTGATATCGGATTCCTGCGCCCTCTCTACCCAGTATTTTATTTTTTTACATCTTTGAATATCCTCTTCCAAGCTCTCTCCCTCCCCTTTATTTTTTGTCGGTTCTGGCAACGCTTAATATACTGAGATATGTCATCGCTGCCGTGTTAGGCTATGCCAGTGCCTTCACGATTCTCGTGCGACGCTCCGCGTATTTCTGGCGGCTTAACTTGGTTGAGCGACGAGAGAGAGAGAGAGAGAGAGAGAGAGAGAGAGCGACGAGAAGTGACGCCGAGGAACGCCGAGATCCTCGCAGTTCCTAAGCGAGGCCCGTTTTTTTTTTTTCTTTTTTTTCTGGTTGTTGCGCATGCGCCCTCTACGTCGCCTTCTCATTTCTTCGTAATTCAGTTGTGGCGCTTCCGGGAAGCTCCTCAAGAAGCAATCTCGGAATGAAGCCTTGATTGCGCTTTTGAGATAGCAAGCAGCGAGTTTCTAATGTGCGCCCTTCTTTGGGTTTGTAGCTGATAGGGGTTGGTTAAGTCAGACTCAAGACAGCAGCGTTTTTGGCGATGTCCTTAATAAGGCATGACACCAGCTTCGAGAAAAAAAAATGTACAATTTAACTCACAAAGCTGCAGTTGCATATTTTATCTTGTAAAGAATATGCGGTTGGAACCTTTCAGGTGAATAAATTATCAAAATTATAAAAACTTTTTAATATTATTTCAACTTTTCCGAAATATGAGGGTTGCGCCTACCGTCGTAACTATGAGACGGTAGGTACGAAATAAATGCCGCTCGGTAGGTACGTAATGGGGACAATAGACTGTGCAACCAATCACCATGACAACCATATCCTAGAGTAAAAATGTGTTATCAGCAAAAGACTGGAAAAGTTTAGTCGTGACAGATATCCTTCCGCAACAATTTCCTTTAGTATGAAAAGTCACCGGTAAGTTTTTGGTTATTCTGCTTCAATGCACAGCTTAATGTATAAGGAAACAGCACGCAAAATTTTGTGCAAATATATTTATTACAAAAAAATTAATCACTGTTCGCGTAACTATAAAATGCAAGGAAATTGTTTCGAGAAATCTAGGCTTGAACGTAAGCAAATTTCTAGGTATGAAAAGCCCTCTGGTGAACGTTCTAACTGATGTGAAAACAGCAAGCGCCCCAAAATGCTTCAAAAATCTTTTAGAACGTACAAGAACAAATTAACATTGCCTAATATTCAAAGGACGCGAAATCTCTGATGAATTTGCTTATGATTTGAAACAGAAAAAGTTCAGTTTCGGTTTAGGATGCGAGAAGAAGGGTTCTAAGACCATTCATTACATTTCAACGGCTTAAGGTGGATGCCTAATTCCTTTTGTAAAATATTCTAGAATAACCATTGGGCTTAGAATAGTGAGTGGCACAAAACCGATATTTTTTCCCAAAATATACATTTTTTGGAGTTGGTGTCAAGCCTTAAAGACGCCTTCGTTCCAGTTTGCTGGAGTATAATGCAGATAGGTCGATAATAGCTGCAGTGGCGAGAACGTGTATCAACCTTTCTCACGGATTTCGATTTTGTGGCGCGTTATTGTAGCAGGTTTGAGGACTGAGAAAACGCAACTTAAACGGGCCGACAGTTACGTGGAGTGCAATACTGGGTTTTGTTGGTATTTTGGCATCTTGATGTTCGTGAGGCTGCGAAACCCGGGCGAGGAAGGGCTGCGGTTTTAAAACAACAAATGTCGAGTTGTTATCACCGCCACTTTCACGTCACTACTCCGTACGTTTTTGTTCTGCAGCGAGGCTCATGTTGAGTGCGACATGATGGCAGCTACGGACATGTGACATTAAGGCGTCATTGGCCAGAAACTACCGACAAGGCGGCAGTAAGGCGCTTTATGTGAAACGTGACCTGGGTTCAATGACGAATCTTTAAAAGAAGTAGTGCGACTTCCAGGATGCGTGTATATACTTACTGTTATGATTCCCTGTAAAAGCATCCGTTTACTCACCACGTAAAAAAACATACAAAACAAACATTTCTTTAAAAAAAGGATTATAAACAACGGCAGAAACTTTCCACCGATCAACAGCTGAGCTGCAAGCCCCTTCGTGTTAAGTTCATCAAAGCACTCAACGGTTCTCTGCAGCAATAAAAAATAGCTGAAAGAAAAGGAACTTGGGTGTTTTTCGCCGCCGATACTGTTGTCAATGTAATGCGGCTGCTTATACACCATGGATTCAGGAATAAAGACTGAAAATTATATCACCTACAACAGTAGGCAAGGAACAATGTCGAGGCGGAGTAAACAACTTTATTCAAGAAAATATTCCGGGCTCTGTAAATGGCCGCTCGTTTGTGGCGGGCGCGAAGTGGAGACAGTGAATGCCACATCTCTGAAGTGGCGGTGCATGGAGTGGATGAAGCCATACGTATATATTTGCGGGAAAAATCAAAGAAAATAGAAAGCAAGAAAAGGAGGGGAAGAAAGCACTAGAAGAAGTTGCCGCGGCAAAGAAAAGCACAACACGGGGAATTAGTGGCTCGGCGTTCTCGCGAACCGAAACGCACAAAAGTAAACTCGTGAACGATTCAACTACCTTCGCATTGCCTTCGGTGTGCGGCCTTGTGCGCTGTCCCTGACATTATCATCCTGACAAACAGCGTGGCCTTGCCTAAGGCTACCTTACAGTCTGGATCTCGCACAGACAGCAATGTGCATCGAAGAAAGTGGCGCGAGGACGGGGGGGGGGGGGTGAGGGGTGGAGGGAGGGGTCCCTACCGGCTGAACCGGCAGTGCCGTGTGGGCCCATTCCACACGCCTAAGATGGCTTGGACGCTCGGCACGCATGGTGGGATATTTTCAACCCCCCCTTTAACGCGTTTACTCCTGCCATTAAACTTATTCACGCGTGCGTTTATTTGTGTCGGCCAGATGGCCAACTATGGCGGCAAGCGCATGGGAGGGCACCGTATACTTTATATCACTCCGCCTTTTATTTGTGCTCAGTGTGAGACTGAATGTTTACAAAATGGCCAGCGAAAAAAAGCAAAATGGAGAATACCACTGGCACAGCGCAATATTTGCGTCGCGACTTTGTCGAGCACGTTGGGGTTGTTGCGTGATTGTTTATCTTTACCTCTATTGATAAGGCTCTAGCTTTTCTCTTCTCTGTTTCTATTTTTCCTGCTCATTCCGGTCATTGAACTCCAACGGTAAGGAATGCGGGCATTTCGTAGAATCGACCTGCTTTTCGCCGGAGGGTTGTTTTCATTCAGCCTTAGTCTGTTGCGGGGCACGGAGCGGAACTTTTATTTCGCGTGACTTCGAATAACTTGAAGAACGGTGAAATGAGGGTGACAGAAGAAAGAAACAAAAAAGAAAATTTAGTCAAACGTAAAACTGGTCACGAATGAGACAAGTGGATAACCAAGAATATCATTGCCATGGGGGATAGGCCAGTTGCATCCGGTCCCGTGCGGTTATAAATTTTCGTGGGCTAAAAAACCTCAACCTCGGTTATAAATAAAACTGACGCCGCATGGAACAAAAAACAACAACAGGAGAATAAAGGAAACGAAAGTTAAAATAACGCACAGTTAGGAGAACAATAAAGGCGCACGCATTACATAAACCTGAGAGACATAGGGAAAGATAAGGTTTCGTAATGCAGGGCCTGAAAGTCTGCCAGGGATGCGGTGGTTTTCTCAATCGCATCGTTGTAAAACAAACACGTGGGTGCTGACTGTTCTAATCTGCCGCTATATTCCTCTCCCGTTCCTTTCGTTTTGCGTTCACGAAAGCCTCTTACGCGGGGAGTTGGTTAGGCCTGAAAAAAAAACTATATATATATATATATATATATATATATATATATATATATATATATAGAGAGAGAGAGAGGGAGAGAGAGAGAGAAACGCTTACTTGAAGCAGCGGTTATACGGAACAGTACAAAGCCAAAACAGGAAGCCAGGAGTATTGCTTTCCTCACCAGATCCTGTATACATTTCACTCCTATTGTTCATCAAGTGTTCAAATGCTCTCTTAGGATGGCGACAGCTTGGGAAAAGAAAATGTCTAATGATCACGCGAGCATCAAGATTGATGAAACAATTCGGACCTTAAACGTGCCCGACTTTACTGCTCTTCCGAGACCGTAAACGGGATTCCCCTACCATCCCTTAGGGAATGCTTTACGTCTTTAGCCTACAGCGCGTTTCTTAAATTTTTGAATATGAGCGCGGAGGTAAGAAATAGTGAGAGGCACCATTATGTTCCTTTTTCTTTCTTTCTTCTTTCCACTTATCAGGGCAACCGAATCTGACTTCCGTGCTACCTGGCGTGGTGGCTGTGTGGTAATAGCTTTCTGTAGCCGGGCAATGAGGTCGCACGCTTTATCTTCGGGCGCGGAGGCCGCGTTTTGAGGGTAGCGACACGCAACAGCGCTAGGCTGTTTAGATTCAGCTGCAAGTTCAAACTGAATCCACACGACAGCCCCCATTCCGGGGACCATAGCGCCACGAGGCTGAGCCGCAACCAATCGCGCCGCCAGCTGCTTGTGTGCTTTGTCCTTGCCGGCGAAGCGATGGGGCGGCACTAAGTCACGCTATGCTCGATTGCGGTGTTCGGTGCATCGTCCGAATGTGACCTAAAGTCGCGGAGGTGGTTGAAATTAACCCGGAACCCATCACTGCAGCGTGTTTCATAGCTCGCGTCTTGCTTTTGGAAGATATATATATATAAATATATATATATATATATATATATATATATGTATATATATATATATAAATATATATATATATATATATATAATATATATATATATATATATATATATATATATATATATATATATATATATAAATATATATATATATATATATATAAATATATATATATATATGATGATGATATGTGGTGTTTAATGGCGCAAGGGCCAGGTGTGGCTATAGGTGTGGCTATATATATATATATATATATATATATATCGGGGGTGAACACTTGAACACCGGACTGAGATTTGTTTGTAACAGTGCCAAAAAGAGTAGCGTTGCTGAAGAAGGCTCGCATACTGTGTACAAGTTGTACGCCTGCAATTCCCATGTATTCAATCCTGCGTCGTTTCCGGGTCATTTACTGCCTAATTTTTTCAAGGATTTGGGTCATCTTTCCCTTTTCGGTTGGTAAATGGATACTAAAGGAAAATATTAGGTGTCGAGATAGATGGATGGATAGATGGATGGATGGATGGACGGATGAACGGACGGACGGACGGATGGACGGACGGACGGACGGACGGACGGACGGATGGATGGATGGATGGATGGATGGACAAATGGACGGATGGACGGATGGATGGACGGATGGATGGACGGACGGATGGATGGACGGATGGATGGATGGATGGATGGATGGATGGACGGATGGATGGATGGATGGACGGACGGACGGACGGACGGACGGACGGTTGGACGGACGGACGGACGGATGGATGGATGGATGGATGGACGGATGGATGGATGGATGGATGGATGGATGGATGGATGGATGGATGGATGGATGGATGGATGGATGGATGGATGGATGGATGGATGGATGGTTGGATTATTCGACTGGAAGTCTATCATCCGTTTCTGTGTCACATTGTTGCCTGGAAAATTAGCACTAAGGTGTAGTGCTGTTGCTACTCAACTTCAACCACTCGTTCCAGACGGGACGGGTTGACATAACGTCTAAGTGATCTCTCCCTAGGCCACTCTCAGGGAATCAGCCAGTGCCTATGTCACATGAGATGTGCTGTAGTTCATAACAAGGGGCCCTACTAGAACTTTCGAATGTCATTTCCTCACTTAAAGAAGCTCTGTTCTTGCTACGAATGGAGAATTCTTTATTACAGAAGCCTAATCTTTCAACCTAGCTTGACTGAATATTTTCCTTTAGCGTCCCTTTAGTTACGCAGATTATTTGAGTGATTGATAGTCCTACCCGCTACAAGAGTAGAATGTTAATTTAAAGCTGTCACGTTTGTTACGCGGATAAGTATGACTTATACGTGTGAATGCACTTCCGTAGAACTTGCAGTAGTTCGAGCTGAATAATCATTGCTAACAAGGGGACCTTAAGCCCAACGCTTGTCCTCGTGAGCTGACTTCTTGTGTCTGTCTAATTAGCTCGCGCTGACAAGTCTTTCTGTACCGTTGATGTGGCAGCTATAGTCGACCTGCTATGGCGATCTGCCCCAGCATTCTACCATAGAGTTTCTTAATACATTTGCATGAAACTTTATATCTGCATCCTTCAACGTGCGCACGCGCACCATGCCTGACGCATGCGCTGTCGACGCGGATTGCAGTAGCGCATTCCGCAACGTGGTACACTGATAAAACGTACCACCGCGAACAAAAAGCATGTCCACCTTGGCAGCAAAGAAAAATATAAATGTTCTTCTAGCGCAGCCGTCAACTTTGTTGGGGAATAGGGACAATGCCTTCATTGGCGGAACAGGCACGCGCACACTTCATCACTGGAATTGCGTTGCCTTTCTAGGTTGCGAAATGCACGTCTAGGTCTGCCATGAAGTCGGCATTTACGTAGATGTCGCGCCCTCCCGTGGTCACTAAATGTTTCATCGCCGCCGCTAAGTATCAGCAAAGTGCGCGATGGGCGATGCGTTTTCGGTCAGAGGCGAAAAGTGCACATTCGCTGGAACACCTGCGTTTAGGTGTGAGCACACCCCGCAAATGCACATAGCAAAGTGCGCACACTCTTAAAAAAAAATGTCGTAGCCGTTACTACACAGTGTCACACTATTTGCTACCTTGGTATAACAGCTGTGGCTAAAGACAGAGTTATAAACATTATCAGCTAAACAAGGTAGTTACTGTTACTAATGGATCTCAGCTACCAATTCCGAACGCAGTTAACACCACCTGTTAAATACGTCTCGCCTCTGCTACATGCATTCGACTAGCTGTAGCGTTTTTAAGAGTCGGTCCGATTTATGTGTTATAGAATAGAAACTCTGAATGCGATGGTGCTAACTGCAATCGGATTTCCATTAGTAACAGCGAATACCTCTTTTAGTCAGCGATGTTGCTAACTTTATTGTTACCAACTGCATCTATAATTCGATAGCAAATGGGATAATTAACACTGAGTAATAACTATTGCGACCTTTTTTTAAGAGTGCAGCGCCCTGTGGTAAAGAAATCTTCATGGAGTCAAGTCAAAACTGAAAGTCTAAAATTCCTTTTGTGCTTAACGTGGAGTCCGCGCCGCTGCGTTGATAACAAGATGGAAAGAACGCCAGAGACTATCCGCTCTCTTCGAAGGTTAGATCCCTTCTACTGCAGATAGAAGCCACGGGTTTTGTCAAGTGAACTTGTGTGTTTTATTCGGGTATTTTTGCTGAAAGCGCGAATAAACTTGATACAAGATATTACGGTATTATTACACAAAATCACATGGATGATATATATATCACCCTACATCATCCTATGTGATTGTCGGTTGTAAAACCGATGAATTAAACTGGTTCCTTTTGTATAACCATTATTGGCACTTATGTACAAGCAACCAATCTTGGCCAATCGCTGCCACAATCTTAATTGTCAAAGCTAGCTATTGAATGAATTTCAGAGTACTCGCACTTCACAACTTCCTCTTTTCTGGTATACTGAAATTGTGAGTACGTAAAAATGGCAAAGTTCCAATCTCAAAAAGTCAAGTCCAAGGTGTGACCTTCCCGTAAAATGTTTTCCAGCATGAAAACTCGTAAAGACACCAGAAAATAGCGCGTAGGAATAGCACACGGCGCACGCTTGGTACCTGTGGAGTGTGAAAATCGTCGGTTACAAATAGTGATTGCGCATGCCCCAGGTCGTACGCGAGGGGGACTAAATGTTCTAGTAAGAATTTCATGAACGAGTCTTGTTTGCTGCACTAGTTCATCGCGTTCACCATGTTGCAACCTATGTCCTAATTATTTAAACAGGTTCTCTTTACGACCATGTTGTGCCCTATGAGTTCTGAAGTTTCTAAAGAATGCAACACAAACGAGCATTATATTTTTAATATAGCTTTATAGCTCGAACTAATATTTTTGCAGTGTCCCTTAAACTCGTTGACCCTGTACACATACGCGTGGATTGATGGCCGTAAAAGGATTTTCTACTCATCCTTACTTCGCAACGACCAATTTAGTTTCCGTGGTTCCTCCTGCTCACGTATTTCAACGTCAGTGTGAGCATGTCGCTCCCCCTTTAACCACATAGAGCACGAACGCCGTTGTGCCAGACGTCTCCGACGAGCCTCTCCTATACACTGTGTGAAAATCGTACAACGCTATCCGCACTATCTATCTAACCATATATATATATATATATATATATATATATATATATATATATATATGCACTTCTTTTTCGAGACAATTGCGTAAACGAACCCTACAGCTACAGTATCCTAGGAACCGTTACTTCCCATAGCTGTAAAAAAAAATTCAATACAGAAAAGAGGACAGGATGGCCCTAATTGGTTTCATTCCACCAGAGAACTGGCTGTCAGAACAACTTACTGGTGGCTGCAGGCCCCTTTGGTTGGAGCCCAACGAAATACCCGCGGGCTGTTTGTGCACAGCAGCAAGTGAACGGAACGACTGAACGGTTTGCGCGTTCACTCTACACCTGAAAATCAGTATTGGAAGAGGAACGAAAGGAAACAAGAGAAAACAAAATAAGCCAGAAGGAGGGAGCAACACCGCTCCAACGCGCTGGAACCGATTTACAGCAAAACGGACGAGGAGCGTAGGAAACCATGTCAGTAGTATTTCGCAGATACGGTACCGTTTAAGATACCTTGGACAGCACGAGTACAAAGAACTATAAGCTAGAGGTGACGTCCTTGTGCTGAGGCGAAAGACAGTGCTCATGGGAAAATATTTAAGTAAAGTAGTGAAAGAAAAAGAATGCGAATACCACGAAATTTGCTCGTCGGGAGGAAAAGGGGCGGACTCCTTAATGCAACTTGCGTGGCAGTGGGCCGTGTTCCCCTCAAGGAAGAGTTCCCTCTGTGGTGGTTGAGGGCGCGTCCACGGCGTGCGCGACCTCGTGACACAGGAGCTCGTATGGGTAAGGGCCTTATGGTTTCAGATCCACAACTCATTTACCCATTCCCTGAACACCCCTTTGCCCCCATTCGAGTATATTGAAACACTAAGGCTTCAATGCAGGCAAACAACTGTGCGTCTGCAGCGAGCTAGGCACAGCTCGGGTACAAAGAGCCAGTGTTATGCTTATATGTAGGTTTTCTTGTCTTGCCTTTAACTATTGTTTTTTATTGCGCATATATTGTTGACTACCACGAATACGTCTGACAAAAGTATGCTTTTGCCGATTGCAAGTGTGTGAGTATAGTAAGTGCGCTTTATTTTCCAGAAAACAAAATACAGTATTGCGAAGGGAAAGTAGGGAAAAGCTGCTCGTTGCAGCTTGACCAGCCGCAAATACCCGTAAATCAAAAGGAGCAGCAGAGCCAAAATATAGTTTGACAGTGAAGCTGTTTATGGCTAGGCTTCCGTGGATTTTTTTCTCCGTCAACAAAACACTATAGTAATCAATGGCTCATACCCCCTAAGCAGAACAAGTAAGTAAACAAGCACAAAATGCAATGGCTTATAGCGCCGTAAGGCAGAGGCTGCAAGAACTAAGCCAAGTGAAGCAAACAGTGCTTACATTCTTTCTAATTACGCATGCAGGATTCAGAACTGCATGCCGAAAGCTGTCATCATCAATGACTCACACCTCTATACGCAAGCACATAATGCAGTGACTGATAGCCCCGTAAGGTTCGTGGCCCCGTAAGGTTCGTAACCCAATTCGCGTGGGTTATTCGCGATGACACTGCACCTGTGGACGCTGTCGTTGATTTCAATGTGGATGTGCCATGACCCAAAAGGGAGTGTTTGAAGCGTTTCGTGTTGACAACATATCACTTGAGATGCCACACTGATCCGGCCCAACAGACGATTCAGCCAAAAAAAAAAAAGATAATGACCCCCCGTTCAAGGCAAATAATGACCACTGCTTAAGACAATAAATGTGCGTGCGTACCTTTCGTCACCATGACCGCCCACCAAGACAAGAAATGAGTTTGTACCATTGTCCAAACATCTTTGTCACCTCTGTGTCGTGTGCTAAACAACTTCGCTGGTCATCCATCTTCACATTGAGGAATGTCTCGTGATCTTTTTCTAAATATACTTACAATTCAAACACTATAACATAGGATCCATAAACATATCACAGATGCGAAAAAGCAAAGATGCATTAAAAGAAAACACATCTGAATGAACTTTCTAACCTTAGACAACTCGCATACGGGAGAAAAAAAGCAAGAATATCCGGACGACAACAAGACTTAGTACGAATTTCATTAATGATAACATCAGTAATTAGCCGCGGTAGCCTTTAGCGCGGCATTTGCGATCCGTACTTAGTGCGCGACTCTGGTACACGCCGATACTCTGGCTTTCTTCTATTGTAGGGAGTTTTGTGTTGCTTCAAGTTAACCATGTAATTATTATAATTTAATTATACTTCCTTTCTGCTCATTTATATACGCAAGCATAAACGATACTTTAAAGGGGTCTTTGCTTTCGGTGTCTTAACTTCGGCAAATAAAGGTGCTGGATGGAAATCACATGGTTTGATACAAATAACGCAAAGAGCCTTCTTTTGCAGAATGTGCAATCTGCTGATAATCGTTTCAGAAGTCGTACTCAGGAAAAGACAAAAATAATTTATTTGGGTCAGAAAAACATGATGTATCTATTAGAACTGGGAATGTAACTTAAGGAATAAAGGATTCTGGTTGTTTTCCAAAGCTTATTAGCAAGAAAATCTATGTAGAAAATTTATGATGGTAGCATGACCTGGCTATGCCAGGTCTTGCAACGATAAAAAAATACACCTATAGATTTTATCAAATTTACAACTTCAATTTTAACGCCGTTCATTATTAACTCGTCCTTGAAAGTAATTTGCGTGTTTTGAGGGCGAAATAACACCGCTTTTGTTTTTTTCGAATTGTTAATCATATCGTTATCAAGTGAACATATGTGCAGTTTATTCGAAACGGCATTATCTCTTGTAATCAATTCGGTAGAGCAGCTAGATGAAAAAAAATGATGCAATGATATCGGCATAAACTACATAGAGCACATTACCATCAATGTTTAGTAGATCACTAACAAAAATATATTAAAGATGGGGCCCTAAAATACTAACCTGGGGTACACCTACATTGACCGACCAAACTTGAGACTTAACACCATTTATTTGTACAAACTGCAATCTATGACCTAAATAAGACCTAATCAAGTCAAGTGCCATGTCGTGTAGGCCACAGTGGTTTAACTTAGTAAGCAAGATATCATGATTTGTAGAATCAAATGCTTTTGCAAAGACGACAAGTACTCCTAATGTTAGAAAACGTTGCTCGAAATTCTCTAGAATAAATTCTTTTTGTTCAAGAAAAGCTAGCTGTTCTGATAAATTCTTGCAGAAAGTGTACTGATATTTAGTTAGCAAACTGTGCTTATCCAGAAAGTCATCTTTTGCAAAGAAAATATAATTTTCCCAACACCTTTCGGAAATGTAGGGATAATAGAAACAGTTATATAATTAGATGGTGCAGTTCTCTCATATCTTTAAAAAAATGCGACCACTTTCGCCATCTGAATTATATACGAGAACATACCTGCTGAAAGGCGTGTATTGTATATATGGGTTAGTACTGCAGAGATTAGGCCCATTACGAATTGTACAAGCTTGATTTTAATGTTATCTCCATCGCAGGCGTTGCTGCCACTTAGTGGGGAACACACTAAACTTCTGAATTTGTTGTACAACACAAAAGAACTGAATGTGCACAGCTCATTGTAATGAAGCGGCATGCGTCGCCATGCACGTTGCGTTAAGGTAGATTAGTAAATTAATTAGTAAAATTAGTATCTATCTATCTATCTATCTATCTATCTATCTATCTATCTATCTATCTATCTATCTATCTATCTATCTATCTATCTATCTATCTATCTATCTATCTATCTATCTATCTATCTATCTATCTATCTATCTATCTATCTATCTCACGCTACTGTTTAGCGTCTTGGATGAAATTATAAATGGCAAGTAGTAGAAGCGAAACGAGGACTCCTCAGTAGAAAGAACAGCCGGCTAGCTTAGTGCGAGCTGAAAACCTACGAGTGTTAAAAAGAAGGAAGATACAAAGTGATGATAAAATAGAAATACTAGTCCGACCGATCGCCAGACATGAAATGATTTTGGCATGCACAGTGATCAGATAAACGTACAAACTGCACATGGAATCACAGACACAAACATGCCAAATAAAAATATTCACAAATTTTCGTTTACGTCTTTGGATCTTAGAAATACCATCAGTGCCTTCGTTGCTGAAACGAAAAATATGCGTTCAGTAAACGAAGGCTCCTAATGTTTTCGACTGTTTACTCCCGCTGTTCCGCAACTATCTGCGCTGATCTTACTGTGTAGGTTCAGGCTGAACACATAAATCACATAAAAGAAACAGTGGGAAAACGTATAATTGAATTTTCTGGTAAAGAGAGATCGACCGTAAGAATGCAAAATAAAGTAACGTTTGGCAACTGTATCCTATTTCAGTACATATAAACATGATAGATAGATAGATAGATAGATAGATAGATAGATAGATAGATAGATAGATAGATAGATAGATAGATAGATAGATAGATAGATAGATAGATAGATAGATAGATAGATAGATAGATAGATAGATAGATAGATAGATAGATAGATAGATAGATAGATAGATAGATAGATAGATAGATAGATAGATAGATAGATAGATAGATAGATCCACTGAGGTCAGAAACCTCATGGCATACGGAGCAAAGTAATGTTAGCAGGATATGAAGAAGATGCAGATAAAGAAGAAGAAATGCCGGCAGGTTAACCTGCATTACTGCCGAGTTACTACCTAACAAGGCAGAGGTGGCCTAATGCAGCGAATAATGATTCGCGTTGTATTAACCTTTCTATTTACAGAGGCGGTTCCCTCAGACTTATCCACACAGTATTGCCTCCCCATTTTTCTGCGCTCCTGGTGCATGACGATATTTTCCTTAGCCTCTCTGCACCTAGCGCTTTTTCCAAATGTGGCAGAAAAACGAACCGTCTCCAAGCCATCGACACACCGCATTGAACGCGGGAGCACCAGAATAGGTGCCTCAGTAGTAGCACGCTATCTGCAACACTGTCACTTCCATTCAGTTCACAACAGCAGGCAACACAAGCAGCGTACTTCTTGCGCAACACTAGCTTGCATGCGGGGAGTCAGCCGGACGGCAAGTGTCTAGGCGCGGCAAAATATCTTAAAGCGACACGCGGAATGATTCAGGTGGAAGGAGAAATTAAGGAGAAAAGCGAGTGCGAAGGTCGTAACGGCAGCGAAAGGGGAGGCGGCGGGAGTGTGCTCTCCGAGATGCAAGCGGGGCGCGAAGGAATGCCCATCGCGCGAAACTGTCTGCTTTCAGATCCGTGAGAATGAACAGAAGCGGCGCCGATGGTAATGCGCCAGACGGCGGACTGCTGCCTCCTAATGTGGCCCGCGTTTTCCTTTGTGCATCGGTTCTCTCGACCTCTCTGTCCCCTACGTGCTCGCAATTTTCTTCTCCGAGATCGCCGCTCTCCGTCACCCGAAAGCCCAACGGCGTAACGGCGTTCCTCGTCCGAGGAAGACGAAGGAAGGATTAGAGATACTGCGCCATTGCGCTCGGAGGGGAAATAATTGTGACAAAAAGCGCTGCGGAGGATCGCGTGGTCCTGGCGGCGCCAAGACTCTGTTTCTCACTCTGTTTGCACGGCGAGAAAATGGTGGCCGACCCCCATCGAGTCAGTGCGCTGTGCTCCGGCGTCCCTAATAGTTTCTGGAAAGGCAACCGAAACGGCCGACAGTCGTCGGCGGCTGAGGGCTGACCCCGATGGCCTGTTTCTAGAGGGCTACCTTCCCTACCTTTTTTACCTTCCCTACCTCCCCACGAACTCGTGTGCCTGGAACCGAAACGGAGTGAACTCTGCCTCCACGCTCCTCATGGCACCTCATGGCTTTTTTGTGGTCCGTTGTGGATGGGTTCTTCTGAGCGTGATAGGAGGCCATTAATTCAGCTCATCCCGGCCGCATGCTTGCCGCTAACAGCGGGTGGGGGTAACTTAGCAGTGGTGCTCTTTCCTTGTTAGCACTTGCCGCATTTTGCAGCGGTCAAAGGCGACGTGACTTTCGCACCGGGCCTCGTTTGTCCGCCGATCTCACTTCGTGTCTCCAAAATCTCCCTGAACCCCCATGCTTGGACCGAATGGATGGCGAAGCAGTTCATGGTGCACGTCTGTCCATGACAATAGAGTGCCACTGTGATCTCCTCCAGTATGGTGTACGAGAAGTCACTTACATTTTCAGAGGTGCCACCATGTATACTTGCTCGTATGTTGCGTCTTTCCTTTTCACAGGGGCTCACTTGATTTTTGTTTTCTGCCTTTTGTCAAATTAAACGATCAGCTGGCATGAAGAACTGGACCGATCGCGGAGGCTCTTCTTTGGCACATTAAGGTAGGCCAGTGTCACGGGGAGCATGCGAACCATATCCGCAGACACGTAACAATCTTGAAATGTCTAAGTTTGCCCGGTAAGTCAGGTCCCAGTAAAACACATTGTTCCCAATAGAAATCGGAAGAGATACACATAGAAAGCTTCTTGTTAACAAAAGAGGTAAGCCTAGCCACAACCTTGGCAACGAAATATCCAACACACTGAAAGAAAAGAAGAAAACAAAGGCGAGTAAAATATATAGGACGAGAAAAAATACAATAAAGGACAGCGGGCAACGTAGATAACAAAACTTGACAACGAGAATCATTTTTCTTCTTCTGGGGTTTCACGTGCAAAAATAATATTAATAATAAATGGTGATGAGGCACACCGCTAGTGGAGGACGCCGGGGTAATTTTCGACCTCCCTCCCGTCATCCCCATGTTGTTTAGCTTGCGGCGAATGCACGGTAAGGTATTGGAGAGGAGATAACCGTAGTCAATCTTCGACGATCTAGAAGGCGCATTTGCTGACGCGTGCTATGAAACACCGTTACTTTTAATATAAAATACGCATCTCAAATTTTTATCCTCGCCTATGCCAAAACTGTGCTCTCCAACGGTGTACAGTATCCAGCAGGTGATTTATTTACGGACTAAACGGAGACCATTTTGACTTACCTAACTAATAAATCATAGGAGATACCACTCCTGGAACCTCGGTTAAGCAGAAAGTACGAGCTTCATTTTAGTGACGATGAAAACGCGATCGCACAGAGGGTGCAATAGCTTGAAAATCAGCCAGCTATAATGCCTTCTCTTAAAAAGTAACTGCCATTAACCCATCAAGGAGGCTTGTAGTGCCTACAGATGGTTGTCTTGGCTTGGATTGTCCACGTTCCTGCCCGCAAAAAAAATTACAGCGTGACTGCGCGGAGGAACGATGACATTGCGTGATGCTCACCCTAAGCAGACGGGTAAGCTGGCAACGCTGGAAGGGCAAATTGTGTTCCTATAATAGAATCATTGGCTTCTTCACGATGGGTACAAAAGCGTTCACCGTCTGTGCTCGGGGTTAGATTGCATGGCCCAGTGATTTTGAAGTAGCAGTAATTCCAACGCTGAACTCTACTATAAGGAGCAACTCCCATGTAAGCAATCACGCTATTCATAACGGGAAGCTAGGACCACCTAAAGAATAATTTATTGAGGGTTCTTAAGGTATTTTAATGAAATATGATAAGTATTTTTCATGTGGTTTGCTGAAAACTTCGCTGCTCGTTTTTCTCTTTGGAAGCGAATCGAACTAGAAAGGCGAATCTATAAACAATATTACTTTTTCAAATCTTACGGTTACTAAACTCATCGGCGTGCATTTCTCTTGTGTGGTGCCGTCACACCGGTCGTTCTTAAGCACGCCATAAAAATTGATTGATCTACGGTCATGCACCATTTACAGTCCCTGCTAAGAAAGTAAAACAATTATAGCACGTTTCGAAAAAAAGAAGCAGCGACATACAATGCGCAGCACTAAACGTAGGTCTCTGTTTCGTGCAGTGCTTCAGATATGCAAGGATCATACAAATGCAATCTCCACAAGCAACATCATCTCGTTACCATGAAGGCTCCCAGACATTACACTTACTCTTATGCTGACACATCAGTGTGGTTGCAGCGCTACGAGCATCATGCTGAAAATGGCTCCACTCGTCACATCAAATCGTCACAACAGGAAGCTGCATTATATATAAAAGAATTCCCCCTTTTTTGGTAAATAAACCAATAGCATTTACTTGTTCGTTTAAACTAAGGAAACTAAGACCTGAAAAACTCAGACTGTCGAACGTGGAGAGAGCGGTCGTACGTGCGACGCAGGTAAAGTCGAGAACTCTATTTCATGCTGCATACAGAACAAAGATTCGGCTGTATCGCAACGGTCGGGTTAAGTAAATAGTTCCATGATAGACCGGAAGCGCACCCGTAATCTTGTTTTCGGTACGTGAATTCGACTTCGAATTTACGGGCTGCTTACAGTTGCGATGAACATTTCACGGATTTTCCTAAAAAAAGTATCTTTAGTGCCCTTCCACTCTGTGAAGAAGGATAACAAGCGAAGCATTATTGGTATGACTACATTAAGAACTATATTGATTTATATGGTTATTCCTATATTGATTGCATAAAGAAACATACACGTAATTTCGTGGTTGCTATCGTCTTTATTTTGCCAAATTTTTTACCACAGTGATAGCTTTGTGGTCGCTGTGGTATACCGCGATCGCTTGTACTACTAGGCTGAACACGTTCTTGCCAAAGGGTAAATCTATATACGACCGGTGACGCATGGTCGGCACATTGACGTCCGTTTATCCCTCAATTCTAAATCGTTCCAACAGGAAGAATACGATCCACTTGCCCTCGGGGTGCGCTAGGTCGACGCTAAAGTCGACGATTGGTGGGTACACTACTGCGTTTTATTATACTTTCCTATCCTCCAATGGGAGCGAAGAATCTCCGCCATCCCACGCTTTATATATGACACGAAGGTCAAGCGTCATAAAATGGTCGATAAGATAACATAAGGCAGAAACGCTTAGATGAGTGTATATATATATATGTATATATACATATATATATATATATATATATATATATATAATACAAGGAAAAGTTCCGTAGGTCCGGTGCATAGGTAGTTGAACAAACGGAGCACACTTACGAAAATTGCATCTTTAATGGTTTAACGTTTCGGCCGTGGCACGGCCTTCGTCAGAATAAAAACACAGTGTTTTATTATGACGAAGGCCGTGCCACGGCCGAAACGTTAAACCATTAAAGATGCAATTTTCGTAAGTGTGCTCCGTTTCTTCAACTATATATATATATATGTATATATATATATATATATTCCCCATTCTACACTTAGCCAAACTAAGAAACTAAGCTTCGCTGTAAAGATTGTGGCTACATTGTTGCTATTGAGAGCTGACGCGTAGTATGCACCCCGAAAACAGTTTGAAGCCCACACCTTGAGAGTTACAGTAAAAATGAGAAATTGAGAGAAAATAACGATTAGATGGATAAGCGTTGGGGTTACGTGGGAAGATTTGTTTCGTGCGTATACGAAAGCTTCACACTATAAAAAAAAAGTAACGGACACGCTGCTTTTGTGCCAAGGTCCCTACTGAGTTTTCTGCAAAAAGCACGTGCTTGAAATCACACGGGATTATAGACTACGTCGTCCGCAGACTTAAGCGGATTTCCAGTCGACTTGTTGTCCGTGTTTACTTTGCTTGTTTTGTTGCATCTCATAATGAGTGCGACCTAAAAAGACGAAGGAATTATATCTTTTACATAAGGTTGGGATATTTTATTTCCGAAAGTCAGACGAACACACTGTGTCACTCACATTCCTGAATGCCGTTTATTCCTTATTCTATATATATATATATATATATATATATATATATATATATATATATAGACAAGCATTTGTCTCGCAAACCGTATTTATTTCAAGGGAATTTTCCACGTCTCAATAATTTCTCTCGTCGTATTCGAGCGCTGATTGCCGTGATATCGTTTGATAACGAAGCTTTCCCTCAAGTCTAAATATTTTAAGGTAGTTTGCCGTGTGCGTATCATGGCCACGCACGCTTATATCGCCTTCCGTTTCTCTACAACGGTTGCGCTTTAAAACCACGGCGCTGCAATTTTGCTTTCCTTTCCTTCCTTCTTCTCCGCCCATAAACTGGCTCTCTTAACTACTACACGCCTACCGACTATCGCGGACAACATCAGTCCCTTTACACGTAAGTATGAGGCTCGGAGCAGGAGCTATAGCGCTTGAAAGTAACCTGGAGCCTAACGAACTAACCGACTGAGCTATCTCTCCGGGCAACATCCAACGGTCACGAGTTCAAATCACCTGTTACGTTCCTTTTTTTTCCCGACTTTATCTTTCTTCTTTTTCTTTCTTTTTATTGTCTTTTCCTTTATTTTATCACTGTACGGGAACACTCCTAAAATAAAAAAAAGAAAGATATACATCTTGAATTATGTATGGTCACACATGTGCAGGTCATAAATACCAGGTTCTCTAGCCGAGTGCCATCCGTGCGGTATAACCGAGCTCAGATTGGTCCACCTTGACTGATCAAATAGGGCACCACTGTAGGTGAAATGAGGCGTACAACTCCTGCGGGACCCGCCGTGGTTGCTCAGTGGCTATGGTGTTAGACTGCTGAGCACGAGGTCGCGGGATCGGATCCCGGCCACGGCGGCCGCATTTCGATGGGGGCGAAATGCGAGAACACCCGTGTACTTAGATTTAGGTGCACGTTAAAGAACCTGAGGTGGTCGAAATTTCCGGAGTCCTCCACTACGGCGTGCCTCATAATCAGAAAGTGGTTTTGTCACCTAAAACCCCATAATTTAATTTTTAATTTAACTCCTGCGGGGACCGTAGAGTATCCGCCTCCCGTGCAAGAGGACCGTGATTCAAATCCCGGTGCCGCACAATTCTCCACCGGAAAATACAAAAAAAAAGCCGTGTGTTGAGAAAATTGCACAAACAGGCCTGGAGTGCGGCCTGATCCCGGTGACCAGAACCGGTAAAGCACTCTCTCACCAGAGCAGGATTGGCCACCCTGGTGCAGTACTTGGCCACAACCTCCTATATGAACACAACAATCAAACCCCGGCCCTCAGTCCCCAGCAGCTGCGAAGCAACTGACCACGGCGGCGGTCAGACCTTCAACGCTGCAGAGGGTGCTAAGAATCCCTGGCTCCGGACAGGCCGCCATTGGAATATGAACCTGGCAACGTTTAACGCTAGAACGTTATCTAGTGAGGCGACTCTAGCAGTGCTATTGGAGGAATTAGAGGGCAGTAAATGGGATATAATAGGGCTCAGTGAAGTTAGGAGGCCAAAAGAAGCATATACAGTGCTGAAAAGCGGGCACGTCCTGTGCTACCGGGGCTTAGCAGAGAGACGAGAACTAGAAGTCGGATTCCTGATTAATAAGAACATAGCTGGTAACATACAGGAATTCTATAGCATTAACGAGAGGGTGGCATGTCTTGTTGTGAAACCTAATAAGAGGTACAAAATGAAGGTTGTACAGGTCTACGCCCCTACATCTAGTCATGATGACCAGGAAGTTGAAAGCTTCTATGAAGACGTGGAATAGCAGAGGAGAGTTATTAGTAGAATTTGGAGAACAGAATTATATGCGGATAATGAATACCTTCTTCCGCAAGCGGGTTGGCCGAAATTGGACGTGGAGGAGCCCGAATGGTCAGACTAGAAATGAAATCGACTTCATACTCTGCGCGAACCCTGGCATCATACAAGATGTAGACGTGCTCGGCAAGGTGCGCTGCGGCGACCATAGGATGGTAAGAACTCGAATTAGCCTTGACTTGAGGAGGGAACGGAAGAAACTGGTACATAAGAAGCCAATCAATGAGTTAGCGCTACGAGGGAAACTAGAGGAATTCCGGATCAAGCTACAGAACAGGTATTCGGCTTTAACCCAGGAAGAGGACCATAGTGTTGAAGCAATGAACGACAATCTTATGGGCATCATTAAGGAGTGCGCAATAGAAGTCGGTGGTAACGCCGTTAAACAGGAAACCAGTAAGCTATCGCAGGAGACGAAAGATCTGATCAAGAAACGCCAATGTATGAAAGCCTCTAACCCTACAGCTAGAATAGAACTGGCAGAACTTTCTAAGTTAATCAACAAGCGTAAGACAGCGGACATAAGGAACTATAGTATGGATAGAATTGAACAGGCTCTCAGGAACGGAGGAAGCCTAAAAGCAGTGAAGAAGAAACTAGGAATAGGCAAGAATCAGATGTGTGCGTTACGAGACAAAGCCGGCAATATCGTTACTAATATGAATGAGATAGTGCAAGTCGCTGAAGAGTTTTATAGAGATTTGTACAGTACCAGTAACAGCCACGACGATAAGGTGAGAGAGAATAGGCTAGAGGAACTTGAAATCCCACAAGTAACACCGGAAGAGGTAAAGAACGCCTTGGGAGCTACGCAAAGGGGGAAGGCAGCTGGGGAGGATCAGGTAACAGCAGATTTGTTGAAGGATGGTGGGAACACTGTCCTAGAAAGATTGGCCGCCCTATATACACAATGCCTCATGACCTCGAACGTACCGGAATCTTGGAAGAACGCTAACATAATCCTAATCCATAAGAAAGGGGACGCCAAAGACTTGAAAAATTATAGACCGATCAGCTTACTGTCCGTTGCCTACAAAGTATTTACTAAGGTAATCGCAAATAGAATCAGGAATACCTTAGATTTTTGTCAACCAAAGGACCAGGCAGGATTCCGTAAAGGCTACTCAACAATAGACCATATTCACACTATCAATCAGGTGATAGAGAAATGTGCGGAATATAACCAACCCTCATATATAGCCTTCATTGATTACGAAAAAGCATTTGATTCAGTCGAAACCTCAGCAGTCATGAAGGCACTACGGAATCAGGGTGTAGATGAGCCATATGTAATGATACTGGAAGATATCTATAGCGGTTCCACAGCCACCGTAATCCTCCACAAAAAAGCAACAAAATCCCAATAAAGAAAGGCGTCAGACAGGGAGATACGATATCTCCAATGCTATTCACAGCATGTTTACAGGAGGTATTCAGAGACCTGGAGTGGGAAGAATTGGGGATAAAAGTTGATGGAGAATACCTTAGCAACTTGCGATTCGCTGATGATATTGCCTTGCTTATTAACTCAGGAGACCAATTGCAATGCATGCTCACTTACCTGGAGAGGCAAAGCAGAAGGGTGGGTCTGAAAATTAATCTACAGGAAACTAAAGTAATGTTTAACAGTCTCGGAAGAGAACAGCAGTTTACGATAGGTAGCGAGGCACTGGAAGTGGTAAGGGAATACATCTACTTAGGGCAAGTAGTGACTACGGATCCGGATCATGAGACTGAAATAACCAGAAGAATAAGAATGGGCTGGGGTGCGTTTGGCAGGCATTCTCAAATCATGAACAGCAGGTTGCCACTATCCCTCAAGAGGAAAGTGTATAACAGCTGTGTCTTACCAGTCCTCACCTACGGGGCAGAAACCTGGAGGCTTACGAAAAGGCTTCTGCTGAAATTGAGGACGACGCAACGAGCTATGGAAAGAAGAATGATAGGTGTAACGTTAAGGGATAAGAAAAGAGCAGATTGGGTGAGGGAACAAACGCGGGTAAATGACATCTTAGTTGAAATCAAGAAAAAGAAATGGGCATGGGCCGGACATGTAATGAGGAGGGAAGATAACCGATGGTCATTAAGGGTTACGGACTGGATTCCAAGGGAAGGGAAGCGTAGTAGGGGGCGGCAGAAAGTTAGGTGGGCGGATGACATTAAGACGTTTGCAGGGACAACATGGCCACAATTAGTACATGACCGGGGTAGTTGGAGAAGTATGGAAGAGGCCTTTGCCCTGCAGTGGGCGTAACTAGGCTGATGATGATGATGATATATATATATATATATATATATATATATATATATATATATATATATATATATATATATATATATATATATATATATATATATATATATATATATATATATATATATATATATATATATATATATATATATATATATATATATATATATATATATTTAATGATCAATTCACAAAATGAATTCCAAGAGTACTTCTCTTTATTCCTCATTACTAGCTATATTGATGGAGTCATCAAAATGACGAACAGGCAGGTAGTGCACTGTTATCCACTGTCTACTGTAAAAAAAATGGAATCACTTCTGGTCTCCGCATCGATTATTGAACTCAGTATAATGAGAGAGAAATACCACACGTTCAACAAAAAACACAGATATTTACAACTTATCCTAAGTATTCGCTTTATATTTTCGTTCTCTCTAGAGATCTTAAGCACCTGTGAACACTTCTCACAGAAACATATCCTGACATCAGCTTGTGCCAAAACAGACACGCATACCGAGACGCGTCATCTCTCCGTCTCACCGATAACCGGTTGGTACGCCCTTACTCCCGGACAGACAGACCTTGAAATAAACGGTGGTGCTTGCAACAATAAAAATGAAAGGGGCTCAAAAAAAGAGCGGAATTTCCTGCGTACCGATGCTTGCAGAATAGTCAGAGACGCTGTTGTGCGTCTTCGTCTTATTTTTTGTCGTTTATAGACCCGCAGTAACGAGCACAGGCTTCGATGCCACAATGCGGAAAATATATACTTTTGTGCACTATGAAAAAATTGTGACTTCAAACTTTGGGCTGCCCCTTCGCACGCACAGGACAGCTGCACAGAACTAAGCACACGAAGCTCAGATAAAAAAAGGTATTCTCTCTATAGCATTCCTTTCGCGAAGCGTGAGAACCGCTAAGGTTTCTTCACAAGCATGTCTCTCACCCCTTAGTACACGTATCTTAATTTTGGTCGCGACGTAATTGCCTGAATCTTTGTAGTACATATAAAAGGTGCGCATTTGGGCTGGTTGGTTCCTGGTTACGAGCACAAAGCCGCGCTAAACAACTGGACGAAGAGAGGGACATAGACCACAGCGCTGACAAACTACCAAGTGTCTTTATTCTTTCAGTCAGCATATATGTATATATATATACTCTACCGCTATCTCCAAGCACAAAAGCAACCTAAATTCAGCATGCGCAAGGGCAACAAATTACAATCAATGAGGTGGGAAGGCTATCTTCTTCGGAAGCAGGGAAATGGAGGGGAGGCTTACACATGCTTCACCACTATTATGAATGTGAAAGGCTTCGGAAATAGGACGTGCGCGGTAATTGCGGTATTTTGACAAAAAGATCACATCTTCAAAGGACGGCTTGCAGCCACATTCATTGCAATGCAGTGACAATTGACGGTCTCTAACTTGTTTTTGAACCTTGTTGGAGTGTTGACGGATGCGGTCATTGATATACCTGCTCGTTTGACTCATATACAAACGCTTGCATAATAGAGGAATACTATAAACCACACAGTCACAACAGACAACAACAAACCTATGCCTGTGATGGTTTTTGCAACTTTCTTTAGCGTTTCTATATTATTGAAACGGGGCGGTGCATCAATGACCGCATGTGCGAACACTCAAACAAGGTACAAGAACAAGCTAGAGACAGTCAATTGTCACTGTATTGCAATGAATGTGGCTGCAAGCCGTCCTTTGAAGATGTGATCCTTTTGTCAAAATACCGCAATTACCGCGCACGTCCTATTTCCGAAGCCTTTCACATTCATAATAGTGGTGAAGCATGTGTAAGCCTCCCCTCCATTTCCCTCCTTCCGAAGGAGATAGCACTCCGACCTCATTCATTGCAATTTGTTGCCCTTGCGCACGCTCCCTTTCGGTTGATTTTGCTCTTTGAGATAGCGGTAGAGTATATATATGCTGACTGAAAGAATAAAGACAGTTGGTTGTTAGCCAGCGCTGCGGTCTTTGTCCCTCTCATCGTCCTGTTGTTTAGCGCCGTTTTCTGTTCATATACAGGGTGTTCTTTTTTAGCGGCACCATTTTTTTTTTAGAGATTGCCTATGGCAAATAGCATAATTCTAACTTTTGACCAAAATTACTTGATGAGGCAGCCAGTACTTCTACGGGAAGTCACGATGTTCAACTAAATAATTACCGTAATTACGCTAATTATCACTTTCTGATTAATTATTTACGCCACATATGTCAATCTACGAATTATAGTCGCTCAGTTTACGTGGTGTATCCACTTCGAACTAATTCTCTGGGGAGCACCAGTTCCAAGATATTACTATTCAAAGTTTCTGCAGAAATGCATTTGTGTTCCAGGTACTTTTGTGTTTCAATGCTTAAGACAGCTGTTTCGTAAAACTTAAAAAAATAGTAACTAGAACGCCAATGCATTTCGTCGGACACATTGAAAATTAATATCTCCGAATAGGTGCTGTCCAGGCAATTCGTTCTAATTCGATACGCCGTGCAAACTCAGCCGCTATAATTCGTAGATTGATATATGTGGCGTAAAATAATTAACTATAAAGGTGTTTACGGCAATTACGCTAATTAATCACTTGAATATTTTGATTGCTCGTAGAAGTGATGGCCGCCTCATTGAGTAATTGAGATGAAGAGTTAGAATTGTGCTATCTGCCATAGGCAATCTTTAAACAATTTGGTGCGGCTAAAAAAAAAACACCCTGTATATAGAAGAGGTGATCACGACATGTGGTTTGTGGCAGCATGACGGCCTGCGCCCACGCAACTCTGCATCCGATTTTACAGGACACTTCCTCTGCGCACCAGTGAATGACACTCGTGGAGAGAAACGTCGTGGAGAGAGAGGCAGCGCGGAACAGGCGATGCGTCAATAGCAGGTGCGGAGGTAGGCGGCCTTCTGCGGAGGTGACGACACAGCTTCCGCACAATCTTTGTCTTTCGTGCCGCATTAGCTTGTGACACCTCGTCGCCCACGGAGTGAAACTTCAACATGCATCAGCAGTGATTACAAGCCGCCTACAGCTTGGCTTGCGATGGCACCAGCTAAGAAAGCTGCTGCGATAAGCGGCGCAGAAAGGCAACGACGTCGACGGGCTAATCTCACTTTGGTCCGGCGAGAGACACGCCAGCGGGAAGCAGAACGCGTTCACGCGTTGGTAGAATTTGCTGCGAACTCTGCTATTCGCGTTCCTGATGCTGAGCGCGTTGCAAGTAAACCGTCTGCCTAAGACACTACGGAGCCGCACCTAAATGCTCGTACCTTCGCCGAAGCGACTTGGCAGCAGGGCGCCTCTCGCCAACAGCGTGTCGCGCGAAGAAAACATTCAACATGCACGCCGGCCCACAAATTGTGCGCCTTTCCCTGGAGTGGACCGTGAGTTCACGAAGCATACTTGGAACAAATTCTGTGAAGACACGATTCCCCTTCGTGTTCTACCGATTCCTATGAAAGAGTGATCAACTATATATATATTTTTTTAGAACCGAACCAATTCATGACTGCCTTACCAGAAATTTCTTTCACTTCCGCTGTTGAGTTCGTTTGGGTCGCTGCCTGTTCTATTTTATTAAACAGGGATGTTCAGCCTCTAATCCTTCAGGCTCACTTTAGACGCAGAAAGCAGAGAGACGCATGACCCGATATTTTACTTCTGTTACATAACTGGCAGCCGAGAAAAAAAGTATATGTGCGGCATATCAAGTTCTTTGGTGTGATGCTTGCACCGCAGACATTGTTCACCTCCGGATATTTCGCATATGTTTTTGCATGTCCTAGGAACCGCGCAGTCCACGGGATTAGTGTTAAAGAAGCACTAAGCTAAAATAGCAAGTTAAGATTGGTTGATAACAATGCGTTTACAACTTTAAGCGGGCCGTTATTGACGTGAGTGCTGCTCTTTTAAGTCAATATAGAAGTGACAACAAAGTACATGCGCTAGCACTACTTTGATTTTTCTGCGCCATCTGCCTTTGAAGTCAAACGTTTTGCCAGTGTTAGTGCAGTCTGATAACTTGTGTACAAATAAAATGAAAGCAATATAAATGTTTGAAGAATAACATGAACTCAATAGGGCAACCTTCTGCAGAAGAAAGATATATTCTGGCGATAAAATTCAATAAATTGTGTGGCCTGACGATGTCATCGGCGCTGGAAATATTGAGCAATGTTCTGAATGACCAAGACCTGAACGTTTTTTCCTTCCGAGCAACGTAGTGAGACACCCTGAAAGGGAACTCTGCAACCTTTGCCTGATTTGAATATTCCGATCGGTATAATTTTTCGCTTCTCTTTTTTTTTTTTTTTTTTGTGGCGCCGTACTAGCGTCACGTGGACCTCAAAATAAGCACAACGTTTAACTGCGGAAGACATTTTTTTCCCTCTTGAAACTTGCCCGGAGGCGTCGCAGTAGACTCAAAAGCAGCTAATTCCACTTGGCCGAATCAGGGTCAACAGCAGCAGTAAAAACAACTTGACTCTTCAGCCGAGTTGACCTCGTTGTCCAGCGAAATTGGATTAGAACCCAGACATGAAAGAGCAAATATACTTAGCGTTCTATTTCCTACAACTCGCTTTGTACACGACACAGGAAGAAACAAAACAAAGAAGGGTAGAGTAATAAAAGACAGAGTAGTGGAAATACTAAGTATATTTGCAGTAAGACAAGATGACACCGAATAAGCTCTGCATACAGCTATAGATACAGCTATGGAAGAAAAGCCACAAAAAGGGCGACAAGAGCAGAGATTGATGCACAAGGAAGCGGCACTCCGGGTTGATGCTTTTGAAAGCAATGCCGCTTATGTGTAGAATATCCATTCTTTCGTTTCTCGGCGCCATCATGAAGTTCCTTTTATTGTTTTGTCGGTAAGGATACAACTAGATATTTCTCGATTTCTCTAAACAACATCGCAGCAAGGGAGAGCACGAAAGTGAAGAAGAGAGAGAGTGTTGTTGAAAGTTAAGCAGGCGAGACTCTACGGGTGTGTAAACATTAACGCCCACTAATAGAGAAATTCATCCGAAGCCACTCTCGGGTAACATGGTTAAGGTGGGCGCACCAACTTTCGGACCAGACCTTTCTATTGAGTAGAGAAAAACGTAACTGGAAGATGCATTAGTCCATTTCACGATAGTCATGCCTAGCACCAACAACTATACACATCCTATCCTATCCTATATACACGCGTGCCAGAAAACAAGGTGAGGAAAAACAGTGATGAAAACAAAACAAAGAAGGCGATACAGAAGCGAACGACAGCGATGAATTGTCGTCCGTGGGTGACCCCCAAGGTTTGCTGGGCTCGTTCGCGTTCGGGTCGATTGACCGGATCATGTTCATACCGAGCAGCGGGGAGGTGTCCTCTCTTGGCGCTCATCTTTCCTTCTCGCATGGTCCCTGACCAAAGGTGCCGTCATGTTGACGCAGCGGGGTCCAAGTGAAAACGACGGGGGCTGTGGTACACGATGCGACAGGGATGACAGCCGAGGCATTCCCAGCACACAGGAGCGGCAACCTTGACAGCAGACGTCCGACACAGCGCATCGATCGCGGCGTGAAGGGTTGCTGCTGCTTATAGCTGCGGAGGCGACGCCTCCGCCGAGCACGGGCCATGACGGTGGGCGCGTAACGGGAATCCACATTGCGAATCCCTTTCTCACTGCACGCACTGTGTCCCGTTGCAACGAGCTGCCTGCCGAAGAGAAGGCTCACGCGAGGCCCATACTGACACGGCACAAGCACCGGGAGCCCCTGGGCAATTCTCCTCTCCCGTTCTCAAAGTGACCGCCATTATGCGTACTGCGGCCCCGAAATTATGCCCACCACGGAGCCATTCGAGGTGCACGTTAGTAGCCGCTTCTCTTTCATTATATTCGCGATTGTGCGCGTGGCTTTATGGTTTCCGACCGCTTATCGCGTGCTTGCTCATGTCGGCAGCTGTCCCGAAAGCGGCCGCGGAAACGGCTTCCCTTCCTCCCTTCGGCGAGGGAAAGAGCTTGACCCGCGGCCCACCGGTCCTATCGTCCTGTTCGTTCCATTTTGCGCGCCCTGGCTGCTCTACGGCGACCGCGCACGCGTGATCGTGTGCGTTTCTTTCTAGTTGTGACCTCTCGCTACGCGCGTCATGTCCATTCCGTTTCCTTCGTTTTCCTTCAGTCCACGTGGTGATGAAAGGGGAATTGTAACCTGAACAAGAGGCGGGAGACGGAAGAGTGAGGCAAGCATGCTCCATAAATGGGCTACGAATGAAGAAAGGCACTTGCTCCTCCAAGGCAGACAGGGCCTCTTCTTGACGCAGTCGACTATCGTCCTTCCCGTGTGACTTGCTTGGGTTCCCAGCTTGCCCGAAATGACCATTCGTTCCTCGTTTCGCTTTGTGGGCACTTACTGTCTATCATCTTGGTTTCTCTTTTTCTTTTCCCCTGCTACGCGTGAGCTCTTGACCCACTATTCTGCGCAGGGAGTTTCCACAACGCACTGCGGACACTCAACGCCAGTGTGGCGTCTCCCCTCACTCCAGGCTGTTTTCCTGTCACATTCATTTCATCGTTTTGGCACTTTTGTTCTGTATGTCTTCTTTGGCACGGCATGTGAAGTGCGCGATGCGCGGACCAGGACGGGAACGTTCAGTTCAGTTCACCCGTTTTGATGTCCTTTGTCTCTCTCTTCTCTCAACAGTAAAGGCAGGCCGCTCGTGAAGTCTCACTATAGAACCGGCAGTCCAGCTTATGGCGCCGACGAAATAGCGGATCGTTAAACACGTAATAAGGCAAGCTGAACCGGCTTCGCAACCGCGCTCGCAGTGAAGTTCTAGTCACGGCTTCTTTTTTTTTGGCAAAAGTAAGTGGCCACAGTGGAAAAGGTAATTTGGCTGTTCTTTCTCTATATGTCCTTCATCTGGCTGCAGGTATGTCCAGCAATGGCTCCTTAGTACGTGGACGCCGCTGAAACGCTTCGCGAATTTTCATTCGTGCAACGATCATTCACTGTGCGACAATACGGACCGTGCGCAAATATTACATCCACTGCACCTATTGCAGAAGGACAATCTGCTTTATAAAGCCTAGGCGAAGCTTTCATGGGCATTATCTCGGACGTAACCCGACGCTGTCTTATACCACCAGTGCACAGTTTAAATCAGCAGGCTGTTGAAGTGAGATTGTGTTAACCAGCAGGATGAAAACAGTCTACGACCCTTACTAAATTTCATTGCGCTGGCAATTTCCTCTAATGTGACAAACAAATAAAGGGAAATAACCAAGTGCAATCATCGCGCCATATGCGCCTTTACGTCCTTAATAAGTCCACTACAAGATTTTTCTTCTTTCTAATTTGCTTTCATTTCTTTTACTACTTATTTACCTAGAACAGCTTACAACAAGCTTGTCAGGATTGTACATTAAAAGGGGCTTCTCATTTATGATAATAAAGTTGTCGTAGCTGGTTTCAGTGTTTTAGATCAGGGACGCAGATTTAATTAAAATTTGAACGTGGGAACCTCCATCTACCCACGTGACTTTGCCTCTTGCACAAACCCATAAAACTAAGTATCTTCAAAAACAAAACCAAAATACGACCCAAGTTGTAATACGCGCTTTGGCGTCTGAGCTGCACGTAACTACAGGGAGATATTTCTTCCTTTTAAGCTTGTACTGCAGATGGTACATTTAAGAGCAGGTTGGCAACTAAAAAGAAGTATAACGCTAACGTTGGATGGCCTGTATGGCATCACTGCGAAAGCAGTGCTGCAATAGAAAGTGAATGCGGTGACGAAATAAGCAAAGTGGCACAGTCAATAGAAAAGCAAATCAATAAATGTAGTGTGGATGCCGACTTCTTGAATTAGTGACAGTGTACGGAATTTATTTCGATTCTGAGAGCTGAGCGACGGCTGTGGCTCACTGAGTCAGCGTTGGCTGTTCGGGATTAGCAAGCAGCACTGGAGCTTGGCAGTGCGTATCGGCAGGGATTGAAGTCCGCTCCCTTCGCGCGAGGGCGCATTAGGGGGTAATTGCAGTTGGCGCCTATCTAGGTCTCTCCCTGACTTTGGTTTCCCAAGGGAAATGCAAGAACCACAAAGAAAAAGATATATCACGGCTATGATTCGCTCAAGTGGGGGGTGCTAATACCGACGACTGTTTGCATTAGGAAGTGCCTGGTAATGACGTTTCCGAGTGTCTGCTGTTCTTGTTGCTACGTATTCCGGTGCAAGCGTAACGAATGAAATTGTAACATGTGACTAGGATGGGGTCTACTTGTGAGTGACAGCTCGAATACCGTTCGACAGAGCTTTATCCCCCAATGTTTGTTTGCGTTTGTGCCTTTAAGTATTTGTGGATTTGTTCTACATATTGGCTATTGGCTGTGTATCGCGAAAGGAGCTTCTCTGAAAGTCCGACGTGACGAGAGGGCGACCACAGGAGCACGAGCGCACCAGGTGAAAACTGTACGTCACGATGGCGGGCGTTGTACTGACACTGCTGAGTGGTCTGTGAGGCCGTCAGTCGAGCACGGGCAAGCTGGCGTGCATGGTCAGCGAGGGCGATGGCGTCGCGCGCATACTCGCTTGTTGAGACCGCAGCAGGAGGAAGTGCCGTGTCTAGGGGCAAGGTAGGTTCGCGACCGTACAGTAGATAAAAGGGAGAAAATCCGGCGGTGTCGTGCCGGGAAGAATTGTACGCAAATGTTACGTAAGGAAGGGCAATGTCCCAGTCGTGGTGGTCCTTGGAAACGTACTTGGCCAGCATATCGGTAAGAGTACGGTTTAACCGCTCTGTCAGGCCATTGGTTTGAGGATGGTATGAAGTAGTCAGTTTGTGTTGAATGGAGCAGGAACGCACAATGT